>NC_063444.1:30838316-31438316 GCF_020379485.1 Brassica napus
TAAATAAAATCGAAAATAAAGTAGACATAAACGAGAGTCCGAAATACAAAATAACATAAAACGATTAAAAAGCCCAAAGGCATAGAGGCCGATAACGATAAAAGCGATGAAAAACGATAGAAGCCCAAAAGCCCAATAGTAGTAAAGCCCAAAAGCACCGGTCCGGTATAATCACTCCTGCTCGTCGGTCTCACCTGAAAAGGGGAAAGAAGGAGGGGTGGAGCGACAGGGGAATCGCCCAGTGAGGTATGGGATGCTAAACCGCAAACCACTGACTCAGTTCATAGCACTACAACTATGTAGGCCTAGCTCTAGCATGAAGCAAACACGGTGTCTATTACACCACACAGAACAATCACATATGTCTAGTGGACTAGACACGCTACAAACCAATGCGATAATAACATACCGCATTTCTCATAAGGATATAAATATATATATATAACTCTACAGCGTCGTAAGTACAGTAGTCACTCTGTACCCCTGCAATCTCCACAAACAAGCGGCCTAGTACATACGTCTCTGTACCCCGCTAAAACACACGGCCTAGTACAGATCTCCGTACCCCGCGATCTCTCAAACAAGGCGTAGCTAGCACAGACGTCATGTGCCCCCGCAATCACACGGCCTAGTACAAACGTCTCTGTACCCCGCAAATTCCGCGGCCTAGTGCAGATACCTATGCACCCCGCAATCTCAGCACATGGACTAACATATATACATATATATAATTAACAGTTTTTAGCAGCAATCATTTCAATCAACCGTTGAATCCTCTATTATCTTATTTCCGGTTTAACAATCAATATCAATAACGAACAACCAAGACTCTCAAACAGACTCGATTCAAAGAGACGGATCCATGTTTCGAAACTAAACTTTCCATAATGGTAGTACTAAACTAGCTCGGTCTTTACGAGTAGTAGCCCTCACCTTAGCAATGAAGAGAAGTGGTATATATGAACTCCAGCTGCTCAAATGGACTCCAAATCTGAAATCAGATCGAAACTTCGAGTCAGAACGTCTTTCGAACGGTTTAAAACGGGTATTTACGGAAAAGTCAACCCGCTGGTCAAAGATCAATTATTTAATTAATTATTTAACGAATTATTTAATTAATTAATTAATTAATCCGGTTTATCCTAACCGATTTCCAATTGATTTTAACCGACCGGTTTAACCTAACCGAATTAAAATCAATTTAAACCGGCTAACCAACCAGTTAACCGAGTCAACCGAGTTGACTCACCGGGTCGACTCGGCCGAGTTGGCGAGTCTCCGGCGAGTCACCGGTGGCGGTCACCGGCGGCAACGGCGGAGATCCGGCGGTGGCTTACCGGAAAGTGGCCGGCGGCGACGGCGGAGCTGCGGCGGAGGACGGTGGTCCGGCGGCGGACTTGCGGCGGAGAACGGTGGTCCGGCGGCGGAGTTGCGGCGGAGGACGGTGGTCCGGCGGCGGAGTTGCGGCGGACGGCGGCGGCGCGTGTGTTTCACGCGCTCGCCGAGGCGAATCTTCGGGAGGCGCGTGCGGCTTCGTCCGGGCTCCGATTGAGGCGTGGTTGGTTTCTACGGCTTCGTCTTGACGAGAGGAACACGATGATGGTCTTGGATGCACGAGATTCGCAACGGTTAGAGATTTATCGGCGAATTACTAAACGGACAAAACTAAGCTTAACTGCATGGCGGTTTCCGGCGATTCTAAGCTGCAGCCAACGGTGGTGACAAGCTCAACGTGGTCACGGCACACGGTTGCTCCGGCGACGAGCTCAGGTGAGCTTTCTCCCTTCTTCTTCTCTCTCTCTCTCTCTCTCTCTCTCTTCTCTCTCTCTCTCTCTCTCTCTCTCTCTCTCTCTCTTTTAAAGAAAGGCAAAATGGCCTTTGGGGATAGTTTGGGTCAAATTTTTGGAGTCATTACATTTAGGGTCATTACAGAAAAATTAAAGCATGCAAGTTCTCCAGTGATTAAATGATTGAAACCAATTCTTTTTTTTTCCCTCAAAGATACTTATATTAACCATTGATCATCAAGATAAGATACATCAGTACAGCATCATGGTAACACGGACCATTCTAACATCAAAAATCTATACAAGTAACTACCAGCGCTTGTAAACCCAAAAAACCCTAAACCTGAAAAGACAACAGGTTACACCTTTTTAGCAAAAAAAAAAAAAAAAAACAGGTTACACCATCAACACATGTTTTTTATAGAATCGTTGTAGCACAGTGATAACTATATCTATATTATATCCGTGGGACTAATGTTTAATTCCTAGTAAGTGAAAAAAAATTAAGTTACAAAACAAAAACACATGTTTAACATTTCTCATCGAAAAGAAAATTAGCCAAAATCGAAACCATTTCATCATTGTCTTTTCTACACATTTGACAATTTATAGACATAGATTATTTTTGATTTATTAACAGTGTTCTATTCATACATTCTTAGTACCCAGTTTTCCGTCTTTGTTACTTTTTTCATTTCTTATGACATGTGAATTCTATTATAGATTGAAGCTTACTCTCATTAGAGGACTGTGTACAAGTATTTATACATGTATTGTATTAGGGTATTGCTATTGTAAATGTACACTAATGCTTTTATACTATTGATAACTCTATCATCCCCTTAATATGTAAGACTTTTAGTGATTCCAATCTAGTTACAATCTGTATGAAACTGTATTCTAGAAAATGGTTTGGTTAGTGCATCTGCTAGTTGATCTCTAGTTAATATGTGTGTAACACGCAATGCTCCTGACTGAATTGTCTCCAGTATGTAATGGTAATCGAGTGCGATGTGTTTCATTCTAGTGTGGAAGACGGGGTTAGCGCACATGTATGTTTCTCCAACATTATCACAATATATGACAGGTGCCTGTTGTAGTTGAATGCCCAAACCAGTCAGAAGTGAGCAGACCCATCGTAATTCTGCTGCTGTATTTGCCACTGACCTATATTCAGCTTCTGTTGAAGATCGAGACATCTCTTTGCTTCCGCAATTACCAAGAAATGACTTGTCCTCAAATTTATTGAGAAGAAGTCTTCCGGTTCTCCAGCCCAATCGACATCCAAGAACACATGTAATGTCAATGGATTTTTCTTGCGCATGAGGATCCCATGAGTAAGAGTTCTTGAAAGGTACCTGAGAACTCGTTTTGCGGCAGTCCAATGCTCGGTAGTTTGTTGATGCATGAATTGTCATAGGCAATTTACTACATAGGAAATATCGAGCCGTGTGAAAGCTCTGTAATCCTCCAACCAGCTGACGATATTGAGTCGGATTTGAAAGAGGGTCACCCGAGTGAAGCGTAATTTTTGTTGATGTACGTAATGATGTAGTAACAGGTTTGGAATCCAGAATGTTGAATCTGGAAAGAAAATCTCATGTATATTTCTTCTGCATTATATGAAGCCCCTATTTTGTTCTCGTCACCTTGATCCCCAAGAAGTAATGTAGGTTTCCCATATCTTTCAGTGAAAACCGGTCTCATAGCGATTTGATGATGTTGTTTATTAGTGTCGATAAACTTCCAGTGACCAAAATGTCATCTACATAGACTAGAAGGTAGGTGTTGGATCCAAATCCTAAAGGGATAAGTGTTGGATGAAAATATCAAAGGGATAAGGAAGCGGCCAAAGTGACGGCTCGGGCTCCTCCTTCGAGGCCGGCATAGAAAGAATTCAACCTCGAGGGATCGACCTAGAAACCTAAGGTTGAAGCACACGCTCAAAATATATTTTAAACCCAGATCCGAGTCAATAAGACGAGGACCGACGATAAGAACGAGGGAGAAAATATCCCGTAAATCTTGGATCCCACCACACATCTCGAACAACAAGTAGAGGGGCGATTATAAAAAGAGAACCGAAGGAAGAAGAGAGGACACGCGCGTTAAACCCTAGGAATCTCATTCATTGTAAGCCTTCATTTTACTCCAATCATATCTTATTAATAAAGACCATTTTTATCAAATGGAATCTAATTACCTCATTGTGTTATGAGGATATTGTTATCCGCGTTATTTCTTCCCTAATCTTTACAAACAATCACTATCAAATATTTAGTTTGGGTTATATGATCCATATTTTGGCGTCATCTGTGGGGAAGATAAACGAAAAATATCCTTGCTAAGAATCAGATCTAAAGTTCCTAAGCGTGATCTTGGATCCCACACAAGTCCCATCTGGTCCTACCGAACCAAGAACCATTGACGTCGATCTCCCCAGATCTTACACAAGAAACAAAATGCTAGCTACAGGGACAGAGAAAACCAACCAAACCATCGGTGGGGCTCAAGCACAACGAGCACCACTACCAGCTGGTTTGGAATCAATCTGGCAAACGACAAACCATCGGCAACGCGACCACTCGAGTGCAAGCAGCACGGCTGGTCTCCCCTCTGCCCATGGGCGCAGAACCAGGAAGAGATGGCTGAATTACGGAGCATGGTCTCCACGCTCATTGCCAAATCTATGTCCGTGATGAATTAAGAATCTCAGATCTCGGTCCGAAACAATGTAAAAGGGTAATCCGTTCAACTTATAAATCTGACGGAAGAAGAGGACTGCAATATTGACAGCATCAAAAGTCTTCTTACAAGGACAAATCAGACCCTCTTAGAGAATCTATCGACAACGACAAAAATAGAATTGTTGCCTCGCTGATTATGCGGAAGGTCAAGGAAAAACTTCAGGCTTATGTCAGTCCATGGCTGAGTCGGAAGAGACAAAGGAAGATACAATCATGCATTCGAGGCTTTTCCTTTGGCGAGTTGACAAACTTTGGACATTCTCCACAAAACATTGATGTCCTTACGCATTGATGGCCAAAAGTAGGACGATGTAGCGAGTTGTAGAGTAGTGTCCCGTCCAACATGACCTTCGTTATGTAATTCCTTTATAATCTTCAAACGCAATCTTCTCTCCAGAATGCATATGTGTAATCCCCTAAACATAAATCCATCGTGTAATGTATAATCTTTTGAAACTCACATAGTTGCTTCAACTAATGCTCGTCCAAAATAAATTTATCTTCTGGATGTAAGGCAGCCAAAATGGAGAGCCCAGTAACGGACGTGTGCATCAAGGTGAGGACGTTGTGACCACGGCTTAAAGCATAAGCCAGTCGGTTGGATTTGCCATAATGATGCCGAATAGAAAAGGGAAATCGTTGTAGATACGTGATCCATGAGGCATGACAAGAAGAAGCCTTGGCATGGCTATCAAGATGACGCAATGCATGATTCACAAACAAAATAAATATGTGATGGACCCAGTAATTTCACTAAAGCTTGATAGCTTGAACGATCGCATAGATTTCCATATTATAAGTGCTATAACGCGAACATGCACTGACTATTTTCTCGTTATAATAAGAAATCGGCCATCCACGTTGACTGATAACTGCACCCATTCCAAGTTTTGATGCATTACTATGAAACTCGAAGGTCTCGGAAAAGTAAGTCAAGAGGAGAATTAAACAGTTGTTAGCTTTGTTTTGATGAGTTCAAACGCTGCAGTTTCTTCTGGTGTCCAATAAAATTTGCCTTCCTTCATACAACTAGTAATATGAGTCATAATGGCTAACAAATCGTCGATAAAAAGATGCTAATCTATGGTAGCTCTGGACCTCTGTGACGGTCGTAGAATCAGGCCATGTTCGAATTGCTTTCATCTTTGATTAATCCATCGCCGTCTGTAGTTGTGGTCGTATTCCCCCAATGAAACGAGAAACTAACTGAACTTCGCTGTCATGAATCTCATTACGAATTAATAACAATGCAAATTCTTCAGCATATTCATCCAAGCTGTGACTACCTTGGCGCAGTTTTTGCAGCTTTGTGTACATGGTTTGTTCATAGTTATGCGGTAGAAATGTTTGGCGAAGATGGTTAGTCAATTTTTCCCAAGAGTGAATCAGTTTCTTGCATGTACGTGAACGTGTATTCTTAAGTTGTTTCCACCGCATTGCAGCATGGCCTCGAAAACGCATGGCGACAAGAGAGACACGACGATCCAGAGGTATTTGCTTAAACTCAAGGATTTCTTCAACTGAGACTAGCCAATCAATAAGATCGTCGCCACGAAGACCTCCATGGAATTCTGGTATATCTACTCGAAAGCTAGCTTTCCAGCGGCTGTCATAGTTATCACGTTGCCTCAGATCCTCATATGATAAATGCGACGATGAATTTAATCTTCATTGTCTTCGATTGGATTTTGACGTTGGTTCCTATGTTGATGTTGTCGGTCTTGCGGGTGGGGCGGAAGGAATTGTTGTTAACGGTCCTGTTGGTGTGGTGGAGGAAGTTGATGTTGATGTCGATGTTGGTGTGTCGGTTGGTTTTGTTGTCGTAGTTGATGCTGTGGAGAAAATTGTTGCTGAGCTGGCGGTGGTGGAGCATGAATAACGTGCTGGATTTGACGGTCCAAGCGAGTCGTCAATTCTGTGGTTAAGGCGTCCAGGTGAACTGTCAAAGTGTCGCCTAGTTGTTGGATCAAAGATTATGTTGTCGTCTGCAGCACGACGAGTAGAGTATGTAAATCAGTTAGTTCCGACGTGCTTCCCTCCAGGTTCTGATTCCGGTTTTCATCAACTGCGCCTCCCATTTCCTTTGTCACTGAAAACGTGATGTTTTTTCCCGAAACGTATTGATTCTGATACCAGCTGATGGAGAACGGAAGCTATGAAACTTAAAGATCAAGGGTTCGATCTCTAAATCATTGACCTGATGATGAAGGTAACTCGAAAACAAGAACAAGGTCGTGAATATTCTTTGCAGTGCTTATAAAATATCTTAAAAACACAACATCTTATAAATTCAAAGGTGTCTTTCAATAATCGATTAGGTCTCTTTATATACTAACTAATAAAGTCTTAATCCTAACAGGATTAGTGAGTTTCCTTTTCCTAATAGAAAAAAGTCTAACTATTAAAAAGGAAATAAAGCCAACTTAATTAAAAGGTAAGTGTTATTAGAATGGGAGGAGGAGTTGTGATTGCTTGCAGTCTCATGTTGATTTCCTGCAATCACGGGTTGAGCTGCATCATAAAGTCAGGAGATCGCACACCGAACCATAGCCAGTCGACTGGAGCAAGCCGAGAGATAGCTCACCGCACATTGAACCTAAGCTCTCGAGCGGTCAAGAAATCGACAAGATCCAATGAACCAAACGCATGTGGCTCAAAGAAAAAGCCAAGGAGCACTTGAAACCCACGAGTCTTCCAGCTCCCGATCTGTTCGGTTAGAAGTCGAAGAAACCTAGAGGTCGATAACTCAACCCAGGATGGCTCATCAGAGCTTAAGGTTCAGTGGTCTCGATGAGGTACAAAATTGAGGCAGAGAGCCCGCCGCTTCGCACCCAGAGAAACTCAGCCAAGAGGCAACACGAACCACAATCTCGAGAGCCACCTACAAATTCTTGAAATCTCGAGAATGGGTTCTCATTGGCCCTAAACGGATATCGCGCTCAGGCCGCCGACATACCCAATAAAGGAGCACAACCAGAAGAAAACACATTCAAGATTTCTCCAACTTCAACCCGCAAAGGAAATACCCGAGAAATTTCATCGATTCCGAGCATTCCAGATTTATGTAGAAAGAAACAATGCCAAGCTCCAATGAATACACGCCATCATGCACATGGCAACGAGCTTGGTCCGTTACATCGATAGTGATAGAAGAGACACGAAAAACTCTCTTCATGAACAAAATAGCTTGAGTAAGATTGCACGATGTGGGAAAAATCTAGTTCCTAGAATATTCTGGGAATACCAACCCAAAAGCCCATATTTGAGCCTTCCGGATAGTCATACCATATCTAGAGTTCACCTTAACGACAAGAGGCTGGCTACTGCCTCTTCTTTGCCGAAAATATTACCAGACATGCTCTAGAATGGTTCGCAGGTCTCGAAATATACTCCATCAACAAATCAACACAACTCATATCATCATTTCTAAAACTCGTATCAGTATTCCGTCGCCACAGAAATAGGAGCAACCGTGGCCGACCTATGGAATCTTAGGCAGGAACTATTCAAGCCTCTACAGACGTACATCAACAAATTCTGAGACTTCAAAGTATGCACCTAAATGAAGGATCGCTCTTGCGGCACTAAAGAACGGTCTATGGTTCTTCTTCAAGTTCAAAGAAAAAAATGTCATTTCAATCTTTCACCTCGCTCGACGATGCACTTCATTGAGCCTCGTACTTCAAAGGGCACAGAAAAAATACAGCTCTAAAAGAACAGTATAACACAAACAAAAATATATCAGCATAAACAAAAGACCACAAGTCTCAAAGAACCAGCTACCCGAGAACAATATTCTTTCGTGACCAACAGCCCGACCCAAAGTATACCGTTCACTTTTGACCCCAGCAAGCACCTGATAACCACATAACAAATTTATCTTTTAAAACAAAGTGAATGAACAAATACGAGTTTAAAATTTTAAATGATAAGTTTAAAATTGATTCTTTGAAAGAATAGTTAAATATGTATTTAAAAAGTTTCGAACAAATGAGTAAACAATCATATGAAAGATTTGAATAATCGGATAACCACTTAACAAATTCATAGATAGCAAAAAAAAAATTATCAAACGGAAAAAACCTCTCTCTCTACCCAAGACTCTCTTTTCCATCTCTACATCTTCTCAGCCCCCTCTTAGCTCCGGCGACAGAGGCACCGGCAGTGCATCCGGTGTATGTTAGCTCCTCTCGCCGAAGGCATCTCTCCCCTTCCTCTCTTTTTCCCTTTGCTTCCTCGCCCACCTCTCCTTGCTGTCGACATGTCTGATTTTGTGGAAGGTTTCTCGTCGTCGGAACCCTAGATCTTCCCGGGATGTGATAGATCCAGCGGTCGTGATGCTTACTGGACACTCAACGAGGCGGTTTAGGGCGGGGGTGTGAACAAAGTCGGCTTTTCGGGTGTGGCTCCGTCAGATCTCGTTTTCAGTTTTGTAGATCTACAGGGGGTCGTGGCAGTGGTGGTGCGTGAGACTCAGTTCTGGTACGCTCTTCTGGTCTTTTCTCTTGTTGCTTTAGCGAAGAGTTTCATCTTCGAGTTGGAGTGGAGCGTTTTGTTCTTCTTGTCATCTTGATACTTGGTGTCTTGTATCAAGACTTGGTCTAACTGCCTTCGGTGGAGACGGCGGACCTCTTCGTCGGCGCGTACGTCACTACAAGGGGAGGGGGTAAAGATAGCATAAGAAGATAGCGTTTTGTTCGAGAATGCTATCGTTGACATAATCCATAGTTTAAGATAGCATTTGTATGTGAATGCTATAAAAAACAGTATATATAATAGCACTTATAAGTTTAAATGCTATCTTTTTCCTAAACGAAAAAATAATCACTTTACCGCTAAGTACTTAGTGAAAAAGAAGCGGTCAAATATTTCATTCTCCCTCTTATTTTTTTTTTGTGATCCATTTTCCCTCTTATTCTCATTATTCTTAGATAAAATAAAATAAAAATAGAAAATGAATTTTTTCATTGGTCTAACCTCATTTACAAGGATTCTCATCTAAACCATTAAATATTTCAATCCAAAGTCTCAGATTTCTTATCATCTATCTCATCTTCTTCTACGTCACTATCTTATCTTCCAATTCTTTTTCTTCTCTCTTAGATTCGTTAGAAACGAAAGCAAATCAAGTAAAGTTTTGATCTTTTTGTTAGATATGAAAGTTAATCTTGATTCCTGCATTATGAGAAGGAGGGAGATTGTGTTTTGTCCTCTCCATTTCTCTTCTCAAACACGACAGAGAGAAGAGAGATGAGACAGAGAAAGATGAGAGATTGCATGAGGAAGAAGAGACCGGTCTGAGTTTGTGCCATCGTCACCGGTATGAGTTCGTCTCCATCACCACCGGTCTGAGTTCGTCGTCATCGTTACGGGTCTCGAACAGGCCTTGATCCACAGGTCGATTTCTGAGAATTTGTTTCTTCTTCTACTGATTATAGGGTTCAGATTTACTTGTTTCCATTCGAGACTTCTTGTTAGGGGTTCGTCGCATCTCCTCATCTCCGTCACACCTCGTTCTCTCTCTCTTCTCCGGTGGCAAGGCGGAGCAGCGTCAAAGGCGGTGGCAGCGAATCCTGAGCTTCTATCCCATTAGCGGAAACGAAGAAGACAGAGGAAGAGGACGACGGCTCAGATCCCGAGCTTCTCTCCCATATGGCGTCCATTGCTTCTAAGCTCTATTCAGATCTTCTGCTCGAGCTGGTCTTCAGCAGTGAAAAGAGAACTTGATTCATCAGTTTGTGTTTTTCCTGAACCATTTTTTGAGTGTTGAAGCTTCTCATTGGTGGATTCTAGCAAAGGTCTAGCAATGGTTCGAGATTTGGTCTTCTCTTGTGTAAGTTACTCCTCTTTTCTTCCTACCGTTTGTTTCTCCATCTGTATGAGCCATCTGGATGAAGATGAGAGTTTTGTTTGTTTAGACACTAAAAGTGCAACTCATTCAGATAGATCATCCGGATGACTTTCGAAAATTTAGGCTTAATTTTAAAGTCCATCCAGTTTAACCAATTTGGATCATTTGAATGGAGATGGTTCATTCAAAATAGTATAATGTCTATTATGCCCTTAATGTAATTCACAAATTACAAATCTAAACATAATATCATTTTGTCACACACGAAAACTGACAAAACCACAAAAATGCGTTTTCCCGCAAAAATTGAAAACTAATTTTTCACGCCAAAACCCCAAAAACACATTTTCCCGCCAAAATTGTAAAAACGTGTTTTCCACCAAAATTGCAAAAACGTGTTTTCCCGCAAAAACTACAAAAACGTGTTTTCAAGCCAAAATCACAAAAAACATGTTTTCACGCCGAAACCCCAAAACGTAAATTTCCGCCAAAACACAAAAACATGTTTTCCCGCCAAAATCACAAAAACGTGTTTTTCCGCCAAAATTGCAAAATCTCGTTTTCCCGCCAAAATTGCAAAATCACATTTTTCCGCCAAAACCGAAAATTTTCGTTTTCCCGCCAAAACGTGTTTTCCCACCAAAACCACAAAAACGCGTGTTCCCACTAAAATCGCAAAATTTCGTTTTTCCACTAAATTCGAAAATTTCATTTTCCCACCAAAACCGAAAATCTCATTTTCCCGCGAAAACCGCAAAAACCGCAAAAACGTGTTTTCCTGCGAAAACCGCAAAACATATTTTCCCGCCAAAACCGCAAAAACGCGTTTTCCCGCCAAAACCAAAATAAAATTATTTTTCCGCCAAAACCAAAAAATGCGTTTTTTCGCTAAAACCAAAAAATCTTATTTTCCCGCCAAAACCACAAAAAAAAACTCGTTAATTTTAAAATAATTATAATGTAAATATATTAGACTAAATAATTAAATGTAATATAGTTAAAATTAATATCAGATATATTATTAAATCAATAAAAGGGTATTTTGGTAATTTGTTTACTAAACTCATTTGGATGGAAATGAAAATAAAGAAACAAACATAAGATCCATTTAGATGATTCATCTAGATAAACTATTTGGATGGACAAACAAACAGTCACAGAAATTTGAATTGATCATTTGAATAGATCATACAAATGAATCATTTGGATTGAGATGACAAATGGCGAAACAAATGGTGAAACAAACAGAACCTTAGTAATCTCTCTCTGCTTAAAGCCTAAAATTATTTGGTTCATTAGACTGTTATGAGACTATGGTGAAAAAGGTCTCAGTTTGATTAGCTTTTCTTCTTTCTTTATGATAATAATAACAACAAAAAATCTGTTTATGTGCAGCAAGAAAGAATGGAGCAAGAAGCTATTATTGACTCATTGTTGGAGATTAACTACGGAGGACGTTTGAGGATCGTGAGGATGAGGTATATACTTAACCTTTACATAATGACACTTTTTTTTTTCTCGACATTTCTTTTGAGCTAATAATTTTAACTTTGATTTCAACGTATCAATCCTTGTTCTTGATAGAGCATTCTACCAAGCAAGAAACGAGGTGTTAGAATCCGTGGTATCATAATCTGAAACCCTTGAACCTCTTTATGTTTTGGTTTATACATAATTCGGTGGAGATTTCAATGATTGAAAGTTTGTTTTGTCAGGTACGATTTAAAAGATGGAACAATTGATAGACTTGGTAGCCATGACGACATTGCTACATCTTGATGGAGGAGGAGGCAGAGGGGTTGACGGAGGAAGCGAACAGAGGAGGTGGAGGCGGAGGATTAGGTTTTTTTTTGTTTCTTTTAGGTTTAGCGTAAACCGGTTTGATTTATTTTTTTATGTAAATATTTATGTTTTTGTAATGTAGGTGAAGTGAGCTCGAGAGAATGTCCATTGTTGGTTTTAAGGTTTAGGTTTTTGTTATTTTGTAAAGAATTTCGATATATACAAATTTTAAAATTTTTTTTTTTTTTTTTTTTTTAATAATCTATAATAGCGATTATTATGTGCTATTATAACTTATACAATTGCACAACTAATAAAGCGCTTTCGAAAGAATTAATTAACATAGCATATATAAAACGCTATCTAAAGTGTCCGAGAAAAGATTGCGGGGGAAGATACAACGTTCGCCATAACGCTGCGCTATCTTGCAATAGCGTTTTCTTCATGCTATATATGAGACGTTTTCTTGTAGTGCGTGCACAAAGGATTGGTCGTGTGGCTGTTACTTCTCTGTGAGTCTTTGTGTGGTTCTAATGGATGTTTTGTCGCTTCTGTCGTCTATGGCAGACATGGCTTCTCCTCCGGCGGCTTCTCTCCATTTGCTAGATCTCTCTCGTCTCCGGTTCATAGCCCAGCCTCTTCGCGGGAGGTTCGTGGCGTCTTCATTTCTGCTTTGGTGTTTGCTTTCGGTTCTCCACCGATGTGTTGGCCAGAGCTCAGGGAGTACTGGATCAGGTTCTCTGATCCGGACCGGAAGCTGCGGGTAGCATCTTATGAGTCTGTTGGTGTTGCTCGTAGCTTGGAGACCCGGTTGAAGATCGATCATCCCAATGCCGGGATCTCTACTTGGAGTCTTGGTAGATTGCATCTTCTTCTCTTTGCAGGTTATGAAGACTATGTATTCGGAGTTTGCAACCAGTGCATCCCATTTTGGTTTGGAGGGTGTAGACGTGTTGGTGGCCTCGGCAATTGACGGTAAGCATTCCTCTCCCGACAGTCTGGTGTTTTGCGCTTCATTGACCGTGTCAGTTGCGATGATGATGAAGTCGTCGGGATCTAGCTACTCTGGCAGGAAGACAACTAGGAAGGAAGCGGTCTCCTAGGCTCGGGAAGGCACCGGTAACTCGGGTAACTCCGAGTTTATTCCACTTTCCCGGGATGTGTCTACTGCGATTGAGAACGGTGAACGATTCCGTGGAAATTGATATCAACTAGTGAACTGTGTTGGGTTAGGTTTGTGTAAGGGAATCTAGTTGAGGACAATTAGATGCGGTTATTTTGTCGGATTCAAAGTTGTAACCGATACCTGATTCTCGGTTCGGGCCGGTTTTTTAAATATTAAATATGTTACTTAAAAAAAAAATTCATAGATAGCGAAAACATTTGACCAACTTCTAGTTCGTTAGTCAAATACATTAAAAAAATATTCATTATCAGGCTACAATATAATAAAATCCCGAATACATAGCTTAATTTCTCAAAATAATTTTTTAATTAAAAGTCTCAACCAAAGTACTTGAAGATCTGATAAAAGAAAAAGTTACACAAAAGACGATGATTGTTTTTTTTTGTCAACATTGCTTTTATAAAAGCTTTAACAGTACAAGAGGATTCGAAAGCCCAATACAAACATTAAAAACCCAGAAGTTAAAGATAACTATTATACAAAAGATACACGTGCCAAGGAAATGGCTGGTCTTTGGGTGGTGAGAAGCTTCCCGAGATATCCAGTTCTACTCACCGGCGTTCCGTTGAACTTTCCGATCATCCCTCTGGTGGTCTTTTTGGAGATGGCGCATGAAGATCTTTCGCCTCTTTCGAATCCGTCTTGAAACCCACATGCAGTGCTCGCCGGTTCTTCTAATTTGAACTTAAAATGATCCTCGATCATTAAACTCTGGGATGGTCTGATCGATTAAAAAACAGATCATATGTCGGGACGTTTTATAACAAAACCCCAACTTTACTTAATCCACTTCCAATCGATTGATTTCATCCATTAACTTCGACTCTCAACCAAGAAGGATAAACTTCCCAACGTATTTCAACAGGAAGAAGATATTACTCTCCGATGGAAGAGATCTAGCACTCAAAGATCACAAGAGAGCAAGTCGAAGATCCGGAATAAGAAATTAAACTTGCACGGGGAGGAGATATTCAAGCAAACCGGAGATAGAAAATGAAGACATGATGAGAAGCTCCGATTAGCTTGAGTTACACAAAATTGCCTAGCGAAGCGGAACCGAAGTCGCCTTAGCGAAAGCAAGATCCGGCAAGCGGAAGACCTAATCTATCATGAAGATCGATTGTATTTACAACAAAAGCAAAAAGTGGAAGATGGTAACCGGCAGCGAAGGCCACACCGGCCACCGTCGTTGATCTTTTACTAAACCGCTTTAGAGAGAATAGAGAGAGAAGAAGGGGTTTTTTCCTCCCGATGATCGTTTAATTTGTATATATAATTTAAAAGTATCTAATTTTCAAAATAATTAATATAGCAGAAAATAATTGCTTAAATTGAAAATAAAAGTTAAAAAGAGATTAAATTTCTTATATATTTACAGATAAATGTAAAGTTATCAAAAATAAAATGCAAGTATCAGTAGTTATCATTGTAAAACAGATGACAAAAAACAATCATTGTGACTATTGAGTTGAACCGAACCATTCCGGAAAAGAAATATTAACGAATTAGGTGGTGTGTAAAATTAAGTAAAAGAAACGGAGACCTGAGGGTTCAACCACCCCTCCTAACCCATGGCACAACGAAAACAATTAAATTGGTCAACGATCTCCGACGATAACCTCTCCGGATCCAACAAACGGTCTTCAATCCCTGGGCAAGAAACCCGTTACTCCGTTTCGATTCCTGTTGATGTAATCATCAATATCTTGTCGAGACTCCCATTGAAGTCTATAGCTCAATGTCGTTGCGTGTGTAAGCTCTGGTCTTCCATAGCTCGCCGTCCAAATTACAACCTGCTGTTCCCTATCAAGTCTCCCGATGAGACACCGAGGATCCTATTCGCCTTCAAAGTCGGATCTAACTTGTTCTTCTACTCTTCGCCTCAACATCATCAAAACCCTGATAACAACAACAACAACAATTCAGCCATTGTAGCCACTCGTCACGACATCAACCTCGGCTCAGATTTGCAACAGTTATGTCGGCCTGTTCGGGGTCTGGTCTGTAGTCAACACATTGGTAAGAATTGGTCGTGGGCTGTGATTTCTAATCCCATCACGGGAGAGATTGTAACCACACCAAAACTGACCATAGAAGGTATCCACTTGAAGGAGCGGGTAAGAGGCAAAGCAGACTACTGTTTTGGATATGATCCTATCGATAAACAGTTCAAGGTGTTGCGTATCACCAGGTTGTGTGGCAGCCCTGAACACAAAATATCTTTTTACGCAAAGTATCATGTCCTGACATTA
Source organism: Brassica napus (assembly GCF_020379485.1). Taxonomy (NCBI): domain Eukaryota; kingdom Viridiplantae; phylum Streptophyta; class Magnoliopsida; order Brassicales; family Brassicaceae; genus Brassica; species Brassica napus. The sequence goes on from NC_063444.1 coordinate 30,853,922, forward strand.
GGGACCGGAGCATGGAGGAAGCTCCAATGCAGCACACTTCATTACCCTCTAGATGAAAACGGGATTTGCGAGAACGGGATTTGCATCAATGGTGTTTTGTTTTATCCAGCCTTGGTTAAACATAGAAAACATATGATTGTTTGCTTTGATGTTAGGTCTGAGATGTTCAGCTTTGTCAGCGTTGATTACGTTTTAGGATTGCCCATCCATAGATATTCCGTTCTGATAAACTGCAATGGTAAATTAGGTGTTAACTTTTGTGACGCTGCCTGTAAGCATTTTGAGTTGTGGGTATTGGAGGATGCCACTAAACATACATGGTCGAAGCGTATCTACGTATCGCCTCATGCGTCGCTGAACTGGGACAACTATGTGCGCCCTGCTGGAATGATTGGTAGCGGAGAAATTCTGTTATACCGAATGTATACACACAATCCTTTCAACATCTTTTACTACAATCTCGAGAAGAAGATTATCAGAAGAGTAACATTTGAGGTCCCAGTATTGGAAAAGTTTGATCATTTTGGAGCTTTCACATTTGCAAACTATGTAGAGGATGTGAAGCTTATGTAAGTGCTTTAATCATTTGATCTATCTCTGTCTCTGAAACAATCTTGAATGAATAAAAAATGTGTTTTACTTTAAGAGAAAATCTTTATTTTGCCTCTTGTTGGCTTAAAACAGATGAGAGGTTGGTTGTAATTTGATGGCTTGATTACTCTTCAGCGTGAAGTTGCCTAACACTGGAATATCACAGATTAATTAATATAGCAGTCCTGGTATTTCAAAACCCTGATATTCTCTGTTTTTAGATTCCTTAGTTCATCTTCTTTCTTCGTGTATTTGGTCCACGTTTCCTCAACCCTGTCTACAAAAACAGAGAAGAAAGATTCTAACAAAATCTCTTTCCCTTTCTTCTGACTATCTAGTTTCCCTAACTCGCATGGGCATAAAGAATGATTCGAGAATCACAAAAGCATAAGAATCAAGATCAGAGATCTTTGCTGGGAGGATATTTAGGCATGAAGCTTTGACAAAGCGCAACTAAGGAGTGTGGTTGAAGAATAAGATCGGGTTTACTTTAACTGAACGAGCCTCTTACGTTTGGTCACAATCTAGGGGTTAGTCCACCGCCATGACGAACCAAAAGCAGCAGGTCGCCCACAGTGATGTAATTGAACACTTTGGTCTTATCCAAGTTCATCTTGTAATTTCTGAAGTGCTTTGTATCAGTTCGTGGAGTATTACACAAGTTAGTACAGACTTGTGTTAAGAAGATGGGATGTGTTAGATTTTATGTTCTGTGAGGTACAAATTTTATTTTATCTTAGAAAAGGAGAAATATATTTGTTGGAAAGTTTATATTTAATGTAAATAATATTTATTTGAAAAAGAAAAGGAAATAGAATTATCCCTTATAAGAAAAATATTTTCTTAGAGAAAAATTTGGAGTGCAACTTTGTGATTACTACGAAAGCATGACGTCCATCATGAAGAAAAATAACTCCCAGAAAAAAAAAAAAAAACAGAAGGCAAGCAATTGAAATAGTTGCCGACATACTTGTGTTTTGTTTATATCAGAACTGGTCACTTAAGTCACTGGTGAGATATTAAAAAGCGAGGACAGAACTGATTCAAGAACAAGGAAACAATTTTTTAATTTGAATTGATGGAGACATATCAACAAAGGATGTCTATAACAAGACTACCTCATCTTGATTCATCCAATTATGGATATTGGAAGGTTCAAATGCAAGCTTTTATCAGTGGTCTTGATGAAAATTGTTGGAGTTCTATTGAATTTGGTTGGAGTCATCCGGTGATGGTTGATGATAAGAAGGTTGAAGTTCTTAAGCCAAGAAATCAGTGAACTGTTGCATAGAAGAAGACCTCAAGTTGCAACTCTAAGGACAAAACTTCGATTTATAATGTTATTGATGCAAGCCACTTCAAATTGATTTTTCAATATGCTTGAGATCAGAAAGCATGAAAAACATTGGAGAATATGTTTGAAGGTACTACAAATGTCAAGCTGGTTGAGACATATTCAGTGTTAGCTAAGGAGAAAGTCAAACTAAAAGCTCAAGTTGTTGAAACACTTATATGTTTAAAAGAAAGAAGAAGCATGACATGCTACTGCTTAACTTGCAAAAACTTAAAAGGCTTGAAGGTGCTAATAATGGGACGAAACAATTTGATAATTTTCTCAGTATTCACTATTCAGAAAAGTGATCGATGTGAAATCGAATTTCAAGGGGGGTATTCTAAAGCTTAAGGTGTTTTTGTATCAGCAGAAACCACTTTAAAAGTGATTCTTGGGCAAAACAACTTATTCAAGATCGTATCAATGGGTGTCCGCTTGAAAGTTTAGGATTTTTAGTTGTTAACCTAAATTCACGACCTATTCAAGAAACCACGGAGAAAAACATACAATCCTCCATATTCGTTTTTCCTCTTTGATTTTTCTTTTGAGTTTGAGAGTATACACAAAATTAGTTTTGTTAGGCTTCTGATAGAATGACGCAGTTCAGAATATTTGTGCAATTGTATTCTCAGAATCTGAGTGCTATAAAACCATCGCACTACTAAGCGTTTTAAGATAAGGAAAGAGATTAATCATCTCGACTCTGAAATTCTTTTTTATTCCTTTGTTTCGGTATTATAAATTACAATTTATGTTCTTTTAATTTTTATAAATATCAGTTGTTCCATTGTAGTAAAATAATATTCTTACACTCTTAATTTTTTAAATATTGTTTATATTTTTGCACTAACAATACTGATATTTGTAAAATGTTGTTTTTTAAGAACATGTTAAAGATGTTGGAATCAGATCTATAGGATTATTTCAAAATTATCTTTCTACAATCTTAATTCTGTAAATTTTCGTTTGTATTATTATACTAACGAAAACTGATTATTTTGTGAAGTGTTTTGTTATTAAAACAGGATTTGGAGAATCTATCCTATACTAAAAAGGTGAATATGGAGTGTTTCTAGCCTGTCCACGTAGGATAATATATTAGACCAATCAGAACATTTTATTTTGCCACGTGAGCACTTCTTATGTCGACTAAAGAACCTTTAGTCAATACTGATAATCCGTCGGAATTCACATCGTTCACTCCGCAACGTCGTTTGACGCTTCGATTTATCCCCTGAGAGAAAAGAAATTGGTGAAGAAACCGAAAGAACAGAGGAGGAGGAAGACAAAGAAGAACGAGATAAGAAGATCACTGATTTTCTCTGTTCTGAAAGTGGTTGTGTTGGCTCTGTATTTGGAGTTAGGGTTTAGTTTGATGCGAAAAGGGGTTTTAGAATCTGAGTTTACAGAGGAGATAGTGAGGATCTCTGATGACAGATCTCATTCTGGTCGTGATGTTGGCGAGAAAGTGACGATCTTGGAAGATGAGTTAATGGGTTTTGCTAAAAGTATAAACTTTTTGAGATGCAGAGGTTCCAATTCCAATTGGAGAATCAATCAGGTAAGTTTAAATTTTAAAAGCTTAGCTTAGCCTTTTATATTTCAGTTTTATTTGTTTGATTGAAAGTTTCTGCTTTTTTCTTTGTAGGATGGTCTGATGTTGAAGTCTAGAAGTGTCTATAAATCTGTAACTGAAGAGGTGAATGTATGGGGATGGCCTTTGCAGACAGGTGGATTGTTTGGTACTGGTTTCTCCTCAAGTTCGTTCACCGTGTTATCAGGCCGAGTTACTAATGTTACTAAAGCTAATTCATTTGACTATCACATTCAAAATATCTATGCTTTTTGTTTGTTTAGTATATCTGTTTTTGATGATCTTCTTGAAGTGGTCAGAGGGGAGATTTGGTTACTCGGTACGTGAGGCCAACATTTCGTGGGGGAAAACTAAATGGAGCACATTGGTTCTGCAACTAGATCATAGCACATGGGTTCTTGAGTACAGTCTAAGCTTTAGATAACTTAACTTCATCAAAGGTTCTTCAATTGACACGTCAGACACGGTTGTTTTCGGCTTACAAATAATTATCAGTCCAATAATTATCAATCCAGCCACGTCTGTTTGTTTCCAGTGAACTAATGACCCATTATGTAATTTGGTTGCAGGTCCAGACAAGAAGCTCTAAGCAACAATACAAGTTTCGAATATGAACAGACTTGCGTAACTGCCGTTGGCTCTGTTTCCTCTCCATTCAGTCAACTGAGTTAATCATCTTAATAATTGTTTGCAATCAAGTTCCCCCATTATGTGCTATTTAATTCAGCCTATACCTTCTATATATGTAGACTCTGGTGTATATATATGGTCACTGTGCTCCAGAGGAAATGGCCCGTTTCTGCATCTCCTTATCTAACGAAATCTTTCTGAAGTGAAGCATCAACTCATGGCGAATTCCAAAATCCACCTTTCCATCTTTGAGTGCATGGTAGTAGAGATGATATTTGCTTTTCTTTTCCCTTTATAACATGTTTTACTTACCTACTGGTGTGTTCACCTTGATCAGGACCACAATCTGTACCAGATAACGCAAGAAAGGGAACAACGACCTTTCTCTGAGGGAAAAATAAGTACTTTTATGTCTCAGATGCTTCAAGTCCTCGCACACATGCATAAAAATAGTTATTTCCATCGGCAACTGAAACCAAGTATGTATATTTTGTCATGTTGATTCTCAATGGCCTCTCTTTTACTTAACAATTGTTTTAGTTTATTTTTGTTCTGAAGAGAATTTGCTGGTGACCAGCAATATCCTCAAGATTGCTGACTTTGGACTGGCTTGCGAAGTTGCATCTATGCCTCCTCGAAAATGTCTCACCAGTTTCAGGTATGGTCTTGAATATTGACACCTAAAACAATCAAAACACTTCTTCTCTATGCAGACCGTAGGGTTCCAGCTGAAAGTTTCGAGTGAAGAAAGCAAGAGGACAGCTTTGGAAATACAAAGAGTGTAAAGGTAGGCTCAAGAAATGATATGTAGATGATAGAGCACAAGTAGTGTATTATTATTGTTTTTGAAGGAATTACAATCTCAGTATTTCTAATGACCTTGAGCCCAATTACAAGAGATTTCTCTCAGTGTTTCATACAATCCTAGAAAATGGCCAACCCTAGATGAAGAAGATGAGTACGTTACATAAGATTCAGTTGTTGGCTAACTGATTCTAACGTTTAATCAACTGAGTCACCTTCACACAGTGCCATGCCAGCTTCACTTCCAGCTCATCAATCAGCCTGAGTTACTTATCAGTAGTGACCTGAATTAATATTAAGCTAATCGTCTAATTACTTATTGGTATTATACGAATTCTTTGTATACTTATGCTCACATTCTTTTGAAGGAAAATTATGACGATAAATCAGCCATTATAGTATGACTAATTGCGAGGTAGAAAAATGGTTTTCAAAAGATTACTACATTTTCATGTGAAGCATAACTAACCAAAGTTAATAACTACAATTATGCCAAAACATACAACGACGGTTCTTTCATCCGTTTGTATTTCTTTGGTTTTGATCCAGCGGTGGTTCTTACACGATGTTGACGATAGGTGGACGTATTAAATTACGAAGGGATATAAAACAATCAAGCTAAAGAATCTTAGCCATTGGATTCAACTCCCACACTAAAAAATCTTTAATTAATTAATCCAAAGCTTGAACAAAAAATAAAAATAATCCAAGCTTGGTTGATATATTTAGATCACCATCAATACATCTTACTTACATTTAATTACAAAGACAAAAATACCAAAATTTGATCAACTACGAGATTTTTAAATATATTCAAGTAATGTTTAAAGCTCCGTGACAAAACCTGAAGCAACGACAATGGCTGCTACCACAGCTTCTTGAAACTCGGAGTTAACAAGGTAATAAGAACATTTCTCTTTGAGGATCACATGATCACATTCTTGAAGCCTCGCTTCTACCGTCCACAGTTGTTAAACACATCTTACTTACTGCTACAATCAATTACTTCCCCAAAGCATTGAATCCTCAACATAATCCCATCGATGTTCTTCTTCCCCTCCCTCTTCTATATAACCTTATGAATCCATTATCCATTCAAGCCACACTTCTCCGCTTTTCAACACAAACAGATCATACAATGGCTTTTAGATTATATGTGTTCAAATTCAAACTTTTTTATAATTTTGTTTTATAATTTTTTCAAATTTTTAATATTTATTTTTTATTTTATAAAATTTTAAATCTCAATCTCAATTTCTTCCCCTTAAATCTAAACCCTAAGGTTTTGATTAGTTAACCTTAGGGGTATAAATGTATATTTACCTCTTTTATGAAACATTTTGGTCATTTTGGTTTCATTTATGCAATTTGGAGTTTCATTTGACTATCAATTGAACATTGCTTGCTTCTTTGATTTTTGCCTGATTTTTTAATTTTCAGGAATTTAAGAATTGTTTTGCCGGCTGCAGTTTATTATTAATCTTTGCGTTTAGCTTTCCTCATTAGCTTGCATGGATTCTGTGTTAAATTATTATTCTTTCAAGTGTAAGAATTTAAATGGATTTAAATCATTGACGGTATAATTTAGCAAGTGTTGTTATCGTTCAATTCTTTGCACAACCATTTAGAAATTTAGTTGTCGATTGATTTTTTTGCAAAATATTAATTGCTTGAACGGTTTAGACTTTAGAAATTCTGCTTGGTATCTTGAATTTTATTATTAAATGGTCAAAAATGTGTAAATGCTTGACTTGGTTAAAGACAACTTATTTTTTTAATTATCAAGAATGAGAATGACTAACGTTTTGATTTTTTGTTCAGATTTGTTGGAATAACTAAATTTGATTATTAAATGCTTGATCATGAGAAAGGAAAAATGATTCAAGTTTCAAATACGGTGAACCATAGTCCTAAACAACATTTTGGTTCTTAAGGGATCATGTTATATGAATGTAAATGGATTCGTGAATCGACGTCTCAAATTAAGTTTGGGAGAAGTCTATCAAATATGAATCATTTTCCATTAGAAAATATAATGTTGTTGATAATGATCAAAACATTCATATTTTATCAATGCTTAACACGATTCGGAAAAAAAAAAAGATTGACCAAGTCAAAATAATGAGTGATCTCATATCAATATGACTGATTGAGTATTGTAGTTTTTAAACTCAATACGGTTGAGAATAACCATATATAATGGTGGTTTCTGATGCTATAAATAATATCTTGTCATGATATGTATATTTGCTAAAAAAGCAAAAATATGGTTTTGAAAAAATCCTAAGCATATAAGTTGGATTTAAAAATCGACTTGAGAAAACTATGAAAGTAGTTGCATGAAAAGTGTAAATTTTTTAGAGTGAAATACATTTTTTAAGAAAATTGCAATAATTTTCAAAAAATAATTATTCATTTAAATCTAAATGAGTTGTAGATTAAGTTTCTAAATTCTTAAGAGATGTTAAATGTAAATATGCATATTTTTGAGCTCTCTCAAGAAATGTGGGGAAAGCTTTGTTTACCATATAAAATCATTGGCAAGATGTCAAATGAACCTAGTGATACTTATCACATTATGATTAAAAAAACTAGCGTCATTCACTGATTTTTGTGTATAATGATTAATTGTATCCTGAAAAAAAATGACAAAAATTGTTAGACAATTGATCTCCACTAATCTCAAGAGATTATGTTCACTATGATGACAACCTAGGATTTTTTTATTAAAAGTGCGTCATGAGATCATATTGTTATATCATCGAGAGGAATGGGTTAGCCTGTGAATTAAATGAGGTTTTGCGGTAACTCTACCTAACTGACTGGAGATCCCAAGAAATAGGTTCAAGGAGACAACTAAGTCAAACTAAATCTGCTCAAAGCACTGTAAGACTTCGGTCTATGCTCAGTTCCTATGATGATTAAACAATGCTACATGTAAGGAATAGAAGATAAGCATTTGCTTTTAATGATTTGAGTCCAATGTTTTGAGATATGAATTGAGTAGTACATGAGGCCATTTCTAGGAGAATGAAGAAAAGACTATATTCTCTAAGTTCACTCATAATTAACCAGGAATGTTCACGGCCAAAATGAACACGATAGATAAATTAGTTTTGCGAGAGAATGAAGCTGTGTTATAGCTATTGTCTCGGTTTAGACGTCATGGCCACATCCTGTTCGAGTAAATCCGATAGTTATTAACAATGACTTGTTCAAGGCTGAAATATGCTACCAACTCATCGTGCAGTGGATTTTTCGTTCGTATTCTCAAAAGTCATTTTTTTTCTTTAATGTGTCTAGAGTCATTTCTATTCATGTGGGAGATTGTTGGAACTCGTTTTTGACAAAATGATGTGAAACTTTTTCCGATGGGTTATTCGACGGAGACGTATGTCGAAATGATCGGAATGTGAGCATGATGTAATCATCATCGTGAGCACTTTGAGTTAGTGTATTCGTTTGTCAAAATCAAAGTTGTGTTAATGAAAAATGGAGGTCCAAAGTGAATAATATACAAAGATTGCATAGCTTTTAATTGGGTTAACTATATAAATTTATCAAATGAGTCACTTTGGATATTTAGATTTGAATTTAGATTTAATATGTTTTAAACCTGATTCATAAAATAGTTTATGTTTCTCAAATATAAAACTATAAATCTAATAAAGTATATTGGTGTATTTTATTTGGTCAAATACTCATTATGACTTTGATATCTAACGCACAATGAGTCATGGAATTAAATTCCACTAGCGTAAGACCTGCGCCTTGCGCATGATGAAATATATAACTATAAAGTTGAAGTATCTGCCTTTTTAGGCTGTCCACGTCACTCTGAAGAGGGGGGGGGGGGCTTTGTTGCCACGTGGCACCTCAACAATATTTCAAGTCTTCGAATGTTTTGTGACTAAACCTTCCAACTTTCGCTGGGCCTTTTTCCATTTGTTATTTTTAACTTGTGTTTGGGCTTTCTTCACATATCATTTAATCGAAGCCCAGTAAGATTTAAGGTTCATCTTCTTATCTTTCAGCTTTGTATCTCAGCTGCCGATTTTCCAATTAACGCGACGTCGATCAAGTGACCGTAACGTTTCCAACTTGCGTTAATACAAACTTTAATACTAGCTTCAACTTGATTAACCCTCTCCTCCCACTCTGAAAAACATTCAGTCGACCTCATCGTCTCCCAAAGTAACCTACTTAAACTCGAGTATAAATCTTCCAACCTTCAAGCCATGAACACCACAACGTCAACCACTCTCAGGACATTTATCCATGTTCATAACTTAGTCCAACAATGGCGAATTCCTGCATCTTGCGTGCGGATTTGAAAGCTGGCAGCTGTGCAACCACAACCGAGGTCCACTCTCTGCTTGGATTCTGGGAGGTGAGGAATGCGAAAAAAGGGGCGAGCTAATTAATGGATGTGGACATGCTCCTCCTTGACGAGAAAAGGTAATCACCACAGTCTCATATTAACGCTTTATACGAAACTCCTATTTTCCAATCTTAATATTTACTCCTGCCAAGCAGGATGCGCTTATCAAGATGTTTTCAGTGAAGCTTCAGTTTACACGTTAATCTGTTTCGACGTGACATCAGCTGTTTTCATAGCTCAAGTCTTCCTCCAATACACAAAAGAAATGCTTCTGCTACTTCGAGTTCTGTTACAGGTTAACAGCGCCTGAAGAAGAAACCCTAGACTAGCGCCTTTAAATCAACGCAAAACAACCTAATCATGTTACTTGATCTTTACGTTATTTACTTCTTTAAAAACCCCAACTTCGTTTTAGCTAAATTTTGATTCCAATAAGATAAAGTGTGAACTGGTCCTCTGGAATTGAATCTAAAGATATTACAACTACATTGTTAACTTGACAGTAGACAAAGATCCAATTTTAGTGTATCACTGCCTCGCTATGTCACGGGTAAATCTCTCTCTCTCTCTCTCGCTCTCTGTCTCTGTCTCTCTCTCTCTCTCTCTCTCTCTCTCTCTCTCTCTCTCTCTCTCTCTCTCTCTCTGCGAGTTTTGATTTCGATTTGCTTTTGTCTTGGTAAAGAAAGTTGGAGGAGGCAGAGAAGCTTGATGGAGGAGGACGGATAAGAAGCTTCACGGGGTGGAGGAAGATGGACGAACAGACGGTGGAAGAGGCAGGATGAAAAAGGCGGAGGTTTAGTTTAGGTTTAGTTTTGTATTTTTTGTTGAGAGTTCAACAAGAAGACGGCGGCCTCTAGATTAGGTTTAGTTTTGCATTTTTTTTTTAATTTTGTTTAATGGTGTAAACCAATTTGAAATTACAAACCGGTTCAAATATTTTGTAAACCTGTTTTAATATATACATTCTATGTTTATCTATATTTATATGTACTTTTCAATTTTGTAATGTAATACCACAACTCTACAAGAAAAAAGAGTTTTTGAAGAGTCTTTTGGTCCTCACTTAGATCCCTTTTCCCACTTAAATTTTGTGGGCGTGATCTACAAAGAGACATTCCTTTGATGGTTTCCGTTTTGTAATGAAAGATCATAGATATTATTTCTTTTCTAGAAGATTAGAGAGATTTTTGCTCAATTAAACCTATTTCCCTGTAAGGTGTCGGTTAGATCGCGCTCTAGCAAATGAGGAGTGGCATACTCTATTTCCCTGTTCTTACACAGAATATCTAGGTTTGGTGGCATCCGATCATCGACCAGTGGTGGCGTATCTAGACGATAAAGTTCACAGAAGGAAAGGGCAATTTCGGTTTGATAAGAGGTGGGTAGGGCAAGAGGGGCTTCTGGAATCCATTACGACGGGTTGGTCAGATGATAGGATTCGTAGCGAGGATGATATAGTAGCAAAAATTAGCAATTGTCGACATGAAATTGCAAAATGGCGGAAAAATAATCCACCTTATGGCAAGGAGAAAATAAGCGATTTACAAAAGGCCCTCGAGGAGGTTCAGACAGATAATGCTAGGTCACAGGAGGATATTGTGGAGGTCTCCAGAAAGTTACAAGAAGCTTATAAGGATGAAGAAGATTATTGGCACCAGAAAAGTAGGAATATGTGGTACTCTTCGGGGGATCTAAATACCAAGTTCTATCATGCCTTAACTAAGCAACGACGAGTTCGGAATAGGATTGTTGGCTTACATGATGCTGCGGGGAACTGGATTACAGAAGATATTGGAGTGGAAAAGGTGGCTGTTGACTATTTTGAAGAGCTGTTTAGTACCACTTCGCCGACAGGATTTGATAGTTTTCTCTCAGAGGTAACAACGGGTATCACTCCTCAGATGAATCAACGATTGTTGAGAGTGGCGACTGAGAGTGAGGTAAAAGAGGCTTTGTTTATGATGCATCCAGAGAAGGCGCCAGGACCGGATGGTATGACGGCTCTTTTTTTCCAGCATTCCTGGCATATCATTAAGAATGATTTGGTAACAATGGTAAATAATTTTTTGGTGTCTGGGGACTTGGATCCACGGTTAAATATTACTAATATATGTATGATCCCAAAGACGGAGAGGCCTACTAGGATGACGGAATTGAGACCCATTAGTCTATGTAATGTCGGGTATAAAATTATCTCGAAGGTTCTGTGCCAGCGGCTGAAACTTTGTCTGCCGTCTCTTATTTCGGAAACGCAATCGGCATTCGTGGCAGGGAGGTTGATAACTGATAATATTCTTATAGCTCAGGAGATGTTTCATGGATTACGGACTAACAAATCATGTCAAGGAAAATATATGGCAATTAAAACGGATATGAGCAAAGCGTATGATAGAGTGGAATGGGACTTTATTAAAGCTTTACTAGAGAAGATGGGTTTTGATCTTCATTGGATTAAATTAATGATGGAATGCATATCATCGGTTCAATATCGGGTTTTACTAAATGGACAACCAAGAGGCCTTATTATTCCGAATAGAGGGTTACGGCAAGGAGATCCGTTATCTCCTTATTTATTTATTTTGTGCACTGAGGCTTTGATTGCAAATATTAAAAAGGCGGAGGATGGGAAACAATTGACAGGAATGAAGGTAGCTCGAGCATGTCCTTCCATTTCACATCTACTGTTTGCGGATGATAGTCTTTTCTTTTGCAAAGCCCAGAGAGAGGAATGTCAAACTATTCTCAGAATCTTAAAGGAATATGAGATGGTGTCAGGTCAACTCATTAATTTTGAGAAGTCTTCGATCCAATTTGGACATAAAATTGAAGAGTCCAACAGACAGGAAATGAGAGACATCCTGGGCATTCAGAATCATGGAGGAATGGGAACTTATCTAGGATTACCAGAAAATCTTGGGGGTTCAAAGGTTCAGGTTTTTAGTTTTGTGCAGGATAGACTAAACAAACGGGTTAATGGTTGGACTTTTAAGTTCTTTACAAAAGGAGGAAAAGAGGTGATTATTAAATCGGTGATTACGGCATTACCAAATCATGTGATGTCTTGCTATCGATTGCCTAAGGCAACCGTAAAGAAACTGACAGGTGCGGTAGCCCAATTTTGGTGGAGCCCCGGGGGAAGTACGAGAGGTATGCATTGGAAATCTTGGGATAAAGTATGTGTTAGCAAGGAGGAAGGAGGACTGGGTTTTAAAGACATCACTGATTTCAATACAGCGATGCTTGGTAAACAGTTTTGGCGATTGATCGAGAAGCCAAATACTTTATTTTCTCGAGTTTTTAAAGGTCGATATTTCAGGAATGCCTCACCCCTGGAACCGATTCGCTCATACTCTCCGTCATATGGATGGCGGAGTATTACATCAGCTAGATCTCTGGTTAGCAAAGGACTAATCAAACGGGTGGGATCAGGATCTTCTATCTCTGTATGGAATGATCCTTGGCTCCCAACCACTCGCCCGAGACCAGCAAATAAAAACCAACACAATCTTTACCCTGACCTCACAGTGGCTTCTCTTATAGACCCCACTTTGGGAATTTGGAACTCGCAGGCACTTCAGGCTCTAGTGGATCCACAGGATGTGAAAATTATCGAGAGTATACGACTGAGTAGATATCAGTTGGAGGACAAAGATGGATGGCATTTCACAACAAAAGGGAAATACACGGTTAAATCGGGATATCAGGTAGAACGAGTTTACCCGGATAGAGCAAAACCACCAGCATTTTTTGGACCTACGGTCGATGGTTTGAAATCATTCTGCTGGAAAGTCAGGTGTCCACCAAAGCTTAAACATTTTCTCTGGCAGTTGGTGACAGGGTGTATAGCGGTTAAGAAAAATTTACAAGCGAGAGGGATAACTGGCGATATATGTTGTACAAGATGCGGAGCTGAGGAGGAATCGATAAATCATGTGTTTTTCGAATGTCCTCCAGCACTTCAGGTTTGGGCTCTCTCAAAGATACCATCAAATCCAACTACATTTCCCACACAATCCCTTTTTGCAAATATGGATCATCTTTTCTGGAGAGTCTTTCCGCAGTTAGATGATCATCAGTTCGCATGGATACTATGGTATATCTGGAAAGGAAGGAATAGTAAGGTTTTTAGTAATCTGGATATTGATCCTAGGGATACGCTCAAATTGGCGGAAACAGAATCAACCCTTTGGGCTGAAGCCCAACTAGTGAATGAACAGAGAATGGTCCCACAGGAAGAGATTAGGTCTTCACTGTTAAATCCAGGACGATGGTGTTTCACAGATGGTTCCTGGAAAGAGAAAGATACTTTCTCCGGCCAGGGTTGGCACAGCACTTTAGAAGGCTTCGCTGGGTTGCTGGGGGCGAGGAATGTTCGGGCTAGCCTTTCTCCTCTACATGCGGAGATGGAAGCACTACTATGGGCTATGGAATGTATGAGGAATTTACGTCAATCTCAGGTTACGTTTGCAACGGATTGTTCTCAATTGGTGAAGATGGTTTCGGAACCAGAAGAGTGGCCAGCGTTTGCAAGTTATTTGGAAGACATCAAAAGTCTGAGAGCAAGTTTCCTACAATCAGAGATCGTCCATGTACCAAGAGCGCAGAATACAAAGGCGGATAGCCTAGCACGCAGTGTTAGGATTCAGCCGTCTTTCGTCGTTCACATGGATCAATATCTTCCGGCTTGGTTTACAGAGTCTATATGAGTCTGTAAAGTTGACGACAAAAAAAAAAAAAAAAAAATAAACCTTTAACCAAGTTTCTTTTTTTTCCTCTTTAATTATACTAGAGATCATCTCCGCGCGTAGCGCGGATAATGGATTTTTATTTTTCCATTCGGGTATTTGTTTAGATTTTTAGATATTTTTCGTGTTTCGAGGAGTATTTTTATGTTTATCGAGTATTATTTGAGTCCTAAATATCTGAACAGATCCATACCCGTTACGTACAAAAAATAACAGATATTTTATAGGTATTTGAATTATGGAACCGAAACCATCCAGATCCGAAAGAAACCGATCCGAAACCAAATAATTTTTTTCTAAATACCTAATTAGGTCCAAAAATCCCAGACCTAGCAAAATTCATTGATTCGTTTTACAAAATTTTGGGTGGAAAATACTCTTGAGGTTTGATCAATAATGTTTAATAAGACATGGCTCATTTATATTTCAAAATTTGATGGTATATAAGATAATGACCCCTACGTATTGAAACTTCGGTGACGTTATATCAAATGTATATATGTTAGATTGAAGGAAGTTGATTTAAGTAAAATAACCATTTGAAACATTCCATATATGTAGTCATGATCTTATTAAAGTGGGTGAGATTTATTTAAACTTTAGAGGACATTATATGATTGCTATATAATAAGGGATAGTTAATAATATTTAGTTGTATACAATAGTTTGGACTAAAAAATAAATAGGAACAACAATTTTTTGTAAGTAGATTTTTTAGGACTCTTTCTTTTTTAATAGTATTGATAAGAGAAGTATATTTGGTGTCTCGAGATTTGATATATGTTGGTCCATTAACTTTTTGATATATGTTGGTTAACTTTCATTTTTAGATTTTTTTAACAAAAGCTTATTTTTGATGTATGTTTCTAATTAATATAAAATATTATTGACATAAGATGTATATTTGGTGCCTCTGAGATTTGATATATGCTCATTATTTCATTATCCGTACGTAACTGGTTATCAAACATAATAACTGACTCTATCTTATCATAATAATTATATATGTGCTAAATAATTGATGACGCAGAATATATCTTGTTATTTTTGTTATTTATACTGACTCGATGTAGCTATATATATTATTCTAATTTTACTGGTTTGTCATGATGTCCATAATTTTAGGTTTACTCATATTTTTTATGTTCAATTAATAATTTTAATAGATAATGTTAGTTATTACCTGATAATTTATTATTATCTTCAGAATAATTAAAAATAATTAACGATAATACGATATTTGAATTTATATTATATTTAAATTAGTAATATAAATATTATATAAATATATATATATTATATATATATTTATATTATATTTGGTTTAGTAATATTAAACTATATATATGATAAATTTCTTAGGACTATCAAAATTATTTATTGCGATAATTTTTGAAAATAAAATGGCGAATAATTCTAAAATATTTGTACTATTATTTTTGAAATGATTTTTTCGCACTCACGTTAAAAGTTAGAACGTTTAAAGTAATTATCTCTTAATAAATAGTTAGATTAGATTTGTTAATATATAATTACCTATAAATAAAAAACGATTTTAATTAATTCGATAAATATCATTATCTAAAAAGATTATAGATTATGCTATCCCAAAATATTTTACATAACAATATTCTAAAAATCCATATAAATCCTTATATATTTTTTATGTGTATATAAATTTTTTCAAGTTTATTTTACATAATAAAAGATATTTTATTAAAATAGATTTTTTAATCGTATATAAAAATGAAAATAATTTATTCTAATGGTTTTTGAATTGATAATATACAATCTATTTATAAATTTTTGTAAAATTACTAAGCCCGCAAGTGCGGGCAAAACACATAGTGTAATTAATTTCTTATGTTTTTTCGGAAGAAGATTTTATCAAAAACAATTGGGTTTGACTTAATGTTTGGGTGCAAAATTTATGCCGTCAATCACGTTCGTATAATGGTGGAATATTTATGGTACATTAGGATTTGTAAAATATTATGTTTCTATTTTTTATTTGGAGGTGAGCGTAAATTGTTTTTTGGTAGGCGATATATATTTTTAACATTGCTTTAATGTTTTTTTGGTCGGTGATATATTTTTAACATTGCTTTAATGTTATATCGCTTAGTTTATTCAAACTTGAATTGTATTTTAAAACTTTGATTGCGTTAGTGTTGACATTAGCAAGGCAAGATATGTCCGTGTTATGTATCTAATTGATCAGAGAAGGGGTGTTGCCTCAATTGTATAGACTCATCTGAAGGACAGTAGGCATTACAAAAAAAAACGAAGTTGTTCTGTAGAAGCAAAGTCTAAAATAACCAAAAAAAGCATAGTCTTAACTCAAACTGAAATAAAAAGGGCGACCACTTAGCATGTATGAAATGAGTGGCACAGGTGGCAGAACCTCTGGTGAGACAATCTTCGTAACGGTTATGGCCTGAATCTTGCCTGTCAAGTTGAGCTTAGACACGTTGACCCTGAACTTATGTGTTTGGCCAATGGTGTCGATTAATGCTTGGGGGACAGGCATTTGATGGCCAGCACCAAGGTCTTGATTAGCCTAAAACATTCGAGGAAGAATAAAGTTAGTTTTAGATGAACTGGGAGGGGGTTTGAGTTGATGGCTAGGTACCTCAAAGTAGTTGTTAACCAATTCTGCCGGATGCTTTCCTGTCAACTCACTTCCTGCATCACCAAATAGGACAAAAACAGCCTGGTCATTTTTTCATAGACAGAGATCTTTGCGAGATACCTGAAATAAAAGTAAACAGAAATCAAATTGTAGAAAATGAAACATGATCGTGAAAAAAAGAAAGATGAAACATGAAGTTGGGAGGTTAGAATGCACACTTCGCTACACCAGACACATTAGTTTTGCCGCACTTGGCGCACATTAACGAAGAAGGACCTCTGGTGGCCTTTGTTTGACAACCGCTGCAGCCAATATAGTACCATGCACTGTCACGCTTAACATCATCAATTGTGGCTATGCAGTCGAAAGAAGCTTCCTGCAATAGGTTAAAGGCAAGTGAATCACATGAATATTTTTTTCACAGAGTTATCTTGAGCTTGTATTTTACCTTGGCATTTTCCTGCTTGATGTAAGCATAGATCTGCCCAATTGTCATTGTCTCAGACCTAGTAACCTCATCTGCATTTACCCGCTTTGCAATCTCTGGGTTAGAACCCAACCTGAGATAATTTACAAAACATGAGATTGAAGGCTCACTCAATTGAGTCTGAACAGAACACTAATTGGAATTGACAAACACAACACTGTTGTCTCTACAGTGACTAACCAGCTGAAGTAATCAATCGTGGGCTGGATATCTTTGTCAATAAAGACACGGGAGGAGGCCATCGAACTGAGAGCTAAATTACATGTTCTTGTGGTTAACACATTAAAACACACGCATGCATGTCTGAAAGTTCGGAAAGTGAAGATGACCACATATCACAGCTCAACTCAATGTAACACAACAGCAAACGAACGCAACCTAATGCTTTCTGAAACAATCAAGCATTCACATTTTAATGAAAGTGTAATTGATAAAGGATGGATCATAAACCTGAGAAAATTGACCCAGGTTATTTTAATTATATTGGATCACAAACGTGTTTGATAACTTGATAAGCAAACAGTAGAGACCGAAGACAAACAGCATGGCAAAACATTAACGTTTGTATTATCAGTGGTTCGGTGATGATAGGGATTAATTTTTTTTTTTGTTCGGTGATGATAAGGGAGTAACTGATTACCTGCTATAACTTTTGGGTTAACGGTCGTGACCAAAAGAACGGTGGGAGTGTCCTCACTGGATGTGAATTTCTTGTAAAAGTCCTTTGCAGTCTGGTCCCAAAGGTAGAGCTTCATAACAGGTCCACTGTAAAAGTATATTTAAAACAGAGAAAGATTTAATAAGCTGTCCTACCGAGTAAGTTTTGCAGTGCATTAGGGCGTCAGCCCAATATATAACCTTTATTTTATCACCAAACTAAAACAACTTAGCTGATTTATTTTGTAAAACACAACGTATGAATATATGTTTATATCTATATGATTCAGATATATTGAAATCAATAACAAAAAGCGATCATATTACTAATCTCATATAAAATAAAACATGAAACAATACTAAACATGTATTTGGAGATGACAGCGAGCTAAAATTATAACGAATGAAACACATACTCTTTTGATTGCAAATGAACCAAAATACGACGCGTGCTGATTACTTCGGCTTCGTCAAGGACGGGGCGGTCAATGAGAGACTGACCATTCACCAGCCTCAAGTGGCCAACGACATCTAAAACATTGTATATGAAGATTAGTAGAGAAGCCCCAATAAGAATCAATACGCAGTTTGAAAACTAAATGAGAGCAGATTTTACCGTAGAGATCGCCCCTGAGACCACGGTGAGCTTGGAAATCCTCATGTGTGTGGAACCTGAACCTGTCGGTTGGAAAAGAGACGGAGACGGGGATGTCGTCGAGAGGAGCAAGAACAGAGCCGTTCGAGAATGAAAGTGTTTAAATTCTGATCAGCGACGCGGTAAATCTCCTTGCTTGTGGCAGCCAAAAAATTCTGAAGGGTGTAAATTGCTCCTGCTTTCAGATGAGGCAGGTATGTTGGAGCACGAGAAGAGGAAATGAATCCTTGCATCACAGTCCCCTGCAGGAGTTGAAATAATTCAAGTTAAGGATGGTGGTTTATAATACAATGGAATGAAAGTTGAAGATTAGAACCTATACATGTTCGTCGATGAGCAAGAGCTCTATCCCAATGAGGGTCCCATTCGCTATATTTTTTGCCTCCCAAAAGTGGATTACTCGAAATCGGAGCTGTGACTCTGATAGTCCTGGAGAAATGTCATTGAAATACATGGCGAGGGGAGCTTTTCCGGTGGTAAGCTGAGACTTTACGGCGGATTTCATTGCCATAGATTTTTTTTTTTTTTTTTTTTGCAGAGTAGGTTTTTTATTTATGGTAGAATTAGGTTTAGGGATAGAGCTATATATAAGAGAAGTAAAGGGGGAGATGGATCACAACATCGAAGACCATCTTTAACAGTGTAATTGATTGAGAACGTAGTGGGAAAAAAGGCAGGCGTTGGAGAAGATGAAGTGGAAAAGTCGGAGGTGGAAGAGTCGGAGGAAAGCTTTCGACGCTGGAAGAGAGATCAGATTTGTGGGCATGATAACCTGAACAATAAAGCCCATACGAAACAATACAGCCCATACGAAATCTGAACAATTAAGCCCATACGAAGCAGTCATAATGACGTGTCAAAAAAAGAGTCTCTGATTGGCCAATTTTTCTATCCAACGTGGATACTCTAAAAACTCTCCCTCAGTCCCTTTTATTATTGTTTGATTAGTGAATGATTATTATTATTATTTAAGCTTTACGGATTCATTAATTTGCTTTGTATTCTAAATCAACAAAGACAAGTTTTTGAGTGGCATGTGTAAATAAATTCTGTAGCAATGAAGGATGGTCCAGTAATTTAGGCAATGTGTCTAAGAATATTAGATTATTAGCGGGATCCCATTATTAGCTGTATCCATCACAACTCACACCTCCTCAAGCAAGTTTGCTTTGCGTACAAAAAATCAGCCAATGATGTGGTTGAGTTGTATGGATGATTTTAAATTCGATTATTTTAAAAAACTATAAAAAAATTACGGATTCTTAAAAAGATTAACTTTGATAGAAGAGATTTGGAATGGTTCAAGAGAGACGCCAATATCTGAAAATTAAATTATTACGTATAGAAAAAATTGGATGATGGTCGGAAGATAATAAAAATGGTGGGAGGGGAACAATATTTTGCGATTTGATATTAGTGAAAAACAAAAGGAATGGTTATGTTTGTTAAGCTATTTTATAGAATGCAACACTTCAGAAAGCTGCCAACTGTCTTAGATGTTTAACCATCACACCAGCTTATAAGATCACCTGGAGAGGTTTAACAAAAAAAAAAAACGCCGGGAGAGTAAAACAATTGGCCGAAAAACTTCCTTAGACAAGTTGTATGGCATGAACCCATTAAACATACCATTCCAAACATAAACATTTGGTTAAGAGTCTCTGTCAACCAATTGGCGTGCGTAATCGATTATCGTGATCGAATAACAAATGGCGACAATTTTCGAACCGACATAGTCATTGTGTTCAAACTCATGAGCTAAATTTTGTTCTGGATCTTACATAATTCCGAAAAGGAGATTAGCTACTCTTCCAAAAGCCTCTTCGGTGATTTAGAAGCTAAATTTGTTAAAATACTTAAAGTTGGTGAAAGGTCAAAACTACCAATAGAGACGCCACAATGAAAATCAGATAATAACGGAAGCATACAAAAAGATACAACTTGAATACATAACACAACACCTTCTCAGAGACTTAGAAGATTTGACAATATAACTTCTTTACCATTCAATTGTATTATTTCACTTACGCCAAAACATTCAAGACATCAAGTTTACATTGGCGTTTTGATTTTTTTATGAGGAAATGATATATATGTTCTTCACCCGTTAACAATTAAAAAAATTAATAAATAATCAAATCATAATTTTTTAAAAAATGTAAATGAAAATAAATATATACAAAAATAACCATCTATAATTTAGTGAACTACATAATATAACCAAATACAAAACAGAACGAAAATATTTAAATTCAAAATATATACAAAAATTCATAAAAATGCAGTTTGTGGAAATCCATTAACAATCTTTCTTTCACGTTTCATTAAAGAAAAGTCAATAAAAATTCAAAAAATGAATCTAATAATTGTTGGCATATTTTTATTATTAGACTCCAGTTACAAGAAACTGACAAAATATCAAAGATACACACAAAAGATTAACACATAATTTAAAAAATATTTAAAAAGTAATTGAGAAACAGAATATAACAAGATAATAACTAAGAACAAATTAAGCATAAGAGCATAAATGAAAAAGTTCATGATATAATAAGAGATTAATGACTCTCAACAACAACAACAGTGGCAGGGTGCAGGAGAGCATCGTCCTATCAACCCAACTAAGCTTATGCTTGACGCTTTCAAAGGCATTACGGGGTCTCATGGGCTGGGTGGTGTTAAGGGGACTGGAACAGAAGGTACTGCTTCTTCTTCAAAAGCTCGCAAGTCGCTATCATTTGACGAAGCGTTGCCTGAAGTTCAGAGCGAGGAGATGGGTCAAATGGAAGTGGCGCTGACAGATTCTCTGCCAGTACAGGAACAAGTTGAACTTGGTGGGGAAGCTAAAGCGGCCGCGGAGCAGACTTTGCATTCTGAGGCGTTGGATGAAGCGAACCTGATGATTGATGGAGTGATCCTGTCTGATTCAGAGCTTCAAGTGGAGGGAGATGATCTCGAGGACTGGGAACATGGTGAGATTATGGATTTTGCTGAGGAAGATGATTTAGCTGTGGGCGATCAAGATTTGGGTATGAAAGAGTTGGGTGATCAGGAGCTGGGAGATCAGGAGCTGGGTGATCAGAAGTTGGGTGCTCAGGAACAGGATGATACAGTTGATGAGGTGACTGTGAAGGTATTAGAGAATAAGAACGGGGAGGAGCCAAATGATGAGAAGGCGCCGAAGAAGAAGAACATGAAGCAGGAGGCAGCTACGGCAAGGGGAGTTAAGAAACGTGTGGGGCACGCCTTTGCCTCTCCCCGCAAGAAGCTTATGGCGAAGGTGGCTGCGAAGCAGGGGGGACAAGGCTAAGAAGGGCCCGCCTAAGGCATAGAACCCAGTCGTGTAAGGGGTTTACAGTTTATCATTTTCCTTTAAATAATGTTGGATTCAGTTATGAAATCCGGTAGAATCGAGTCTGGTCCTAGTGGTTTAATCTTTATGTCTTTCAGTTCATTTAGACTTAAGTATGGTTATTTCTTTGGTAAGGTTTGGTCGTATCAGAGTTATGATGTGTTCTTCATGGTATACGTGTGGTCTAAGGGTTTTAATAAACGTTTTTCACTTTGGCAACAGCATGGTTTTGATATGGTGTTGGTTTATAATTATCTTGCAATCTGCTTTGGTATGATCTTTATTGCTTTCTTGATAGGCTGGACTGATAAGGTGATCATACGGTCTAAGGATGATTATAAGGTATTACGGGTTTTATCCCATTTTGGTCTCCTTCATGCGAGTAAATGGCATAGGAAGGTTTATCAGGTGTTATTGGATTCGGCTAGCCAAAATATGGTCATGGCCTTACTTGGTTTTTGTCTAGTTGACACTAAAAGGAGACATCATATGGACGTACGGATCTCGGGTGTTTTGTTCACGGTTCTGTTATACTATGGTTGTATTTTAGTTTTCTGTTTATGGAGCTATATGAAATTGATCTCTTGGTACGTATGGCTTATTGATCAGATTATGCGGTTGAATATTACTTTCGATTTGGTTTGGCTATGCTTGGCTGCTCATGTGTATGGTGGAAATGGCTTGTTTGGAGGACATTTAAAGTTTGGTTTGTTATTGGTGTTAGAGGTTCGCAAGGCAGTTGAGGCTTTGATGTCCGTGGTGTTTTTTGAACGGATGATACGGTCAAGTAGAAATACTATGATCAAGAGGATCAGTTTTTCCAAAATTGTTTATTGTTGAATTATGAAAATTCTAAGTTGGAATTGTCAAGGTTTGGGCAGTCATTGGACTTTCAGTTATCTACGAGAAATTTGGTCAAAATATAAACCCGCTTTCCTCTTTCTATCAGAGACAAAGCAACAATTTGATTTTGTACAATCGGTTCAGTTTCATTTTGGCTATAGTCCCCTTCATACGGTTGATCCCCAGGGTAGAAGTGGGGGCCTCGCTCTTTTCTATGATTCATCATATAAAGTGACCATTCTGTCATCAAATAATCGTATTATCGATGTAGAGACATAATATGAAGGAAAACGGATATTTAGATCTTTTATTTATGGGGAACCAAATCAAAATCTGCGAGATCATGTCTGGGAGAAAGTAACTCGAATTGGTATAGCTCGCGATGAACCATGGTTTATTATTGGAGATCTAAATGAGATTACAGGGAATCATGAAAAGGAAGGAGGGGTCTTGCGGCATGCAGATAGCTTCATATCTTTTAATAATATGATTGAGAATTGTGGTTTGTTAGAGTTCCCAAGTTTAGGAAATACTTTATTATGGAGTGGGAGGAGGAACAAGAAAGTGGTAAAGTGTCGTTTGGATCGAGCTTTAGGAAATAATGAGTGGCATAATTTGTTTCCATGTTCTCATGTAGAATACGTGAAAATGGTTGGGTCGGATCATAGATCCATTGTGGCTTCTATTGAGAATACAAAACTAAAATTTTGTCGGCAGTTCCGTTTTGATAAGAGATGGATAGGGGAAGAAGGTCTTATGGAATCTATTAACAGAGGCTGGAATTCGAGACATAGAAGGGGAGATGGAGGAATCGTTGAAAAGATCCATAATTGTAGGCATGAGATATCGGTTTGGAGAAAAGCTAACCCACCATATGGAAAGGATAAAATAAATACATTGCAAAAGGCTCTTGAAGAAATTCAGAATGATTTCTCCAAAACAAATGATGAGGTCCTGGAAGTTTTTCGGAAACTACAGGAAGCATACCGGGATGAGGAACAATATTGGAAACAAAAGAGTAGAACGAAATGGCATACTTCCGGTGATCGGAATACAAAATTTTACCATGCTCTTACTAAACAAAGAAGGATTCAGAATAGGATTACTGGTTTTTATAATGAAGATGGTATTTGGGTTAATTCGGAATCCAAGGTTGAGGAAGTCGCAGTTAAATATTTTATGGATTTGTTCCACACTTCATCCCCAAAGGATTTCGATAGTTTTTTAGAGGAAGTTCCTACCTCGATAACGGATTCTCAAAATCGGAAACTGATGGTTGCGGCTACGGAAGAAGAGGTTAAAGCAGCTCTCTTTATGATGCATCCAGGAAAAGCCCATGGGCCAGACGAAATGACATCACTTTTCTATCAACAATCCTGGTCAATTATCAAGGAGGATGTGGTGAATATGGTTAATAATTTCCTTATTTCAGGAAATTTCGAGGATAGATTAAATATGACAAATATATGTCTTATTCCCAAAACGGCAAGACCTAACCGGATGACTGAACTGCGGCAAATTAGCTTATGTAATGTTGGATATAAGATTATTTCAAAGGTAGTATGTCAGCGGCTCAGAGGTTTATTACCAAAGCTGATTTCGGAAACACAGTCTGCGTTTGTGTCGGGAAGGGTAATTTCAGATAATATTCTCATTGCACAAGAAATGTTCCACGGTCTCCGTACAAATAATGCCTGCAAAGACAAATTTTTAGCAATCAAGACGGATATGAGTAAGGCTTATGATCGCGTTGAGTGGCTTTTTGTTAAGCGACTACTTTTGAAGATGGGTTTCTCTAATGATTGGGTAGCTCTGATGATGCACTGCATCTCTTCAGTTAATTATAAGGTTCTCTTGAATGGGCAGCCGAAAGGGCATATTGTCCCAGAAAGAGGTTTAAGGCAAGGAGATCCGTTGTCTCCGTACTTATTTATTTTATGCACCGAAGCCCTTATAGCAAATATTAAGAAGGAGGAACGAGAGAAACGTCTCACGGGATTGAAAATCGCGCGCAGCAGCCCGTATATCTCCCATCTTTTATTTGCGGATGATAGTTTATTCTTTTGTAAGGCTACGAAGGAGGAGTGTGGAGTAATTTTAAAACTGCTAAAAGATTACGAAGCAGTTTCGGGCCAACAAATTAACTTTCAGAAATCATCTCTACAATTTGGTCACAAGGTTCCAGATAATATAAGATCGGATATTCACAATATTCTGGGAATTACCAATTTGGGGGGGATGAGCAATTATTTAGGTATTCCGGAAAGCCTCGGGGGGTCCAAAATACCAATTTTTGGTTATTTAAACGACCGAATAAACAACAAAGTTAATGGCTGGACAGTTCGGTTTCTCACAAGAGGGGGAAATGAAGTTTTGATCAAATCGGTGGCTGCACCGATGCCAACGCATGTAATGTCATGTTTCAGGCTCCCTAAAGGAGTGACGAAGAAAATAACAAGCACCCTCTCTCATTTCTGGTGGGGTGGAAGTGGAAATAAAAAAGGAATTCATTGGTTTTCTTGGGATAAAGTGTGTACTCCTAAGGAGGAGGGGGAGCTGAGTTTTAGAGATCTTCAAGATTTTAATACAGCTCTGTTGGCTAAACAATTCTGGCGGTTAATAGATAAACCAGATTGTTTGTTTTCTAAAGTTTTTAAAGGACGCTATTTTCGGAATACTGATCCTTTGGACGAACACAGATCATATTCATCTTCTTATGGATGGAGAAGCATCTGCTCAGCTAGATCTTTGGTTAAAAAGGGCTAATCAAAAGAGTGGGAACAGGACAATCCATCTCTGTATGGACAGATCCGTGGATCCCCGCTCCTCGCCCGAGGTCAGCAATACCAAAAACAAATACTCAAGTTTTAAACCCTTTATTTTAGGTGGAACAATTCATCAATCCGATTGACTGTTCATGGAAGGTAGATTTGCTTAATGCTTATATACATGCTGATGATGTGAAAATCATTAGAGGTTTAGCAGTAAGTAGATCTCACAAACCAGACACAGTGGGATGGAGTTTTACGGAGTCTGGTAAATATTCAGTTAAATCAGGTTTTAGAATTGAATCTTTATATCCAGATAGAGTTCAGAGGAGTATTTTCTATGGACCAAATGTTAAACCGTTATTAGCCTTTTCTTGGAAAATGAAGTGTCCTCCAAAATTGAGACATTTTGTGTGGCAATTTCTTTCTGGTACTCTACCAGTTTCAAAGAATCTTACAACTCGAGGGATGGTTTGTGATACACGGTGTAGTATGTGTGGGGCAGAAGAGGAATCAACTAATCATGTACTCTTCGAGTGTCCCCCAGCTTTACAAACATGGGCACTTTCTAGGATTCCTTCCTCTCCAGCGATCTTTCCATCGTCGTCCATTTTCACCAATATGGATTATCTATTTTGGAGACTACCAAAGGAGGAGGATTTAAATTATTATCCATGGATATTATGGTATATTTGGAAGGCTAGAAATGACAAGATTTATTCAAACAAGGATGGCAACCCACAGGAGATATTGCGGATGGCCGATGTGGAAAGTAAGATATGGATGGAGGCACAATTAACCGTGAATGGTCCTATGGAGAATTCCTATAGTGGGAGTTTACAACAATCTGCGGCTCTAGCCCTGGAAGGCTCTAGAGTTTGTTATATTGACGGCGCTTGGAAAGAGGAAGACATGTTTACGGGACAAGGATGGTTTTGCAGAAAGAGTGGCTCGACCGATGTCATGATGGGGGTCAATGAATCTTCGTAGAAGTTTGTCACCTTTGCATGCTGAGTTTGAAGCACTAATTTGGGCAATGGAATGCATGAAGACCCTCCAATTTTTTGACGTAGTGTTTGCGACGGATTGTTCTCAGCTGGTGAAGATGGTGTCGACACCTGATGAATGGCCTGCTTTCTCTACACACATTGAAGAATTCAACCGCAGTAAGATTTTCTTCTCTCACTTCCGGATCAGACATATTCTTAGAGCACAAAATACTTTGGCAGACAAGCTTGCACGCGGTGCGAGGAGTTCTCCTTCTGCTTTGCTTTATGTCGATTCAATCCCACCGGTTTGGCTTGTTAGACCGGTTGGAGTTTCTAGTTAGTATTAGAGCATCTCCAAAAGACACTCTATAACTTCAAATATGAAGTTTTTTCCTCTACAAAAAGAAACTTCAAAACTTCAAATTTGAAGTTTTGAGGAGTGAAACTTATTTGAAGTTTCACTGCTCAAAACTTCAAATTTGAAGTTTCATATTTTTATTTGCATTTTGGTCCCTATAATCAAACTTCACATTTATGATTCATAAATATTTTCTCGTTTATTGTTTTAATCCTTAAAAAAATTATATCTCATAAATATTTTAAATTTTGTTAACAGATTTTAAATTTTACACAAAAAAATAAATAAAACCTTAAAATAAGATTTTAAATATTTTAAGCTAGATTTAGACAACAATAATATACAAAAAAAAACTTAACAAAAAGATTTTAAAAAATTACATGAAGACATAACTATTACAACAATACTAATAGTCAGGTAAATTTGATCTGGAACCTTCAAATTTTCAAATATTGTCCAAATTTTTTGTGTAACTGATGATTGTTGTTGTTGTTGTTTTTGATGTCTTTTTTGTACAATTCTTTCTTTTTCATATTGAATATATCCACGAGTATTAATATCATCAAAAAAAAATTAGTCTTTTAGCAATATTTTATGTTTCTCTTTTACTTTCTTGTTCAGATCTAATGTATTTACAAGTATCAATATTACCAGATTTCAACAACTTTTAGGTTGTAATCTACAAAGTAAAAATGAGGAGAGCCATTTTTACTTCGAAATGCACTAATAGATCATATATGCATTACGAAAATTATTTTATGAAATAATATGGTATTTTGTTTGAAGTTTAATATTAATTAAGTTATTTTTATTTAAATTTTTATATTTAATAGAATATTATATTAATTAATATTGTTGTAATATGTTTATATATGTGCTAGTTATTTACAAAAGTTGTATGAATTCAAATTAGTTATGACAAATATAAGGAGCATATTATAAAATATAAATAGTTTTAAAGTTGAGTTTGAAGTTTTGCTTTTGGAGAAGAACACCTTTAAACTTCAAATATAGAGTTTTGGAAACTTCAAAATAGAGTTCCTTTTTGGAGATGCTCTTAGTTGATGTTGTCAAAAAAAAAAAAATAATAATAAGAGATTAATGATATTGTATGGAAATAAATGCATTTATGTCATGACTTCCAAAAATAAGTATAAATTTACTACTGATATACAAATAAAATGTATATATTTTCAAAATACAGATGAAAAATGCTATAAACCGACAAGATATGAAAGTATAAATGAAAGTAAATAATATAAAATAAAACAAACAAGTCAATATATATATATATATATATATTACCAAAATAAAGAAGAATACATCCGGTTTAAAATTATCTCAACCATAAATTGTGAGATTTAATTAATTGTTGAAAATTCTAACATCAAATAATCTTAACCAAAAAACCATAAAATAAAATAAGAAAACAATCACAAACATAATAATTCAAACCACATATATAATCAAATTCTTCCAAATAAAAACAAATTTTGAACCAAATATACACATGTTCATTTGCGAAAGAGGACTAATTAATGTTATAAATCACCTAAGACCATCTTCAAAGTATTTTACTCTTTCTACTTCTAAAATCGAGAAACTCTATAAAATGTGTAATATGCTCCAATGTATTCCTCTAAATTAGCAAGCTTTAAATATATATTAACAAAATAGTAGTGATGTTATTTATAAAATAAATAGCAGTCTCTGTTATAGAAGAAGTGATAGTGATGAGTTGAAACAATTTGATCTCTAATTGCTATTAAAGAAATAAAAAAAAGCAATAGATTAGAGATGTTCTAAGAAGTCATGTAATTATTGAGGATGAGTAGAAGCAATTTGATCTCTTTTGACATCCTTTTATATTTTGTTCTTCGTAGTGTTGCATCTCTGTTATGCTTATACGTTGAGGCTATATGCCTCTAGGCCATTGTGGTCTAGGCTATATGCCTCTAGAACATTGTGGTCTGTATGCTGGTTTTTCTTTTAATAAAATGAAAATAGTGTTAAAAGAAAAACTATTGAGGATAGCATGTTTATATATAATGACAACTTTTAGAATAATGATTTAGCATCTTTTCACCTACTTCTTGCCATGTTTTGTAAATTCTTTTAACATTCAATATCAGCATAATTTTTTCATAATATTGGGAAAGAATTGGTTAAGAAACTTTGTGTAAGTTGAATATTTAAAATAATTATAGCAACCCACAATTGACCAACCAATCATAGATTAATAATTATCAAAAACATACAACAAGAACACTATCTATAACTCATACATAATCACTATATACCATGATATTATTTAAAACCATAAAAGTTAAAATACACCGCTTTTGCAAAAACTAACAAAATATATACAATTATATAGTTACATATATCACACATAAAGAACATTTCGCGGGTAGCGCGGACCGACGGCTAGTTCTTTATATATAAAGATGTTCAACTGAAACATGAAACCTTAATTTTAATCAAGTTTTCAACTAAAAATTAAACAGGAAATATGGACAAAGGTTTCTTACGTTTTGTTTTACTTTTTGTCATTCATTAGTTCAAGGCAAACAGAACCACAACAAAAGGTGCTGATGAATCCGGAATATTCCGAAAAGTCTTACTCATGTAATGACAAAAGAGAGAGTTAATAAAGGAAAGAAACCACAAAACGCTTGGACACACGGATCGACCACAGTTCCCGATATTATTTATTAAGCTTTCACCAATGAACTCAACTCTTTCATTTCCCCACTCCATTTCCATTTCCTCAGTTTCTCATCTTCCATCGCCTCGGACGCTCTCTCCTCGTTGTTGTTGCAACTCTATTCCTTCTCAAGGTATCTCTCTCTCTCTCTCTGTTTCTCTTACAATCTCTTGTCGGAATCTGGAGTTTTTTGGGTAGGTTTTATCTTTAGAGTTTAACGCTTAATTGTTTTTGCTTTCTATTTAAAAAGGCTTCATGGGTTATATGTGAATCTAAATGATCTTTTTTTTCTGGTGGATGAATCCGACACTAAGATATGGAGGCAAAACCAAGTCAAGGCCTTTACCCACTTCATCGTTGCAAAACCATACATCTGGTTCGTGTTTCTTCCAAAGTAATGTGTTTTCTGATCTGGCTCTGTTTTTCTCTGATTCTGATTCGAGATCTGTCGTGTGTGTTTAGGTGAGACATGCTCAAGGGGTTCATAACGTAGAAGGAGAGAAGAACCATGATGCTTACTTTTCTGAGGATCTATTTGATGCACATCTTACACCTCTCGGATGGCAACAGGTATCATCATGCTCTTTTATGGGTTTTGTTACTCGGATTTTGCATAGAAATATGAATATATGAATGATATGTTGCTGTAATGCTACACGTAAAAGGCTTTATGTAATGTGAATAATGCTATTGTAGGTTGACAATTTACGCAAGCATGTTAAGGCAAGTGGAATCTCTAACAGAATTGAGTTGGTTGTTGTGTCTTCCCTACTCAGGTAATGGGCTTATTGGTATATGATCCTTAATGACATTTTTTTCATGGTTGGATTCTTACTTCAGACAAGTCGTTTAGAGTGAAATAAGCTTAGTGATTTATGTTATGTTTTAGGACTTTGCAAACTGCAGTTGGAACTTTTGGAGGGGAAGGTTATATAGATGGCGTTGATGCACCTCCGCTTATGAAGGCAGGTGCAGGAGACAGCGACCGTCCTGCTATATCAAGCTTAAATCGTCCACCGTTCATTGCAGTTGAATCTTGCCGAGAACATTTGGTATTTTTTTATTTTTCACACACATTTTGTGCATTCGCAGTCGCACGAGGGTAATAGAAAACCAGTTGTAATGTTATTGTTTTGGTTTCAGGGTGTTCATCCTTGTGACAGAAGAAGCAGTATCACCAAGTACAGCGAGTTATTCCCTGCAGTTGATTTTTCATTGGCAAGTCTCGTAACCATTTTTCTGTAGAAACTATATTTTGTCTTCCTTTTCCTTTATTGTGGTTTTTTTATTTTGTTTTAACATTTTCTCTTAGTCATTCTATTTACAGGTAGAAACTGACGAAGATGTTTTGTGGAAGCCTGATATCAGAGAGGAGGACAAAGATATCGCAGGCAGAGGGGTGAAATTCATGAACTGGTGAATATCTGCGACTCTTATTTACATCTCTATTTACTTGATAAGTTTTTTTCACACAATACTAGGTAATTATGATAGTCTTGACATGATCTTTTGACTGATCTTCAGGTTGAGTACAAGGAGAGAAAAGGAAATTGCAGTTGTTACTCACAGTGGGTTCTTGTATCATACATTGAACTCATTTGGAAACGATTGTGTTCCATCTGTGAAAAGCGAGATATCTTCACAGTAAGCCTTCTGCTCTTCTTCTCTCTTTTGATCATTTGGCATTGTGTTCTCGATACCCTAATTTCTAATTGTTGCAGTTTCGCTAACTGTGAGCTTCGTTCAGTAGTTCTTGTGGATAAATGGTAAGTTTGTTTGGTAAAACAAAAGCGCT
This sequence comes from Brassica napus, assembly GCF_020379485.1. Taxonomy (NCBI): domain Eukaryota; kingdom Viridiplantae; phylum Streptophyta; class Magnoliopsida; order Brassicales; family Brassicaceae; genus Brassica; species Brassica napus. The sequence goes on from NC_063444.1 coordinate 30,885,243, forward strand.
CACATTTGATACACTCACATAGTTTTTGAAGTCTTATTCTTATCTCTTCCTGTTGAATTGCAGCATGATCGGTTCAGATCCTCCTGTGACTAACTATCCCGGAAGATCTTCCGAGTGATATTGCTGATGGGAAGTAGTGGGAGAGACTAAAGTGATGAGAATTATGTAAAACCTTATTATGGATCTCAAGAGTTTTATTAATGCTTTTTAAAATGAACTAACAAAGTTGATTCCTTGACATGGACATTGAGAAGGTCTCTTTGTGATCATATTTTGGTATTCAAGAATTTGTTATTCCTTGATGGATATTTTTTAAGAGAATATGATTTTAAATATCTATCTTCTATCTAAACTATTAAAACAGGAGTACAAATAAGATTTGACCCTGAGTTTTTCTCAATAATTACAAACTAATGCCACTGATATTAAATACGATTGTTTTATATATTCGCTTAACATTCCTTTAGCTACACCATAAATTCACGGATTTTGTTTCGAATAATATAATATTGTTTTGGGCTTAGTATATCTAGATGGCCCAGATAATAAACACTTTTCATATTCTTTAACATGGTCACACCTGAATCTCAAATGTTGAAATAACATTTTTTCTGTCGTTCAAACTTTTTTCTATCCTACAATAACATGGTCTCACCTGAATCCATCAAATAAACTTTAAATTTTTATATTTTACACTTTAACTAGGTGATTTTTCCGCGGGTATAATCATGTTACAAATATTTATCATCTCATTTATTATTAAAATTTACAGAATTTTATCTTTTTATTTAATTATTGTTTATACATCTTTTTCTTACCTCTAATAAAAATTTAATTATTACATCTATTTATTTCTTCATTATAATTTTTATGATTATTATATAGTATATATATAACTTATCTTCTTTAAAAAATATATATGTTTTTCATTTTTTCCAATTTATATATTAATTTATAAACAATTATCTTTAAAATATTAAATATTTATTGTTTAAGGGTATGGACGATATACATTATGATACTAATGAATTATATATTTCTTTTAACTCACGCTTTTCATTTAATTTTTGGTTAATTGATTATTATAATTATTTATTAGTTAAGATATACAATTATATTATAATATATATACATAATTACTCATTAAGTGTAAAAAACAATATTAGCCGTTCTAACTATTAAAGTGAGAGTTTCGTTGAAATATATTCTGTAAATAATAATATTGATTTTTACTTTACCAAATAGTCAAAAATATTGAATAGATGACAAGAACACAAACAATTATGTTTATGACATTATTAAAAGTTAAAAACATGAACAAACATCCGCGCGGACGCTCAGGTCAAAAGCTAGTAATCTTTTATATTACATTACTAGTTATAGCTTGTTTTGACCGGTTTCTGTAGATTCGAGCCTTTATTTTGTGTTAGCCACTGATTTTGTTTTTGTTTTGTTGTTGAAACGATGTAAATTTGTTGGTGAAAAGGAAGATAATCTTTTTGGGTAGGATAGCAGAAGTTCTCTCATCAACTGATGTATGTGACCTTGTCGAATCAAAGCTTGAGAATAAGTTGCCAAAGCAATTGAACAAGTTGTAGAAGTGGAGCATGGATCCTATAATTCTATCTAAGGAAAAAATTGAAAGTAAAAACACAAACAAAAGTGGAGCATGGATCCTTTAATTCTATCCAAATTTAAATCTATACTATACTAAAAGGGAGATATAAGCCATAGAGAGGGTGTCCACATAGGATAAAAAAATCAACCAATCAGAGAATCCGAAATTGCCATGTCATCTCATTTTTTTTCGTAAAAAATAAAAAAACAATGCGAAGGTGAGGATCGAACCCGAGTTAGTATGATATATATATAGGACAGTTACCACTAAGCCATTGAAACTTTCTTGGACACATATACAAGAACCACTAAGTATATAATCACAAACTCTTATGTACATTTACAATAATATGAATTCAACTTTCAAGACTCCGATACTTTATTTTGTAAAAAAAAAATAAGTAAGTGACTAAGCTAATATATTCTTAGAAAGTGTGAGAACGTTGACAAGTATGAAAAAGCATAGATTTTTGTTTTCGTGACAAAGTTAAGAATTTTGTAAAAGTAAGTTGAACATATAAATTTTCGTGACAAATATGAAAAAACATAGATTTTTGTAAAATTTTGACAAAACAACTCATAACATACTTCTCTAATGTCTTAATAAAATATTATTTAAGGGTGCAATAATTAAATATATTAATTCAATAAATTTTGTAATTTATAGACAAAACAATAACACAACAAATTTTGAAACATTTGTTTAACCTATCGATTTTTTTTCATGAGAATCCAACTAAACAAGATAAAAAAATAATTAGATTTACAAATATTTAATTACCATTTTATTCAATTTTGATTAATTTCAAATTATCATAATGTATCTTTTTGAAGTTACAAATATGAAAAAGCATAGATTTTTGTACAATTTGACAAAACAACTCAAAACATATTTTTCTAATGTCTTAATAAAATATTATTTAAGGATGCAATAATTAAATATATTAATTCAATAAATTTTATAATTTATAGACAAAACAATACCACAACAAATTTTGAAACATTTGTTTAACCAATCGATTTTTTTTTCATGAGAATCCAACTAAACAATTAGATTTACAAATATTTAATTACCATTTTCTTCAATTTTGATTCATTTTAAATTGTAATAATGTATCTTTTTGAAGTTACAAAAAATAATGTTTTTTCTTTATTACACTAAAATTATATATAGATTCTATATACACAAAATAAATATAATATAACAACATAAATTTACTTTCCCCGATTCATATGAAAACTTTTTAAGTTATCCACCAAAGCAAATTAATTAAATCAATGAAATTGTTAAAATACAGCAAATTAATATATAATTTTATTTTAAATTAAATTATTTAAAAAGTGTATTTTTGTTAAAACAAAATAATAAATAAGTAAAACTGATTTGATGGTAATTTTTATGATATATATATATATATATCAATTCTGTGAAAGAAATAGAAGCTTAATATGGAAAAAAATCTTAAATACAAAAACCTCTAAAAATTAACAAAAAAACTAATAAATTAAACTATGATATCACTTAAAAGCTTCTTAGACCATATTAATAAAATATTTAAGCGATAATTAGACAAATTTGATTTTTTTTCCAGCAAAAAGTTTTTTATTAATTAGCATCAGTTATTTCAAGATGTTTAAGAAATGGTGGACAAAAAAATAGGATGGACATTAATGATATATGAACTATGAATAGTACTTTGTGAAGCAGACTTAGATAACATATATGCACATACATTTTCAGTCCTTTTTGATGCCTAAATTCAATTTCTTCAGAGTAATTATTCCACAAATAGATCGTATGAGATATTGTTTTGATATGTAGATTTGTTTTTTCAATGTTAAGAAGATTGATAACTGTAAAAATGTCTCATTCGTATATGATATGTCTATAACCGAGTCCCCAACATGAGACAAGTTTGTTTAAAAAGTAAATAATTTTTTTTTCTTATATTATATAATAAATATATATTATTTACTGATAATAAAAATATAGTTATTCATCTATCACAAATATCTATGCAAATATGTGAATCAAGTACAATAATCAAACAACATAATGATTTCCACAAAGAAAATTTAAAAAATATATTTATGTTATGTAGTCATATTTTATATTTTTTAAATAATATAATACAATATTATACATTATTTTTTAGAATTGAGAAATACATATAATATCTTATCCGCGCGTAGCGCGGTTAAAAAATCTAGTTCTATTAAAAGAATTTCGAGACTAAATATAACAACATTTATAATTTTAGAGTGAAGCATTCTTGAATATAATATAAAGTCGATAGAACAATATAATTTTAATTCTATCGAAGTTTAAATAAAACAAATTAACTAAACCAAATTAAAAGAAACAAGACTAAATATAATTATATTTATAATTTTTCTTTTTCAAATGGATGAAACTAAAATATAAAAATCTAAATTATTAAAACTGAAATACATTTTGTACTTATACCTGAGTTTTTCTTAGTAATTTACCAAGGAATGCCATCGTCATTAAACACAGAGTTTTGCATTTAAAATACACCGAAACACACGTTTGTCTTATTAATAAACCATAAAATGACAAAACCATTACTAAACCACTTGATCCGTCGTAACCTACATATCTTTCTACATAATTAATAAAACACAACGTTTAGTCTTATTACTAAACCATACAATTACAAACTATTACTAAACCAAAACATTACAAAACCATCTAAATAGAATATCTGCTTTCCTACGTATCATTGTATAACATTGATAAAACATTGTATTAAATTGTGATACTACCTTCGTTCTTCTTCGTCTATATCGAATTCCATTGTTATAATACCTCCAGCTTTCTTGGTCCGGACAATCAAAACCAGCATATTAGATAGTAGGCCTGGGCACTTTACCCGATACCCGAAGCTGCACCCGAACCCGACCGGAAAAACCCGAACCAAAATCCGAACCGAAATAGCAAAATACCCGAACGGGTATTGATTTAGGAGAGATCGAATATCCGAACCCGAAGGGATAATATCCGAACCCGAATGGATACCCGAATATAACCGAACATAAGTATATATAACCTTATATTTTTAATTTAAATTTTTTATTTTATTTAAAATATTTATATTGATGTTACACATACTTTAAAATCATATAATATACATATAAGTAGATATAAAATGATTTGATTCTCACTTAAAATGCATGTCAAGTTTTTCTTTTATGTATTAAAAAAAGTTACATCCAATTTGTTTTTTTTTAAATGACCAAATTAATGTTTATTTATTTTTGCAATGTTATCTCCAATTTTATTAATCACTCAATCTATTAAAAATAAAAAAAAATCAGTTAAGTAAAAGTTATATTTTTAAATACAAGAAACTTAAAAAAATGAAAAAATTATTTTTTTATTTCAAAATCCGAAATAACCGAACCCGAACTAAATTTCATACTTTCCATGACATTGATTAAGAAACTATGGAAATTTCATACTTTCCATCATAATTTATATCATTATTACTACAAATCATGTAATTGAACATCAAAACTAGCTTAAACAATAGGATAATACCAATAGAAATTATTTAGTTCAAAATCAAAACTAATCATTTATTAATTTCCTAAACGAAATTACTTTCCAAAATCTATTCCTATATTTTAGCAAATCTTCGTAACAATTACGACTTCAATCAACTAGCACAATATTCTTTTTTGATTTCTAATCTTGCAAATCACGTTTAAAATCTAATCATTTAAAGTCATGTGATTACGTTAACTTTCTAACAAACTAATCAATTTAGGAATCGAATAGTATATTCGATATATAATGCTAAATAATCACAACTAACAAAATCATAAATAATTAGATGGCATTTATCCCTAATCAATACCCTTTCATACATATCTATATATACCTCTTCCCTAATAACGTCAAAACCATATCATTTCACAAATGACTGCTTTTCATCCTCTCACAAAACTCTGGCCTTTTAAAAATAACTGGCGAGTTTAAGTCAAGTGCTTACATTTTTGAAGGCAGAACATATCTTTTGGAGATACATTTGAGATGGTTTTAGCAGACAAATGGGTAATTCAATATTTTAACGTTCGTATGACTCCCTCAGATGATGTTTAAAAAATCAGAACACAGACTATAGATTAGAACAACTAATCGTAAAAAACAAAGTTCAACCTAAATCTACAAACTCGAACATGTATGCCAAATATGCAGTATTAATCAATAGATCTTTCTTCTGTCATCATTTCACTGAGAAATTCACCCGTTGTTGAGGAAGATATCACCAGAAAACGGAAACCGACAAAGAGATCTGAAGGAGAAGCATAACTTTCTACGGGAACAAAAAAAGTCGTACAAGGCAAACATGTTTCTGTTTCTTTTCTTGGAAAAAAATTATACGTGCCTTGATTAATGTTTAAGATCCACTATTTTAAATCAAAACCAAATTTCCCAATTCAATTTATCAAAATGGCCTTTGTAATATAATTTCTAGATTTCTTATTTTTTGTGAATGTTTTTTTGGGTTAATTTTCCATTAACTTTTATTGTTGCTGTCTAAATAATTTTTTTAAAAAAGATCTATAAAATATAATTTTAAATAATAATTTAAATCAAAAAATTTATAGTATATAAAAACACACACAATCTAAACAAAATACTCTAATATTTTACACTTTATTGTTTAGTTTACCAAGTAAAATAAAAAAAGTACAATAAAAAAATAATACAACCTCATAGTTTAAAAAAGGAAGATAAACAAAATGAACAAGATAATCGACATCAGAACTCAATAACCTATGAACCATTAACATGAATATTTCTTACAACTAACAAAAACATATAATTACGCAGAACATACACCTGCACGGACGCGCGGGTCAAAAACTAGTAATAATATTAAAATATAAATTAAACATTTATTGAAAATTATTAAATTATGAAGTTATTTGTTTATTTGTCGTCACTATATTAATTCTTACCAAAAAAAAATGACATGACTTTGAGAAATTGTGATATGACATCACTTAATTATTACACGTATTATTTCTTTTATAAATGTTATATTTTTGGAAAAAAAATAATAATGATGGTAATCTTATATAATAAAGTTGGTTTTTTTCTCTATAGGGGAAAAAAATGACACGCGGCAAATCTACATACGCTGCGTTTTGTGGGTTTAATGGTTTCGGTTTGGGCTCTTGCATTCCAGGCCCAATGATGAGCTTTTGTTTTCCGTCACTTTTCTTTTGATGTCCTCGCGTTCTCCAACGAATATCCAGAATCCGATTGACGAACGCCTTTACGATTACCACTCCATAACGACCCATTGATTCTTGTTTTGCACCCAGCTTCTACGTAATTAACTCAGTCCTCCACTCTGCAGCATTCAATCGACCTCATCGCATCCCCAAAGTAACTAACTCAAGCTTTGACTATAAATATCAATTGTTTCAACCATGAACAGCACAGCTTTGACGAGGTCAAGAAGAATAGTTTGTTCGACTTACCGATTACTGCGATGGCAAATTCCTTCTTCCTCCTTGCCGATTTGAAAGCTGAGTGCTGCTCCAACACTATGGAAGTTCGTTTGCTGAGGTTTTGGGAGGCGAAGAATGTGAGGAAAGGCAATGAAATAACAATTACACTCCAAAAATATGACAATACAATACAAATCAGCTTGACTAGATCTTTTGTCTTTTGAATTTCACAGATTTTCTATAAAAAAATACTAATCCAATATTTTTTTATTGATAGCTAATTGATTGAAATGTTGTTTAAATTTTGGTTCATTAAGTAAATTAACAAATTGATTTTTACAGTTTAACATATTTTAACTAAAATAATAAAAAATCCAAAATTTATAAAATTTTATCGATTTAAATATATAATTCTAAAGTTAGGGGATAATATACATATTTAAAGAAATATTCAGTGTCATATAAATAAAATGTTATTCTTAGTAAATATAATTTTAATTCTATCGATGTTTAAATAAAATAAAATTTTAAATCAAACTAAATCAAAAGAAACAAGACCAAATATAATTACTTTTTTAATTTTAATTTTTTCAAATCGACAAAATTAAAATATTAAATGTTAAAATGTAAATCAAATATTCTTTTTAAATTATTTAAAATTATTATTTCTGCGCATGGCGCATGAAAACCCGTAGTCTGATTTTAAAAATAATCTTTCATATTACATTACTAGTTATAGCTTGTTTTGAACGGTTTCTATTGATTCAAGCTTTCTTTTGTGTTAGCCATTGATTTTGTTTTTTTTGGTTGAAACGATGTAAATTTGTTGGTGATAAGGAAGAGATACTTTTTGGGTATAGGATAGCAGAAGTTCTCTCATCAACTGATATATGTGATCTTGTGTTATATATAGAATAAACCGGTTATTTTTTGGTTTAGTTATCTAATCTTTGGTTTAGCTTTATGGTTTAGCAAACACTATATGCATGTAAACTCTTTCTCATTTATGAGAGACTCAATCAAACATTAAAACAATCTTCTAAATCCTAATCTCTCTGTTCATCATGTTCATCATCCACCATTGAATCTCTTTTCTTCGGGATGATCCTTCTTCCTTCATGGTCGTCCTCTAGGCTTTGATTTACAGGTTCTCGAGCTCGCGGTGAGCTTCTGGATTGGATCTATCGGTTACACTCATACCTACCGTCTCACCTTGTCGATAAGCCTTCAACCGTATATACAAACATCCTTCTTCAGCCTTGTTGTCTTCTCATTGGTTATCCTCTTCCACATCAATCTCTTTCTCTTCACTGTTTCTCCTTAGTCTTCTATGTACATAACATATCCTTGGTTTATTAGTAGAACATCAGTTACTATGTCCTACCTTCAAGGGGACAAAGTAGTCTCAATTATTTGCGTTTGTTATTAAACACATGTGGACTGTAGGCTATCCAATAACTCGTGCTCAAATAAAGTATCTATCTATGATCACCAAAACGAGATATGGACAAAACAAACAAATAACTTTTAAGTACCTGTGACTGTGATCACCAAAATACAACATGGACAAACCAAGAACAAAGTTGTTTCAAGAAGGAGAAACAAAAATGAAAAATGTTCCAAATAGAACATAAAGGCAAAAGATAATGACTATAATCTACCGCTCTGATACAATGTTAATTAGGAATAATCGAATTAAGATCAATATCTTCACTCAAACCAGTAATGATAGTTTTGATACAAACCACAGAGTCTGATTAATTATACAGCAAAATACAAGATTACAAAGAGTTTATTATTCGGTTCATTCGCTTCAAAGCAGATTTGTGAACAAGACAGAATAACAAAAAAAAAGCCAATCAATTCAAGCAGATTTTTACTTTTCTTTTAGAAAAATAACAAAGAGATTGGAAAGTTACAGAAATTTTGTTTTTTTAACAGAAAATAAACTTTGCAAAATAAAAATGCTCAAATAGAAAAAGAACTTAAAAAGCCAATGAGCTATCCACAACTACAATAGGAATAATGAATGAAGATAAGTATGATCGATCACTCAAGGCAGTAAACGTATAAAGACAGTTTTGATACAAACCACAAAGTATATTGTTTTAGGTAATAATACTGGAGCAGAATATCATAAGTGTTGATAAATTATACAACCAAACATAAGAATGCAGATAGTTTATTATTTGGTTGATTCGCTGATGCCCAATGTTGATAAGAGATTCGCTTCAGACCAGTTTCTTCTAAAAAAAACAAAAGAACAAACAAAACAAGTCAATCGAATTCAGATTAGCTATCCAATTTTTGAAAACATAAACAGAGAATTTATCTCTTCTCTTCTCTTGATGATTATTGATAACTCTGATATTTGGAGGAGTAGAGGGAAAACAAAATGTCTTACCTGGTGCATTTTTTTCTTGATGATATTTAGACACTGACGGAAGGGATGTGTTGAACTTTGTAATAATCTTCTCCTCCTTCCGACAATCTCTCATTCCATTGATTTCCCATTACACATTTACACGTAAAGTCAGCTTCTTTAAGGAAGTGATTAACTGTAGCCCATCAGGAAGCTTATTTAACTTCTTACAGCCATCAATTTGGAGAGTATGAAGAAGGGGCATGGAGCCTTCTTCTATTATCCACTCTTCCAACTCCACTAATCCAAATAATTCTAGCTTCTGCAATTGTGGAAACCCACCAGCCGAGCAAACCATTCTCCTCCCAAGGAAGGAATGAGACCCAAGTGTAACAAATTTTAATTGGCTCAACTTCTCTAGAACGGGCATCAGATCCTCCACCAAACTGCAGAATTCTAGAGACAGCCTTGTAATGCGAGAAGGGAATTGTAGTTGAGCAGATAACATAATCTTTATACTCAACGACAGCTCTCTGAGATTATTGAAATCCAGTATTATCCATTCTTGTCTCCCCTTAGCCCCATAATAGTCTACAGTAAGATTTTCCAAGCGTCCCAGTCCACCTATTAATGTAGACAAATTTTCTAAGCTGATCTCACCTCTTAAAGCGATTACAAGGGTCTTCAATCTGGCCATACCACGGAGATCCTCTAAATTGCAACACTGTTGAAAAATTCTCCGACGTCTCCAACTTTACTAGCTGACTCAATTCCAACTTTGTCTTCATATTCATAGTTTCTGCTAAAATAAGGTACCTCAATCCTATCATCTCCATCAAGACATTGGGCACGAATGTGAAACTATTGTTTACATTTAAGTTTAGGTATATCAGCAACTTCAGATTTCGTAGAGAAGCGGGTAGATGAGATACCCCCGCAGCTTCTATGTTCAGATATCTTAAGTGGATGAGTTTTCCAATGCTATCCGGTAGCTTCCTTCCTTCGAATTCAGCTTTATAGACATGTAATATCCTCAACAGCTGTAACCTTGTAAAGATTATACTTGAAAGCTTCCAGTTACGTGCAAACATCCAGCTATTTGGAAGCACTACCTTTTGGACAACCACGAGAGATCGAACCTTTGAATTATTTATCTCTCTCTCAACATCTAATGTATAGGGATCATGAGTGAAAAATCTCTGAGATACACTAAGAGACTGGGGGTGCGCACTCGGGGAGAGGAAGTTCTCTTCTTTGGCTTTAGACATACAAAGTTCTCTCATCAAATCATGCAAATAGCATTTTTCAAATCTCGAAGTGGCATTGTCTCTTTCAGAAATAACCATGCTTCTCCTCACCAACTCATCTATGTAGCTTTCTCCAACGTCTTGAATGGTCTCTCCATCGCTATACCTGAGTATTCCATCTGCAGCCCAGTAACAGGACAGATTTTCTATATCTATCTCATAATCTTCTGGGAAATGGGCAAAGTAGAGGAAGCAATGCTTCAAATAACCAGGCAACTCTTCAAAGCGCAGAGACAATATACTATTTAATGAATTGTTGTCATGTAAATGAGGTCCAATATTCTCAGATACTTGTTTCCAATAGTGCACTGTTTAGTTTTCAGTCAACAAACCTCCTAACACTCTGATGGCCAAAGGCAATCTCTGACAATGTTTGATCATTTTCTTACCCATCTCTTCCATTTTCTCATCATCCTTCGTCGGTTATGCACATCATCATAAAATAAATAAATAAAAGAACAATTCTCTCAAAATACAGTTTTTTCACTAAAAGGTACACAAAGAAAAATGATAAAAAAAAATATTTCATTAAATAGGTAAAACACTCTTCCACCCTTATTTTATATAATATATAAATATAGATGATTATTTAAATAAATAATTTTTTTTTGAATACTACATTTTTCAATTCGATTTTTGAAACTATTTTTTTAACAAATATTTTAAATTTAAAATATTAATTAATTAATTTTTTAAATCCTAAAACACATCCCCAGACCTAGGGCTGAGACTTATTATTCGAGATTCGGAACCGATCCGAGATCCACTCCGAATCCGTTTCGAAAAAAGGATATTCGTGAGATCTGGATAATAAAATCTAGGATCCGTCAACACAGAATGAATCTGAATCTGGATATTTTGATTTTTTAAGTCTTGATATTCGGATCCGGATCCATATTTTAAAAATATAATATATATTTTTTTAATTTTATTAATAATTATATTTGATATATTAATATTTATACATAAAATTAATTTATAATATTAAATTTTAATTTTTATAATATTATATACATATATATATTTATAAATATTGTTGAAATATTAATTAATTTATTATTTTTAAAATTTTAGCATTTTAAAAATAGTTTTTTTTTTAATTTTTAATTACTTTTACGAATCTAGATCCGGAACCAAATATCCACGAATAATAATATCTAGACGGATATCCAAAATCCAGTTATCGTGAAGTGATGGATCTAAATTCGGCAGTGTTTTTAAAACCGGACCGGCTAGCGAACCAAATTTTTTTGGGTCATAGGTCATTGTGGTTCAACCAGGTCTGAACCGGGTTCGATCGGGTTTACTTAGATCAAACTAAATTTAATGATGTTTTATAAATAATATGCATATTCTACAAAAAAAAATAGATCATATCAAATAAAATGTTTAAATAGCCATAATGTGTAGAAAAACTTAAAAATAACAATTAAAATCTAAAATCAATATGAAAAGCACATTTAAACTTTATTCGCAAATCTTATCACTCTAAATCTTCATCACCTTTAAAAAAATTATAATGACATTAGGTAAAAGTTATATTTTGAAATTCAAATTTCACAAACGTAAATGTTTCAATTATTTAAAGCCTTGAAAACAAGTGATTATGAAATATAACAAAGTAAGAAGTAGACAAAAACAATATCTTGACGTGAATATTAAACTCTGTGAATCTTGTAATTTATGAGTTGTAGAGATAATACAAGAAAAAGACGAAAGACAATACTTTATTAATTTTGATAAAACTTATTTTTTACTTAAAAAGGAAGACAAATTAATTATTTCATTAACAAAATTTTGGCTTATATACGAATCGGGGTTTGGCCAGTTCATTGGGTTGCCGGTTCTCGGGTTTTTGACGGCTTGATAGGGGTTTTTAACTGGTTCGATTTTAGTTGGGTTTTAGCATTAACCCAACCCGTATTATTTTTCGGTTCATGGTTCAACCTGGTTCGACCGCCGGTTCGGTGCGGGTTTAAAAACCCTGAAATTCGGATACCTTAAATTTTCCGGATAGCCAGATCCATTCCACCCCTACCCAAACATCACCCTTTAAATCTAAACCATAACTGTAGATCGGAGGTTATTATTTTGTCTATTTAACTGTTTAATGAAGCATTTTGATAATTTTAACGTATGTGTGTTATATCACAATACTAAAAGAGAGATTTCCTCAAAATCTAGGCATGCCACGTCATCAAAAATATTCAACCAATCAAAATATTTCATTTTCGGGTCTGGGCTTCAATTTTGTTTCGAATGGGCTTCGTTTCGTTTTTGGCTCTGGGCTTCGAATTTGTTTTTAATGGCCTTTGTTTGATTTGGGTTACGGCTTAGTCGTCTACCTAAACCTAGATCTAAGAAGAAGTCGCGAGTCTCTCCTCCTCTTCCCCATTTCACTTCGTCTTCTCTCTTGAAACCGTAGCGTCTGAGTTTTGATCATCCTATTCTTCACAATCAGTTTCATCACAATCAATTTCGCAATCAATTTCGGCGCCGATACCTCTGGCGATGAACGTGGCGGATGTTGCCATGGTGCGCATGCAAGCCGACGGGAGGCTCCCGGTGGTCGACCGGAGGAACTACAAGAGCGTTTTGGACGCGATCGCGCAGATGGTTCGCGGCGAAGGCGTCACGTTGCTGTGGAGAGGTTCGTCGATGACGATAAACAGAGCGATGCTCGTGACGGCGTCGCAGCTGGCTACGTACGACTCGGTGAAAGAGACGATTTTGGAGTAAGGGTTGATGAGATATGGGCTCGGGACTCACGTGACGTCGAGCTTCGCGGCGGGGTTTGTGGCTTCGGTCGCGTCGAACCCGGTGGATGTGATCAAGACGAGAGTGATGAACATGAAGGTGGAGGCGGGGAAAACGGTGCCGTATAAGGGAGCGGTTGATTGCGCGTTGAAGACGGTGAGAGCTGTAGGGATCATAGCTTTATACAAGGGGTTTTTGCCGACGGTGTCGAGACAAGCACCGTTCACTATGATTATGCCGGTGGTGTTAATATGTTTTCATTCTATGTTTTCTATTTTGAGTGTAAATTCAAGTAGATAGATTTCTCATTTGGGTAACGCATCATTTTGAAAGTTCTGATCTTTGAATCCAATTTAATCATCTGCCGACAAAACTTTGTCTCTTTTACTCAGACTATCACTTATGGTTTCATTTCATTACCGATTCTAAGTTCTCCCCTATATACTTCATATAGCAGACCAGAGCAGTGCATCTCTTATCAAGTCAAGGCTTTATTGAACTGTCACAGATTTCAACCAATCATCGACAATGTCTTCCTCTGCTGCTACCGTTGCTCAAAAATCTGTTTCCTCCTCAACCTTTGACGATCTCAGCCTTGGTCTGACTTCTCAGGTGGTTCCTGGCCGGATCCTCTGCTTTTGGGATTGAAGGAACATGAAGAAAAATGGTGAATTTGTGGGTATCACCATCCTCCTGCTAGATGAAAAGGTTTCAACATTCCTCTCTTAACCTTTAAAGATTATCAAAAAAATTTAAATTTACAAACTAACAGATAATAAAGCCTTACTTGGATTCAATGAAGGGATCTGTATTTGCATATCGGGAAAACAAGGCTCTGTTTTACTTTAATCAAAGACGCATATTCAGATAATAACACTGCGTTCACTTAGAACAATTTAGGACCTTATCTCTCCACGTTTGATTGCAAGTTTGATAAAAGAGATTCATCAAAAGTTTGTAGTTTTCTTTGCAGTGTAACATGTTCATTAATTATATTTTTGTGTGGTGGTCTGACAATGGTGTTGTTCTCATTAACATATTGTTTTGGTCTGTCGGTTTTATTTTAGGTGTAAAACCTCGACTGATGGAGGCTAAGATCGAGATGCTGAGATTTACTCTGGTGAATCAACCGGAGTTTTAGTGAGTTATCACATACTTTACTGAATGAACACATACATCTATGAATCCTTGAGTAAAATAAGTTATGATTTTGTTGGGTTTCCTTAGATAGAAGAAAGATTAGGGTTAGCATGCTTTTTGGATCTCGGTAGTTTGTCAAAAAAACGATCTGTGATAACGACTGAACCAGTGAATCGTTTCGTACTACCTGATAGAGGCTGATCCAAGAATTCAGCTCTGCCATCAGCATCACAAGAGACTTGTGGTAGACTAGATGTGGAAGGCATGGACCTTCAAAGAACTACTTCTAGAGAACTAGGAAACTCATTGCGGGTTGTGATATTTCCTTTATTTTAAGTATAGTAGAAGGTTCATGGATATATGATATATCTATATCCTTTGTAGGTAGTGGTAAATACAGTCGTACACAAATAAATTTAAACATTGTAATTTGCAGAATTGTAAGTGTTTTATGTGAAAACTAACAGTTTCTAACATGCATATTAAGATTTTATTGGTTGATTGAAAATTATTTCTAATAAAAGACTTTTTCTGCATTAGCCTGTCCCAAAAGAAGTTATAATAGTTGAGCTATTTTTGCCACTAACTGTATGCATTCAAATTTAAAATCACGTACTTGCAAGTTTTGCATTTTTAGGCCCGAAATAGCCATGACCTTCATCATTCTCTTGCCTATTAAATCACAAACTTAGACTACGAAGCTTCAAAAAAATAAAGCCTCAAAGAAAATCTAACATACAAATTTACTACAACTCAATACCCCACCATAAATCCTTAAAAATTTCAAATATTCACATGCAAAAGACCAATTCAGAACACACCATCTCCTCATCCTTAATATAAAGCAACAACATCCTCGCAGTGTGCGTAAGTGAACCAACATCATGTACACAAAATTAGCCAATACAACAACAACGTCCCCGGCAGAAGAAGTGAGGCAAATGCGAGAATAATAATAATGCAGTTTGTAGGTTTGCAACTCAGATTGTAGGGCAAGATCAAATCGTAGGAGTTAGAATTCTTAAACCGTTTTTGTATATAAATTATTTTCAGAAACACACAAAACGTCTATGCAATGTGTTTAATCAGATTTAAGTTAAGAGTTCTTCAGAATTTTTGATTAGAAACCTAATTCCAGACCTCAGACAGTGATAATTTTTGTATATATCTACCATTTATAAATTTTAGAAAGCTTTTAAATTGGGTTTGAAGTCCTCACTAATACCTGTTTTCGAGAGGTCATTCAAGACCATGTTTGAGCAAGTATCTCAGCCTTGCATAAAGGGATGACTGAGCACACAAACACTACCCAGCAAACATAAAAAAGCTAGAACATCAAATAATAGTATTAATATTCAAAATTATTTCCAAAAAATCTGATTAATTAAATAATTAAAATAAGAAACTGTAAAATTAATATTCCATCAACAACGGTAAGAAAGTAAACCTTCTATAAATTTATAACTAATAATATTTCAAATATTGAAGCAAAATTTTCTTTCTATCACAAACAAACTTTAAAAAAAACACAGAAATTAAATAGCAACAATAAATGTTAAATTTAAATTTTGGTTAAAAAGGTTGACAAAATTATTTTGGTTAAAACGATAAATTGAAGACAACAAATAAAGAATCGATATACAAGTCGGTGGTACTTTCTTTTAAAGACAAGTACAAAAATGAAACTTAATAATTTTAAAACCAATCAAAATTTATACAGTACTAATTATAAGCTTTACAATTGTTTTAAATAAAAATAAATAACCAATATAAAGAATATATATAGATCTTAACTTATAATTTAGATAACTTTTTATTAATCTTACTAATATCCTACATAAAACTTCAATAAAACACAACAGATTATTTCAAATAGTTTTAAATTTGCATTTATGTTTATAATTCTATAACAAGTTTCAGTGAATATCATATTTGTTCGTTTTTAAAATATAAATATAAAAATTAAACTAATATTATAGGAAAAAATCCGGGCGAAGCCCGGAAAACCCCCTAGTCTGTTATAAAAGGGTTTTTTAGAGTCATTGTAGAGAATTTCTCTATATACTACATCAATTATACCATGAGACATATATACAGTTTCTGTTCAAGTAAGGTCTAAGAAGATTGTCTTGCGATCATCCCAAACACATTTGAATGCTTACCAGATGTAACTTTACTAGCCATCGCTCTATTCTTTGGAAAAGTGTCCAGCTATCTTCATCAGATAGGAAGTCTGGTCTAAAGTTGATATATGTTTCTCCACGTGCTGCGACTCTTTCATTTCGAGAAGTGAGTAGCACCTTCGAACCTGTAAAATATAACACAAAGAGCATAACGAGTTTGATCTGTAATTTCATCTTTATTTTTATTAAATACCGTAAGAGCGCAGCAGACCTTTATTGTGTGGAAATATTGGCTTGATTAGTTTCCAATCTTCTTCTTTCCATATATCATCAAAGACAATTAATGATTTAAATGTTTCCAACAACTGAAAGAGTTGGTCCTGAAGTGTAGCTTTTGTCATCCCCAAGATTTTGTTTTCTTCTTCATTGGGTCTTAGAGTCCGAAAGATTGCTTGCCACACAATCATCGGGTCACAAAGTTGTGTAACACACACCCATACAAGTCTATCAAACTTACTTTTAACCTTGTCGTGATTAAAAGCTTGTCTAGCAAGGGTTGTTTTCCCAAGGCCACCCATCCAGGTCATAGAAACAACTTGAACATCTTCTTCTCCCACCAAATCTCCAACCAATTTCTCAACATTTTCTTCCAGCCCCACAAGATTGCTTTCGTACTTTCTAGCAAATTCTACTCTTTGTTGAGAAGGTTGTGGATCCCTCACATCGGCAATAATCTTTTGTACTCCAAACTTTTCCATATCACATATCACCTTGGATATCCTCTTACTTAAGCTTTCAATTCTAATATGATTTCCCTGCGTTCTGGAATAATGCAAGCAAGTCTTCTGATACGCTTCTTGATGCCACCATCTTTTCCGAGTTCGTCTTTTATAATAAACGTTTCTATTATATCTTTCGCATCATAAATAATTTCCTTGATCATGTCCACACAGTTTTTCACCACTTCACTTGTCTGTTTCTTAGCGTTTGCATCTTTCAAAAATGACTTCAACAAGTTTAGATCGCTTTTTAGTGAAGTTACTTGACCTTTAACTCCTTTAAATTGTTCGTATTCTTGGCTTAGTAGGACCAACGTCGAGTTGGCCCAGTTGTAAAGGGGGTTGCGGCTGTAACTTCCGCCACCCGGATTCGATTCGTGCAGAGAGAGACTATTTATAGTGCTTGGGTTCCCGGTAAAGAGGTGAAAACAACTTTTTCCTTGACAAAAAAAAAATTCTTGGCTTAGTAGGTCCCAAAGCTTTTGTACTGCAAACGACAGAAGTTCCTCTGGCATATTGGCTCCTGCTTAAGTAGAACGAAAACAAGAATCAAACTACTATATTGATGAACACAAATAAATCAAAAGGATTCAACATCACTAAGCAGTAAAACAAATCGATCTTGGGTTTGCTGTTTTCAGTTTTCACAGAGAATAGTACGTTATCGTCATAAACTTATCAACACTCGGAGAAAAAAAGAGAAGATTAAAGGAACGTCGTTCACCAAAAAAAAAAAAAAAAAAAAAGACTAACCTCTTCAAGTCACCAAGAAAGTCTCCTACCGTCACCCTTCCGCAGGAAGAGATCTGTATGACTGTATGTTCCTAGATCTGAAATGATTCTCCACTCTCTCAATGAATATTTTGACTCACGCTAACAATAAAATAAGACCGCTAAGCAATTGGCAAAATAGAATAATTAGAAAAAAATATTACACTAAGAGCATCTCCTAGCTCCAAACTAGATTTTAACTCGCGGTCCTCGGATGTTTTGTATTTTATAAATGTATTTGATATTATTACAAATGCTTTAAATATATAATTTGTATTTTAGTATTATATATTGTATAACTCTACAATATTATTGTTTATATTTCTTATTCGGCATGATTAATTTATATATATAATATATATATTGATTTGTTTAATACATTTTACTTTGTTATTAATTTTTATTTCCTACTAATATATTTTTGAATTAAATAAAACAAAATAACAATTTGAAATAATAAAATAGATAACCTACTTCAAAATATATATTTTCTTTAATTTATACATTTTGCTATAAAAAAATTTAAAATTTATTTATTTATATTATAGAAAATACATATGTTTAAGATAACTTATATTTACATGATGTGTTTAAAAAAATATACTTTAACATATATTATTTTAATATTTTACAGGATTTATAAGTAAAAACACTATTTTATTTTAGTATTTTACGGAATTTATAAGTAAAAATACCGTTTTGTTTAAATAACACTTATTTTAGTAATTTTTATACATAGTACCATCTATCATATTATTTTAGAAATTTTATTGATATATGATATTTTTGGATGTTATGATATTAAGTTTTCTATTTATTTTTGATTACGATTTTAAAATATTATAGGGAGATTGACTTAAATACCACATTCAAAGTATCACTTTTAATGTCTACATTAATAACTTTTACCCTCACTTTTAATGAAGGGTAGAAGACACTTATACCCTAGCGTTAACTAATTTATACTTAGGGTTTAGAGTTGAGAGGTGAGGTAGGATTTTTAGAATATGAAATTTAGGATTCTAATAAATAAATAAATAAATACTTAAAAAAATTTTAAAAATTTTTTAAAAAATAATTTCAAAGATAATTTTCGATTTACAAAAAGAAAATAAATACTACTACTTTTGAGTTTGGAAGATTACATGAATTTTTGAATTTTTCTGTTACTACATTAATATTTTATTTTATACAAAATATTTGAATTTTTGGTAATATTTTCTAAATTATTCTCAACAGATTTTGTAATAACTAAAAAAAATTATAATTAAAATATGATTTGTCATTATATAAAATAAATAATGGATAATATATAGTTATAGATATAAAAGTTTAACCTATGTTAAAAAACAATTTTTATAAAAAATTATATAGTTTACGAATTTTAATCCAGTTAAATGATTAGTGATAAATTATTCAAATGAACCAATTAAAAATTTTTTTTTTTGTTAATTTACCTATTTAATATAATTTTACCATATTTAATTCATATAGCCCTTCTATTTTTTTTTTTAATAGAGAATATAATTATAGAATTTATAAAAAAATATAAATTTGTTTTCTTGTTTTATAATAAAAGTTTAATTAACATTTATTTATAACAATAAATAATTAAAAAATAATTAATACGTTATTTTATAAAAATATTTAAAATTTAAGTAAGATTTTGTTTGTTTCTTACTAAACTTATTTTATTATAATTAAACGAAAATTCAAGTGGTTTTACTATGCTTGTTAATGTAAATAATAAAATATACCATATTAACTAATTTTCAAGTGGTTTTACTATGCTTGTTAATGGTATACTAGGTAATTTTCATATGCTCATGCACATATATAAATATATACTTATAAATATATTATCATTATTAATATTCTAATTTTAATTTACATGTATGATCTATTTTCTATAGCATTGTATTATTTTAACTAGATATATAATTTGAATATATAATATCTATAGTCGATGATGTGATTGTTACTCTTGCATGAATTGTATTTAATTCTCCAAATTTAACCGTAGTATTTTTTTGTGCTAATATAGATTAATGTTTTGATTAAGTTATATTTTTTACATTTAAACTTTGGTCTTGGACTTAAAAATATAGATTGTTTAAATTACTTATTTGGGGATAATAATATAATATTAAATTACACATATTTCTTCAATTCAAAGTACAATTACTTTTGATTCTAGTTAAATTAAATTTGATTTTAATTATTTCATTAGTTCAGCTTTTTATCTTATATATATATATAATTCCGTAAATTCTTTTGTATAATTTGATATTTGTAGATTTGTAAAATTTTCAAAACTCATAGTTAAAAGTTTAACAAAAAGAAATTATGTAAGATTGAATAAACATTTCAATCGTTTCAATTGTAAAATATTTTTAGTGCATCAATGATATTTTAGTATATGTTATTTAAATGATCTTTTGTAAAAATATAAAAAATGACTGACATAAATAAAATATTTTTATTAATTAATATATATATATTATGTTGTTTAGTATTATGTTTTAAAGAGAGGTTATCTTTTAACATCAAAACTGTTTTTTTTTTGTGAACTTTATTTTTTTATGAAATCACATTATATAAATATCTTTTCATAAAATAGCCTTGTTCGTTTGGCAACCGTAGCTTTCTACGGCTGCGGCTGCG
Source organism: Brassica napus (assembly GCF_020379485.1). NCBI lineage: Eukaryota > Viridiplantae > Streptophyta > Magnoliopsida > Brassicales > Brassicaceae > Brassica > Brassica napus. Next base: position 30,906,250 of record NC_063444.1, read on the forward strand.
TCTATTCGCTTGTAAATAGTATTTTCGTTTATAATATATGAACATTTACTTTTTATTATATATGCTATTTAGAAAAAAATATAAAAAGGGAAACTAAAATTTAAAATGTAAATTGGAATAAACTATTTTTGTTTTTGTAAATATTATTTTCGTTTTTATTATATGAATATTTTATTTTTATTATATATGTTATTTAGCAAAATATAAAAAGGAACTAAAATTTAAATGGAATAAATTATTAAATATTTTTAATAATGGCAATTTGAAATAATATTTTAGTTCATTAAGGATATCTTTGTAAATAACTGTCGTAAGAATTAATGTGAGCGCGATAGGTAGACAACCGATTTTTCGAATAATATTACAAGACGTAGAGAAAGATGACGATGAATGAATAGATTAGATGTAATTTTCTGTTGTATTGGGTCGAGCCCTCACCAACTTTATCTTTTGGGCTTAAACGAGTGTGATTGTCGGAGAAAAAAAAAAAAGAAAGAAAATTGAGTTTTTTTTATTTATTTGAGCAACAAAAGAAAATTGACTTAAAAGTCCTCAAAACTGGTTTACTTGATCCGAGGCCGAGGAGAGACAATTGAAACCACCGACCTTGCGGTGCACCTTACAGCACAGGATCTCAACTACCCACTCCAAACAGAGTCCACACATGGTCATTGATCAGACCAGCAAAAACAGTCTCTCTCTCTAGCGATCACACTTGACAATTTTATTTTACTGGATCTGATCTTTCGTCCAGCTCACACTCTCCCAGAATTCTGAACGATTAGGGTTTTGGTTTCCTTAAAATGGTGTTTTGCTTGGAAACCGTGTGGTTCAGTGCCGGCGGCGGGTGAAACTCGTCTCAGTTTATCCGGAGGAAGTGAGCAGCTCTCTCTCTCTCTCTCTGAGATGGCGGCTTCACCTGCTAAGTTCTTCTTCGGGTTCCTGATTCTTTCCATGGTCTTGTGGATGATCTTCGTGTGAGTTAGTTCTAGTGATGATTTTAGTTCGGTTGCACATTCTCTAATTTCCTTCAGTAGCTGAGATTGCATGATTTAGCTGCTGGACTATGCTACTATAGTGGTGGTGAGATTTTAGCTTCTTATTATTATATTTATTTATTTATTTATTTCATTTTGACTCTCCAGACTCTGTTCAAGATTCTTTGCATGGATTCTTAGCCGAGTGCTGGGAGCATCTGTTGTGTTCCGTTTTGGCGGTTGGAAATGCCTCAGGGATGTCGTCGTCAAGTTCAATAAGGTGAGAAGCACCCCAAAAATTCTCTAAACGGAGAAAAAATAAAACAAACTGCTTCTGTAGAAGATCAATGTAGGTTTTTACATTTATCTTGCTAGTGCTATGGTAATTTTAGTTTTCTTTTGCTTTATTCCTTGTGTTTCTACTTGGACTCTTTCGGTGGAAGACCAGTGTAGTTTTATTTCTTCTGTCAATTTTTTTACATTATCTAGCAGTATTGTTGGTGATGTAGTAGTATCTTTTCTTGGATGATTGGTTGTGTTTCTTCTACTTGGACTATTATAGTTCATTTGCTTCTGGTTTGAGTGTTTTTTTTCAGGGTGCTATTGAGTCGGTGTCTGCTGGTGAAATTAAACTAAGCTTACGACAGTCCTTGGTCAAACTCGGCGTTGGTTTTCTTTCTAGAGATCCTAAAGTGCAAGTCTTGATATGTGATCTTGAAGTTGTAATGAGGTCATCGACTTCAGCCAAAAATGTACCCAAAGCCAAAAGTCAGAAACCTCGTAATTCTGGCAGGGGAAAGTGGATGGTGGTGGCTAATATTGCGAGGTTTCTTTCAGTTTCCGTCGCAGATATGGTTGTCAAGGTTACTGGTTTGAGTTTACCATCTTTCTTCATATTAAATACAATACGGAGATTTAATTGCTTTTAGAGAGATCTCTGGAAATAATTTTCTAACAATCTAGGTGAAATGCAGACCCGAAAAGCAATAATGGAAGTCAAGGAACTGAAGTTGGATATATCGAAAGATGGTGGGACAAAACCAAATCTATATGTAGAGCTGCATGTATTACCGATTCTGGTTCACTTATGTGAGTCACGCGTGATGTCTGATCAGTCGTCTAGCTCAAGCTTTGAAAGGTCTACTGCTTCCCAAACGACCTCTGCCACAACAGACAGATCCTCTGCTGCTTTGTTTTGTGATGAGCTCTCTCTTTCTACTGAGTTTGGACATGACAGGTACCTCCTTAACTGAATTACATCTGTAGACTGTTTTGGGAAACTTGCACTCTCTAGATTGCTCTCTGACCTTTTAAGATGCTTCTGCCCTTATTTGGCAGAAGATAAATCTTTACTCAATCAGTGCTTTGCTCAGTTTTTGTTGTTTGTTTTTTAACATAGGGCTGTAGGTATTTTCTTACGAAATGTGGAAGTTATATCTGGAGATGTAACACTGACTTTTGATGAGGATTCATTTCCAAAGAGCAAACAGTCATCATCTACTCTTCATTCAGATGAAGTTGTAACGTCAACTAGTGCTGATTCATCTGCCAAGAAATCTCCTAAAGAGCATCAACTGGTGGCAGCTCTCGCAAAATATTCTTCTTCTTTTCCTGAAATGGTTAGTTGGCATATGAAAATTGACTTGGCCAATGATTTTACGTGTCTTCAGTGAGTCTGCGTTACATAGATTAATCTGATATAGAAAAGTAAAGTCATTATTTTCATCTAAACTCTACTGATGCTTTGGTCTTGCTGACCAGATTTCATTCAAACTACCCAAACTGGATGTGAGATGTGTCAATCGAGAACATGATCTGGCTGCTGAGAATAACATCACAGGAATTCAACTTAGGAGTGTTAAATCAAAATCTTTTGAAGACACGGGAGAGAGTACACGTCTCGATGTTCAGATGGAACTCAGTGAAATTCATGTATGATTGTGTAAGGTCTTTCAGATATATGATTTCCAAATCTCTTATTTACTAATTCTATGCTCTTGTGTTTCCTTGCAGCTTTTTAGAGAAGCTGAGTCCTCTGTTTTGGAGATTATGAAAGTTGATGTGGTCTCTTTTATCTACATCCCAATTCAGGTTCGAAATCTCATGACATTATACATTTTTCACTTTCTATTTCTCAAAGCTCTTTGCATTTGACGCAACACTCTGACTTGGGAAAGCTGTGCCTACTTTCTTGTTTCCTTACAACTGACATAGGTTTCTGTTTGTAGTTTTACTCCTCAATTTTCCCATTAGATCATGGGCTCTTCTAGTTCTTGCTTGACATTGGTAACATCATTTCGATCTCCAAAATATTGGTTGATCTAATAAATGGACAATCTACTTCATATTACTATAAAGGAAATGCACTTTATTATTGTATCACATGAATTTATGCAGAACGAAGAGTATCTTATGTTGGTATGCATCAGTTTGAGTTATACTCTTTAAACCATGAAAAGTTTATGTTGCTACATATTATCTTTTTTTTTCAGCCGGTTCTGCCTATTAGAGCTGAAGTTGATATAAAGCTGGGAGGTACACGATGCAACCTATTCATTTCTATGCTACAGCCATGGTTGCGTCTTCATTTCTTGAAAAAGAAAAAACTGGTGCTACAAGGTCCGACTCACACACTCGGTAAATCAAAAGCTGCTGATACGAAAGCCATTATGTGGACAGGCACAGTTTCAGCCCCTGAGATGACTGTTATGCTATATGGTATTGATGGTTCGCCTATGTATCATGTAAGTAACTCAAGTATATCTCTCTGACACAGTTTTGATTAAATTTAGACTGTAGTCGTAAGATAGGGCCACACAAGCCTTTTCACCTGATTGATTATTTTTGTTCTTTGTTTGTTGCGCACATATGAATTTGCTTTACTATATGCTAAACAGTAAAATGTTCTTGGTGTTTTATATGCAGTTTTGTTCGCAGTCGTCGCATGTGTTTGCAAATAACATTTCGAGTACGGGCACAGCAGTTCATGTTGAACTTGGTGAATTGAATCTGCATCTGGCAGATGAGTACCAGGAATGCTTTAAAGAAAACCTTTTCGGAATAGAGCCGAACTCTGGTTCTTTAATGCATATAGCAAAGCTTAGCTTGGATTGGGGAAGAAGTGACAGGACATCATCTGACGAAGTTGGTTGCAGAAGTAAATTGGTACTCTCAGTAGACGTGACTGGAATGGGTATTTACTTTTCTTTCAAGCGTGTTGAATCCCTCATAACAAATGCTATGTCCTTCAAAGCTCTCTTCAAGACATTATCTGTTTCCGGAAAAAAGATGAATCAAACTGGAGGAGTGCAACCATCCAAAGGATCTGGGAAAGGAACTAGGCTTGTGAACCTGAATCTTGAACGTTGCTGTGTGAATTTCTGTGACGATACAGGATTGGATAACACAGTTATTGACGATCCTAAAACCGTCAATTATGGATCACAAGGTGGCCGAGTTAGGTTTAGTTCATTGGCTGATGGCAGACTACGCACAGCGAGCATTCAGTCTACTGCTTCTGAAGAGTGTAAAAGACTGAAGTATTCGGTCTCTCTGGAAATATCACATTTTAGACTTTGTCTCAACAAGGATAAACACTCAACGCAAATGGAACTTGGAAGAGCTATGTCTATCTACCAGGAGTATTTGGAGGAGCATAAACCTTGTTCAAAGGTCAAGTTGTTTGATATGCATAACGCGAAGCTTGTACGTCGATCTGGTGGTCTCAATGAAATAGGTGTTTGTTCTCTCTTCAGTGCTACTGATATTTCACTGGGTTGGGAACCTGACGTCCATCTGTCTTTCTATGAACTGTTTTTGCGGTTGAAATCCCTGGTTTATGCACAAAGGCTTAAAGAACATGAAAGGGAAGGCATCTCTAGTGTTAAAGTTGGTGGCTCGGGTGAAGAAATAAATCTGTCCAACTCTGTTGACAAGCAGAAGAAAAAGGAATCTATGTTTGCTATTGATGTGGAAACATTGACAATATCAGCTGAGGTAGGAGATGGGGTAGAGGTTAAATTGGAGGCACAATCAATATTTTCTGAGAATGCCTGTATAGGAGTGCTTCTTGAGGGGCTTATGCTTGCTTTTAACGGATCTCGAGTGTTTAAAAGTACAAGAATGCAAATATCAAGAGTTCCTTCTGCCTCGTCGAGTTTATCTGATGCAGTCCCTGTAATGACAGGTGGTCCTTGGGACTGGGTATTGCAAGGGCTTGATGTGCATATTTGCATGCCACACAAACTGCAGTTGCGTGCCATAGATGATTCGATTGAAGACATGTTGCGAGCCTTGAGACTTATAACTGTAGCGAAAGGTAAAAACATTTTTCCAGGAAAGAGAGAAACCTCGAAGCCTAAGAGTAAGAAATCTAGTCCAAAATTTGGCCGCATAAGATTTTGCATACGCAGGCTTACCGCAGATATTGAGGAAGAACCAATTCAGGGTTGGCTTGATGAACACTATCATCTGGTTAAGAAGGAAGCTTGCGAGTTGGCTGTCAGATTGAAATTTCTCGAAGATTTTATTCACAAAACTACTCAGTCTTCTAAAGGTGCTGAAACAAGTGATCCTTCAGATGAAAGAAAGATGCTTTTTGATGGGGTTGAAATTGATGTCAAGGATCCTTTAGCTATTAACAAAGTCAAGGATGAGATTCGTAAACGGTCTTTTCAATCGTATTATCAGGCATGTCAGGGTTTAGGTCCCTCAGAGGGCTCCGGTGCCTGTAGGGAAGGGTTTCAGGCAGGTTTTAAGCCAAGTGCTGCTAGAACCTCTCTTCTCTCTGTTTGTGCCACAGATTTTGATTTAAGCTTGACGGCAGTTCATGGTGGTGATGTTGGTTTGATGGAAGTCTTAAAGAAGCTTGATCCTATTTGTCAAGAAAATGACATACCCTTTTCTCGGTTATATGGAAGCAACGTTGACTTGAAAACTGGAAGCTTGGTAGTTCAGCTAAGAAATTACACACTCCCTCTTCTCTCTGGCACTTCTGGCAAATTTGAAGGTCGTATTGTACTTGCTCAGCAGGTTTGATTATTTCTTGCCATCTCCTCCCATGCCATCTGTATATTTATGATTAATTTTTGTTCTGTGACTCACCGGTTTCTGGTAATGGCCCCAACTGACTAATTATATGACTGCTTGTGATTGTTCTTTTATATTAGGCAACGTGTTTTCAACCACAAATTTCGCAAGACGTATATGTAGGAAGATGGAGAAAAGTGCGAATGTTCCGGTCAGAAACTGGCACAACTCCGCCGATGAAGACCTACTCAGATCTGCGCATACACTTTCAACAAGGACAAGTTTCCTTTGGAGTTGGATATGAACCGGCGTTTGCAGACATTAGCTATGCTTTCACAGTGGCTCTTCGTAGGGCTAATCTGAGTTACAGGAGTCCAAGTGTTCCACCTCTCGTTAAAAAAGAACGAAGCTTACCTTGGTGGGATGATATGAGAAACTATGTTCATGGCAATATCACTTTATCTTTTTCTGAATCAAAGTGGGATATTCTTGCTACAACAAATCCGTATGAGAGTCTTGATAAACTTCAAATAGTGACTGGTCCTATTGAACTTCGGCAGTCAGATGGTCGTGTGTTTGTCAATGCTAAAGACTTTAAGATAAAACTGAGCAGTCTGGAGAGTTTGATTAGCCGACACTCTTTGAAAGTTCCAGTCGGCACCTCTAGAGCTGCATTTATTGAAGCCCCTTTGTTTAATCTCGAAGTTACAATGGACTGGGAATGCGAGTCTGGGGATTCTTTGAATCATTACCTATATGCATTTCCAACTGAAGGAAAGCCTCGTGAAAAGGTTTTTGATCCGTTCAGATCAACATCACTCTCGCTTCGGTGGAATTTCTCCCTTAGACCGAAGAAACTTCACCAGTCTTCCTCCGGTATAGAGCAGTCAACAGACACTGGAACTGTCTATAGCTCGCAAGACAAGCCTGAGACACCCACAATGAATCTTGGAGCTCATGATTTGGCATGGATACTTAAGTTCTGGGGTTTGATGTACTATCCTCCTCACAAGTTACGTTCTTTCTCCAGATGGCCTAGGTTTGGTGTCGCCAGAGTTGCAAGATCAGGAAACTTATCTCTAGATAAGGTTATGACGGAATTTATGCTCCGTGTAGATGCCACTCCTTCCCTGATCAATTACATGCCTTGGGACTCTGATGATCCTGCCAGAGGATTGACGTTTAACATGGCAAAGCTAAAATACGAATTATGCTATAGTCGTGGGAAGCAGAACTATACATTTGAATGCAAGCGAGATGTGCTTGACCTTGTATATCAAGGTCTTGATCTTCACGTGCCTAAGGCTTTTATTAACAAAGATGTGCATCCTTGCATTCCAGCAACCGTTCAGGCTTTGAGGAAAAATACTCAAAGTGCTTTGATAGACAGAATACCCTGTGGAAAGGATCCCAAGAGGAATGAGAAGCATCGCGATGAAGGTTTTCTATTGTCGTCTGATTATTTTACAATCAGAAGGCAGGCCCCAAAAGCTGATCCGGAAAGGCTATTAGCTTGGCAAGAGGCTGGAAGAAGAAATCTTGAGATGACATATGTGCGGTCTGAATTTGAAAACGGAAGCGAGAGTGATGAACACATACGATCAGACCCTAGTGATGATGATGGATACAATGTTGTCATTGCTGACAATTGTCAACGGGTCTTTGTTTATGGCCTGAAACTCCTGTGGACCATTGCGAACAGAGATGCTGTTTGGTCTTTTGTTGGTGCAATATCGAAAGCATTTGAGCCTGCCAAACCCTCTCCGTCGCGTCAGTATACACACAGGAAGATTACTGAAGAAAGCCAAAAAGAATCTTGTCAAGAAACGCATCAAGGGGAAACGATGAAGTCTTCTGCTAGTCCTGGAAGAAATATCCCTTCACAGCCTATGGAGATGGCAGGACCTCTTTCATCACCGTCACACTCGGTGAAAATGGAGAAATCATATGACAGAGCTGGTATGTCTGGATTTAATGATCAACGTCAGTTTTGTTCTTTTTTATCTTAATCAAACTTTCTTTAAGCACTGGAATTTCTAAGAGAACTTACTGCTTTATTCGCGATACATCATACTTATGTATATTTGACCTAGGTCTAGGTAAAGTTGAGAACAGTGAATCTGAGGAAGAAGGCACTCGTCACTTCATGGTGAATGTCATCGAGCCACAGTTTAATCTTCACTCTGAAGAAGCTAATGTAAGTAATTATTGTCTTAGAAGAATGGACATTCGACACCATTACCTATTTTAGGGTCTTGTCTGTTTAATTCTACTTAGTTGGCCTTCAAACCTCTGGACGCATATATTAGAGTCTCGTGTTGGCAAATATATACTATTTGGACAAGCTGCATCAGCATGATGAATGTAGTACCCACCAAAATTGACATGTTATTGTTTTATGTAATAAAAATTTAATTTTCTTACTGGTTGATTAATGTCTATGGATACCAGGGACGCTTTCTGCTTGCTGCTGTTAGTGGCCGTGTTCTAGCACGATCGTTTAATTCCATCATGCGTGTTGGTGTAGAAGTGATTGAACAGGCTCTAGGCACTGGAAGTGTCCAGATTCCAGAATGTAATCCTGAAATGACATGGACACGGATGGAAATTTCTGTAATGTTAAAGCATGTGCAGGCTCATGTTGCTCCTACTGATGTTGACCCGGGTGCTGGATTGCAGTGGCTCCCAAAAATTCGTAAAAATTCGCCAAAGGTGAAACGTACTGGGGCTTTACTTGAAAGAGTCTTCATGCCTTGTGACATGTACTTTAGGTATACAAGACACAAAGGTGGAAATCCTGATTTAAAGGTAACGCCATTTCTAATAGTTAAGATTTCCTTCTTTGTTTGAACTTCCGTTTTCAGAATCTTTTTAGAACCTAATTCCTGTTACCTTGCAGGTGAAACCACTAAAAGAACTCACTTTCAATTCACACAATATAACCGCTACGATGACTTCTCGGCAATTCCAGGTTATGCTGGATGTTCTGACCAATCTTCTCTTTGCAAGGCTTCCAAAGTGAGTATTGAAACCTGAATAAAAATTAAAGCCGATACCTATAGATTTGTCGTCCAGTTTCTCTTGTTTACTGCAGTAACTAGCTTGAAATAAACATAAGTGCTTTTCAGAATCCATACCAGTTCAGTTCACCAATGACTAGAGCTACTTAATTACCTAAAGTATCTGTTTAGTTTTTGAAGTTTTCTAGCATTAAGAAGGATCTCCTTTGCTGATTCAGGCCTCGGAAAAGTAGTCTCCAATGTCCCACTGAAGATGAAGATGTTGAAGAGGAGGCTGATGAGGTAGTTCCATATGGAGTTGAAGAAGTAGAGCTTGCAAAAATTAAACTTGAAGAAAAAGAGCGAGCACGAAAGTTGCTTCTTGATGATATTAGAAAATTGTCTCATTGTTCCGACAGTCTGGCTGACACACATATGGAAAGGGAAGGTGAATTGTGGATGATTAGTACCAGAAAATCCACACTGGTAAGATATTACTGAGGGAAGTATGTTTAGATGATAGTGTGAAGTAACCTCCGCTTTAGAGATTAATCTTTCACTGTTTTTTTACAGTATGCAACTATTCAGCTAAGAACTTTATGTTTTTCCCAAGTGTCATCCTTCTGTTTGTCTCCTGTGAAATTAGATCGTTATGACAATATAAAGCTGATGTTGCATTTGGTTTGGTTCAGGTGAATGGATTAAAGAAAGAGCTCTTACATGCACAGAAGTCTAGAAAGGTGGCTTCTGCATCTTTAAGAATGGCGCTACAGAAGGCTGCACAGCTGCGACTGATGGAGAAAGAAAAGAACAAAAGTCCATCATATGCTATGTGTATTTCCTTGCAATTCAATAAGGTTGTTTGGAGCATGATTGTAGACGGTAAATCCTTTGCTGAAGCAGAGATAAATGACATGGTAAGTTTATGCATATGCATATCATGTTTTGTTATTCACCATCACTCTTTAGAATGTGAAATGATGAGAGTTTACTTGATGAGCAACTTGTTTAGAATCTGTCCTCAATCTACTTTTAGCTCATTTCGGACTTGACATAGTCTATTGCAGTGTACGTAGTCTGTTGCAACAAATTAAGAATCAGTACATATTTAACTGGATTTATACATGCAGATTTATGACTTTTATCGGGATTACAAAGACATTGGCGTTGCTCGATTCACCACCAAGTCCTTTGTTGTGAGGAACTGTTTGCCTCTTGCAAAGTCGGATATGCTTTTATCAGCGTGGAATCCTCCAAGCGAGTGGGGAAAGTACGTTCTCTCTTTGTTTGCTTATCATATCACATGCTTTGCAATGCATTTTAATCCTGAATGATGGTTTCTTAGATGCACTGGTGAAGGTTTTAATGTGTTGAGATAAATTAATGGAATCATAGGTACATAGAACTTAGCACCGTAAACTCAAACTTCAATAATTACTAATTTGACACTAGTTCTGACTTTGAAAGTGTGCTTCCTCTATCTTACCACATATGTTCGAAGAGACTAAAAGCATTCGAACTTTGTATCAGTTCTCATCTGCTAAGTGAAATTCATTAGAAGTGACGTTAGTTTTATTTGCAGGAATTTTATGCTACATGTTGATGCAAAGCAAGGAGCACCGAAAGATGGACACTATCCTCTTGAGCTTTTCCATGTATGTATCTTTTTCTCTTTCCATGATTAGTTACTTACTGGATTTGAAAATAGTGACCCAACGTAACCATTCTAATTAACATTCTACATCTTTAACTGAACTATGTTTGATTACCGTGTGAATTTTAAAATTTGTATGATAATACCTGAAAATCTTGTAGGTTGCGATTTACCCCCTGAGGATTCATTTAACAGAAACAATGTACAGAATGATGTGGGAGTATTTCTTCCCAGAGGAAGAGCAAGATTCCCAAAGGCGACAGGTCAAAAATACATCACAATTCAGCATTTTTTATGAAAATCTGATAATTGTTGGAAGTTTGTAGTGAATGTTTTTTGGTTAACTTTCTCTGCCGCAGGAAGTTTGGAAAATTTCGACAACAGCTGGTTCGAAACGTGTGAAGAAAGGGTTAGCAGGTCATGAATCTTCTACAGCTAGTCACTCCAATGTTGAAGCATCTCGGGGGAGTTCTGCAGCGCTGTCACAGAGCAATGCTGACTCTGTTCAAGTAACCTATCACCTTAGCCTGCACTTGTATTTTGAAAGAACTTTCACCATTCTTTTTCTGATTTAACTTGCATTCTATTGGCAGAAATCAAATACTCTCAGCCTCAGGTCTAGCACGGGTGGTTTTGGTCAGGAGTTGAGAAGAACATCTTCTTTTGATAGGACCTGGGAAGAAAATGTAGCACAATCCGTAGCTAATGAACTCGTTCTACAAGCTCATTCTTGCACCGTGTCATCTTCCGTTGAACAACAGGAGGATTCCTTTAAACAGAAGCCCAAAGAGACAAAACCTGTCAAGCCTGGCCGCTCTTCTCATGAAGAAAAGAAAGCTGGAAAATCTAGGCCTAGAAAGATGATGGAGTTTCACAACATCAAAATAAGCCAGGTAACTTGGCTAGTAGTCTCTACAACATCAAAATTGATTTGGTTTAATCGGTTTACAACATTTCATCTTCAGGTGGAGCTTCAAGTGACCTATGAGGGCTCAAGATTTGTTGTAAATGACCTCAAGTTGCTGATGGATACATTTGACCATGTTGAGTTCACTGGGACTTGGAGAAGACTGTTTTCTCGTGTTAAAAAACACATCATTTGGGGAGTACTGAAGTCTGTTACAGGAATGCAGGTCAGAAATTTGAATCATAGATAGGTTGTGAGGTTTTAAAGATAAGTAAAGCTAATAACAATCAAAAAAATATTTCAGGGGAAGAAATTCAAAGACAAATCACAGATTAACCGTGGGATTGCTGAGAATGACCTTAATCTAAGTGACAATGATCACACGGGGAAACCAGTCACGTTGTTTAAGCGTCAAAGTGATGGAGCAGGGGAGGGATTTGTTACTTCTGTTAAAGGACTATTCAACACGCAAAGGCGCAAAGCCAAAGCATTTGTGTTGAGAACTATGAGAGGTGAAGCAGAGAACGATTTCCACGGGGAGTGGAGTGACAGTGATGTAGAATTCTCTCCTTTTGCTCGGCAATTAACTATAACGAAAACTAAGAAGCTCATCAGACGTCACACTAAGAAACTACGTCCAAGATCTCAAAGAGGTTAGCACATCCTGATGTAACATTTTTTTTCAGAATGGACATGTCATTAGAACTTGTTCTGTATTCGCTGGACTCAGCACTTTAACTTGTTTACTTTCCCCTTAGGTTCGACTTCTCAGCAAAGAGAATCACTTCCATCATCATCGAGAGAGGTTACTGCATTTGAAAGTGATTGTTCAAGTGGATCTTCACCGTACGAAGATTTTGAAGATTAAGATCAATCTTCTTGGCTGAGGTAGGAAGGGAAGGATAGACTTCTCAGCTTTTGACAAGACTTCCTTGTCAAATTTTGTTTTTTTCCCGGCTGTAATAGGAGAATTAACAATATTGAGAGAGAGAGAGAGAGAGAGAGAGATCAACAATATTGTACAGACGTTGGTATATTGGAAAAGAAATTAGAAACCACTGGTCACTTCATCAGTCTTTACCATATCCAAAACAGCAAGTGTTGCTTGTCAGCTAAATTGCATAAAGCTTCGTTCAATTACATATGGCTTATAGTTACGTGTTGATGTTGTCCGCATAATCATGAAGAAGGTCAACAAAAAGAAAAAGAACTTTGTCAAAATTTAAGGAATATGCTTACTCCTTCTCGATTTAAATTTAAGCTTTTGTCTTCGTATATAAACGATTGATGTTATAGAGTTTTTTTTTTGTCATCTATTATATTAAAAAACGGTCAACCACATCAACGTTCTTATACAAAAGCCATGAAACAAAATTAAAGAAAACACCCATAACACTTCCGAGCATAGAAGCTAAACAAACACCAAAGCTTTATACTACAAGCCAACAACCAAAATTCAAAAGCATTTGTACCCAAAATAGGTCACCATAAGTCTGACCAAAGTCAGCTAATAACATGGAGAACTTCCTCATTCTCAAAAAGCTGACTCAGCCAAAAGGGACCACCAATTGCCACATACGATTGGATAAAACCACCCCTTGCTGCACTCTGAGCTATAAGAAAAGCCCCTCTGTTAGTTGATCTTTCTTCTTTTACCATCCTCCACCATTCCATTCTTCTCAGTCTTCTCTCAATCTCCATATATTGAGCTCTGAAGCTTGGCCATGCCTTTGGTCTTAAAATTACTTTCGTCAAAGTGTCATCATCGATTGCAATCATAACCCTGTTAAGACGATGAGAACAGAGACCGTCAAGGGTCCATAGCAGACCTTGAAATTTAGCTTCATCCAGAGAATCAATGTTGCAAAAAACTTGACGACTATGTAACAACACTTTGCCCATCTCGTTTCTTACCACCCAAGCTCCTCCACTTCTTGAATTTTGTTTGTCAAAATCAACCCCAATGTTGCACTTTAACCATCCTGCACAGGGTCTTTCCCAACGCTTCTGCACCATCTTTCTGTTCTTCCTCTCCTCCTCTTCTTTCTCTTTCTCCAGCTTCTGCGCCATCCACCAAAACTCAGCTTCCTCCGAGATTTTACTCACCACATCATGTGCCACAAAGGCCTTTCCTTCAAAGATGATCCCATTTCTAGTTTTCCATAAATACCACACTATCCAAGGGATCATATTCCTTATTTCCTCAGCCACCTTGTTGTTGGATAACAGGCTCATAACATAATGCAAGTTGGAGAAGTGAGATACCTTATCGAAGCCGTTCATAGGTGATGGCACATTTGCTAAAGCCCAAATTTGTCTAGCAATGGAGCAGTCAAACAAAATATGGTTAATAGATTCATCATTGAAACCACAGGCTTGACAACACGGATCCAATCTGACGCCCTTCAGTACCAGCAGCTCCCCAACTGGAATTGCATTGCTTAAAGCTTTCCAGAAGAAAGTTTTAATTTTTGGAGCTGTTTTGATCTTCCACACCGCTCCCTTAAGATCATTTAGGGAAGGTCTTGCCTCAGCCTCTCTAACTAATTCGCTTTTCCTCAGCCTATTAATGAACCAATACCCCGACTTCACTGAATAACTGCCATTCTTGTTATGAACCCATACCCAGAAATCATCGTGATTGGACACAATCTTCATCTTGATGATTCTGTCAACATCCTCCTCAAAAAACAACTCTCTGAGGGTCTCCACCTTCCAACAGTTGTTATTAGCATCGATGAGATCACTAACCTTGAGCATTAGATCAACAAAAATATTCTTCATTAGAGGCCTTCTTCTCACTTCACCTTCTATCCATTCATCTACCCACACCGAGATGGAATTTCCATTGCCCAACCGTTTTCTAATGCCTTGTTGTAGCAGTTCCTTGCCAAACTGGATGCTTCGCCAACCATAGGATGGCCGTGGTCCGTTACCAGCAGAGAGGAAATTTCCATTCTCAAAGTATCTACTTTTGAACAGTCTAGCAAAAAGCGATTCCGAATAGTTTAGGATTCTCCAAGCTTGCTTGGCTAGCAAGGATTGATTGAACAACTGAATATCTTTGAATCCAAGACCCCCCTGTTCTTTAGCCAGCGACATTTTCGTCCAACTGAGCCAATGAATCTTCCTTTTGTGCTCCATAGAATTCCACCAGAAGTCAGCCATAGCTTTAGATAAATTCTCACACGACTTCTTGGTTAGTTTGAAACAGGACATCGCATAGACCGGCATTGCCATGGCCACTGCCTTAATAAGAACCTCCTTCCCTCCGTGCGACAGTAATTTGACAAAATAGCAAGAGAGTCTGTCCTTGATCCTGTCGTAGATGTAAGCAAGCATCTCAGTTTTTGATCTACTGAAGCATTCCGGCAAGCCCAAATAAGACCCCGTCCCTCCTTCTTTCACTATCCCTGTGAGGTCTTTAAGAAATTGCTTCGATATCTCATCAATCTTGGCTCCGAAAGTGATAGCTGATTTGTCAAGGTTGACTTTCTGTCCTGTGGCTTTCTCATAGACTTGAAGGATCTTCATCAACTCGGATACTTGGCTAAGAGACGCCTTACACAACATCAGGCTGTCATCAGCAAACAACATGTGGTGGATCATTGGACCTTCCTCTGAAAATTGGATACCTTGCAGCTTTCCTTGTCCCACCGCTTGTTCAATCATGTGGATAAGGCCTTCCGTACATAGGACAAACAAGAAGGGAGAAAGAGGATCCCCTTGCCTTAATCCCCTCTCAGGTTGAATGCATCCAAACGGTTGATCATTAATCAAGGTGGAGTATGTTACCGTGGTGACACAGAACATAACTCTCTCGATCCAAACCCCATCAAAGCCCAACGCATTAAGAAGCGCTCTCAGGTAACTCCATTCGACTCTGTCATAGGCTTTTGACATGTCGGATTTGATGGCTATGAACTCTTTGGCCACTTTGTCATTCGTCTTCAGGGCATGAATCATCTCATGAGCTATTAGGATGTTATCAGATATGAGCCTTTCCTCGACAAAGGCTGACTGCGTGGGAGAGACAATATCAGGTAAGAAAGGCTTCAATCTGCTGACCATAATCTTCGAAATAATCTTGTACAAGACTGAACACAAGCTTATTGGTCTAAGGTCGGTCATCAAGGTTGGATCCTGAGTTTTTGGAAGAAGGCAGAGATGAGTGTAGTTCCAGTCAACCGGGAAGACTCCAGAGAGGAAAAATTGGTGCACTTCTTTAGTAACCTGTACTCCCACCGTGTCCCAATATTTCTGGAAGAACATGCCTGTCATACCGTCAGGACCGGGAGCACTACCAGGCTTGATAGCGAAAACTGCTTCTCTGACTTCCTCATTCGTAACCTCTCTTGTTAAAAATTCATTCATCCCCAGTGACACCCGAGGAGAGAAACCATCAAAGAGTTCACTGAAGTCTGTATCATTTGAGGACCTGAACAGATTCTTGAAATAATCATTGGCCACTTCTGCCTTGGCCGCTTCAGAGAACTGCTCTTGCCCATTCTCATCCATCAGTTTGATGATCCTGTTCTTTGCTCTGGTTGACTTTACCGACTCATGATAGTACTTCGTGTTCAGATCACCTTTAACAGCCCATCGATCTTTACTTTTCTGCTTCCAATACAGCTCTTCCTCTTTGTAAGCTTTGATCAGCTCCTCTTTCAGATAGTTGACTCTCCTGGCCAAAGGGAAACTTGAAGACTGTTCAGACTCTAAAGCCACTTGAATCTGTTTGATCTTATCTCTGGAGTTTAGGTTTTCCTTTTTTTTCCATTTGCTCAGAGCCTTCCTGCATCTTTTAAGTTTATCGGAAATCTTGGCCTCAAAGAGGGGGTGATTTGTTAGCCAAACCTTCTTGATCTCATCTTTGACCCCCGGATTGTTAAGGAACCTTCTATCAAATCTGAAACTACCTCTAAAAGGCTCAGATGAAGAGACGAGCCTCACAAGAACCGGTCTGTGATCTGACCCTCGTTTGTCCAGAAACGCTTGGTTAGAAGCTGGGAAGAGTTGCATCCATTTCTTGTTACCAAAACACCTATCCAGTCTGGATCTTATCCATGAATCTCCACGCTTACCTCCCCAAGTCAGGTTGTCACCACAGCTCTGAAGTTCCACCATTTCTCCGATGTCTAGCATATCATTAAAATCCTGAAAAGAAGCTTCACCTCTGCGCGGACCACCAATTTTCTCTCCATTGTTTCTTATCTCATTGAAATCCCCCATAATACACCATGGGTCTTTTCTATGTGCCCCAATCCTAGATAACCTTTCCCACACCTTTGCTCTATTACCCTGGATTGGTTCACCGTAGACACACGACACAAAGAAGGAGTCTTTGCCAAACTTCACACCGAAATCTACAAGATTCTTGTCTACAAACTTAAGCCCGATATTTACAGAATTCTTCCACATCAAGGCTAGACCTCCGCTGTACCCAATAGGATTGACAGTCATGATCCTATCGTAGCCAAGCCAAGTTTGCACATCCACCAAATCATCACGACTATGCTTCGTCTCCATCAAAAACAAAATATCCGGGAAATATTCTTGACGTATCTCCCGTAGTCTTGGAATCACCAGGTCCTTTGCACGGCCCAGTCCCTGGCAGTTCCAGCTCAGCATAGTCATTTAAATATTGGACGGTCCCTCACTCGGGACCACCAATGGTTTCTTAAACCTTGCAGAGCTTTTAGATGGCTCGACATCATCATGTGCTTTTCTCTTGCCGTCTGAGATCACTCCTTCTCCCACCCGTACGATACCTCCAACCGCAGCTTTCACAACCCTTTTCCCTGTTGCTTTCCTCGAATAGGTTCCAGGTCTTTTACGCTGTTTAGGTTTCTTTAGAAGAGTCCCGGAAATGCTAGTATCAGAGATACCTACACTATAACCCGTTGAACCCTGCACAAGAAAACCGGACTGAGCATAGACCTCATACTCCTTAGCAGCCGGATCAGGAGCAACCACCTTTCCAGACTGAAGGATCTTGGAGCCCGCCGCAATAGCGCTAGCCATAAGCTTTTCTTGTCTTGGTTGAGGCTCCGCTTGAGAGCTGAAGTCAAAAACTGCACCTTTTCCTTTATCAAGAGATGAGGACAGGATCGGAGCTGATTCCAACCGAAGAAAGACTTTCTGCCCTAAAGGATCATTCTCCAAATCCTCAAGGGATTTCTTGACTCTTTCTACTCTCGCCATCTTTTCTGGCCCCTCATCAACCTGCAGGTACTGTCTCATACCATCCATAACCTCCTTTGCAATCTTGGGCCGACCTGAAACAGGTTCAAGACCGAGGTGTTTGCTAGAGAGGACTCCAAAGAGCGGGTCAGATTCCTCAAGCGAGTTCAGCACTTCAGTATTCTTGCTTTCCCCCGAAGAGCAGGAAGCTCCCACCGTAGCCTCCTTATCAACTTTACGCCAAGGGCACATTGATTGCTCATGCGTTAATCTTTGACAAGTGTAACATCTCTTTTGGATGCGTTCATAATCATACAAAATGTTGACAACCTCCCCTCCAGGTAAAGTAAGTTTTTTTGATCTTCTCAGTGGCTTTGAGACGTCAAAACGAACTAGTACTCTTACATAATCTTTGACCTGTGCCTTCTCCGGGTCGAAAGGAACCTCAACCACATGGCCAGCAAACTCCCCCAATGCCTCAATGGTTTCAAGGGTATAATGGTTCACCGGAATGTTTCTCATTTGGACCCACACCATAATAAACTTGAGATAGTCTTCAGGTGGTTTCTCCATCCAACGATCTAACACAATCGACCAGTTTTCGAACGTGTGGACTCCTCTGTTCAGGATAATTGATGTTATAGAGTTTAATTAATGTTTTTGAACTATAAAAATAAAATAAAAAAATATGACATACGTTGGGCTTAGCGCAATGACATACTTTTGACTTGGATTTTTACACTTTGACATACGTGGTATAGATTCTTACTTTAATCCCCGAGCACGCATGCAAATCGTATTACCTCTTTAAACGCACCAAAGGCATATATATCTCTAATATGGGTTATGTTACATCAATCAACACCTCTCTATTGTCTATGCATCTTAATCTATTAAGATGAGATATATGGCACATTTACAAGGCTGTAAAAAGTTTGTAAAGTCCCTCTGCGGTCTACAAGATAAGCCACGAATCGAGAACCAATGGAATCATGGGACACAGATTTACACACAGAACATATCATTGACGTTTGATCAAGTTCTGCTTCAGGATTTTATGCTCCAGACTGGGCTTGGTTTCCGATGCTGAGGATTCTCGATTGAATAAACAAGAAGGGCTCCATCTTTTGTCCCTGCTAAGAAACACTCTTCTTGAGTTACAGTCAAAGAGCTGATTATTTTCCCGGCTCCGCTATACCTTCTTACTACTTCAAGGGTGTTCATAGACCGAACAACTATTTGTCCTTGGTCTCCGGCAGTAACCAAAAACTCTCCACACTTACTAAGTTCAAGACAATTGATGCGTCCATTTGACTCGGAGCTGGCGAGATGTTTTCCGTTAATGGAGTAGAGGTGCAGACTAAGATCATCATCACCGTACAGAACAATCCGTCCATGGTGCGATGCAGCAAGCTTCGAAACTGCGCTGCCTGAAGGATGTTTTAAGGATCTTATGTATCTTCCTTCTCGCAATGTGTGGAAAACACAGGTTCCATCTTTTGACCCACTGATGACTATGTCAAGATCAGTGCTGACATATAAGCATGTTATTATATCGTCATGACCACAAAGAATATGAGAAGGAGCATCCGCGAGGACGATATCTCTCCGCAGTGCTTCTGCGTGCATATTTTTAACCCTCTTTTCAGGTGTTTTCATGCGGAGAATGTCCCACACCATCACAGTCGTATCATAGCTACCAGTTGCAAGAATGCTTGAATCAGCAGTCACTGCAGTATTAATGATATAATCAGTAAGGCATGAGTAGCTTTAGCAAAAAATGAAATGCTAGACGTGGCCAACGAAAACTATATTTGAATGAAGCACCTAGATTATGGGATTGAGTGATTTTCCGAGTCAAAATAATGTTGTTATTCTTTGCCATAATTCCAGATTGGAATACTTTCTCGAACATTAAGGAAAACCTATCCTAGAGCCTCATATCATTAGCCAGGCAAAGGAAGCAGAGGACAAATAACATACCTGCAACACAGCTTACGACGTCTTTATGATGTCGGATGCTCTGGACTACCCGTCCATCAGCCAAGGATATGACATGAAAACTGTTCTCCCAGTTCCCACATGAAACCAGAAAGTTTTCCTGTGGGGTTTGCATTGTGGCAAAGCATTGTGATCCAAGTTCAACATTGTCTGCAAGGGGACTTCCAATGTTGCGGGGAGAGAGAACATCAGAACCAACTCCGAAGTATGGATCCTGCAGTAAAAGAGGCCTCAGCTAATGTCGTACAATGTAATATTGAATTAATGGAATCCAAAAAGATAATGGAGAACATACCTGAGAGCTAGAGAAAGTAAAATTTCCGCCAGAATGTAGTTGAGTTGTCAACCAAATCTTGACTGACAAAGTGAGACCCTGGTTGACAAGAACTATATTTGAATCTAGAACACCGACATATAGAACTGATGATGGGGGGTTAGTCGTAGCGGGAAGAATGGAAGTCAAATTGATGGACGCAGGCGCAAAGTACAACGGATGTGCAATTGGAATAGGCGGCCCTCTTCTCGGATGTTTCTTCCGGAAGATCTGGATTGGAGTTTGACCAAAATTAGCAATCTGATCTTCAACTGCTGATATTTGCAGTTCGTCTTCCATATTTTCTACGTCAACAGCACCTTCATATGTAAGGTAATAAAAGATATTTGCTGCCTGCAGTTAAGGAGTATTTAATTTTTAATAAGAACCGAATAAGAGGTTACAACAGAAAATATGCGAGCTTATGAAATATGAAGTACCGAGCAACAAATAAAGCTAGTCTGAGAAAATTAATCGGGGTACCTCCACAGCTGGTTTGCCACGCTGTTTATGTCCAAATATCAAATCAATCCATTCATGGAGATGTGAGCTAACATACTCGCTCTCTAGGGCTTCTCTATTGCGAGCAATAAACATCTCTGGAGAACCCTGCATATATAATTGGCTATGAAGTTCTCAAGGAGATTAAACAACGGTACATTCGGGATGTCTCGGGATGTCTAGAAAACAAATCTAAACAAACTGTCACTACAATCCTTAGCGCCCACACACTACCAAAGGAAGTTTCAAGTTTAGTTTGTTACTACTCCGCGCTAATCTCCACATAATCATAGTTTTATAGGTGGTCTTCTTCAATAAGGACCAAACACACCTCATGAACATGTTTTTCATACCACAACAGTACTCTTAATATATATAGCAACATACTCAGTTGTCCCACCGAACTCCAGAAACTAATTCAGCGCTCCACTAGATTACCCTGTATATAATACGTGTGAGAAGCATACCTTAGCCCATGGAGGTAGACAAATATCTCCGAGAGGTTCACCGTCTTGTTTCACTCCAAGGTGGTAAGAGTTAGAATTCACCAGAAATTCAGGCATGTAGAAGAACTCAGGGATCAATTCTTTTACATCGCTTGTATTTGACAGGCAATTTCGATATGTCCCCTCAATACTTTGAAAAAGACGATCTGCGTGATCAAATTTACCACCCTGGCCACAAACAGAACTGTTATGTGATATGTCCGTATACAGCATTTTTTCATTATACACTCCAGAAATCTGCTAATTGTTAAAGTTGGACGCAAGTACCTGCAGACTACGATGAAGGGATGTAAATGGCTCTAACCTCAAAAGGTAATACAACACACTTCCCATACTTGAATAATGGGACCCGTAATAGAAACTGCATTAAGTTCATTAACAAAAATTACTAAGGTGCAAGGGAAAAAGTATCTCTTTAGTAGAGAAAACATTCTTCACTGTATACCTAGGTATATCAGGATCAGAGAAGCTGTGGTATCTGTCCTCAAAAACCTGGCACAGCAATAAATCATTTTGCATTATTAAATTCATGCCATTAACATCAGAAACTAAATACATGTCAGTGCTTTATACTAACCTCAAATCTTCTTGAATCTAAAGCTCCAACCGGTTTAGAAAGATCACGAAAGGTAGATGCTTTACTAAAATCAAGAGTCTCAGACGAATAGTCAGCCACCACCCAAGGGAAAACAGGATACTGAGTCAAATCATTATAGGATCTGCCTGCAAGGGTGTTGAGAATCATCAAGTATTCAAAGTTTGTAATCTCTCTCCTTCTCCATCTGTCTCTGGCTACTTCTGCCATCTCCATAGCTACACGTCTGTCAACAAAGGAAATCACTGCTGTCCTGTCCCTAGCAACACTCTTCGGAAACAGAAATTCATTCCTGGTAGAAACTATTAACATTCCGACCTCCTTTGCATTCTTTGGCGATGCAAAATTCAGAAAAACTGGGGGCACCGATTCCTGGAAGAAAATTTCCACAGCTGTGTATTGAAGCAAATATCTCGTCCAATGAACACTTTTCACCTATCAACAGACATCCATGAAAACACTATCAAATACGCGGACACCGATGCACGAAATAGAAAATTAGTTTGATGTTTATTACCTTCCCTATTTTCCATCTTCTGTGACGCTTAAACTTTTTTAGCGATTTCTGATTATTTTTTTCAGATTCTAAATCTAAGGATGTCTCCCTCTCATAAGGTGAAGACCATTTAACAAGGATCTGTTTACTGTCAGGTTTTGTTACATCACCACCCTTTGAAGTGCTAAAGTTCTTGAAGACAGATGATCCACCAGTTCCTTCCACCAAAAACTCCCCAGAGAAATGCAAAACATTTTTCATAACTGCCAAACAACCAGCCAGTTTCCTCTTGGGAGTTATGAGAACACACGGAACTGATGTCAAAACCTGAGAAAAATATAAAACGAAAAGCATGTTATATATAGACACTGTATTGCCTACTTCAAAATCTGCGAAATATGCACCTCGCTGGTTTCAACTTCTAAAGAAGAGGCATCTACTTTCTCTTGTACAACATCCTTGAGATCACTACTGCTTCTCACAAGCTCAGAGAACTGGATTTCTGCAGACGTATCCAATAAATTTTGCTCACTTTGACTATTGTCGTTCTCACAAGATTCTGAGCCAGCCTCATCGGTTATCCTGCGAATGCCTTTCAGCAAAAATCTCTTCATCTGTTCAGGTAAATGTATCACACCAGACTTGCTTTCATTGAAAACGTTTGTGGTCTCATTTTCAGTGGCAGTGGAAGTAGAAGGTGGATGGCACAGCCTTTCATCAAAATGATAATTCCTTCTCAACTTTGGTCTACGCCTCCAAGAATCTTCTGTCCTGTCGAGTTTCCAGTGATTTACAATGTTATTAGGAAAAGGAGTTGCAGACCAAGGACCTCTTTCATCCATCAAAGATCGCAGCATGTGAATCCATTTCTCAGTAACGTTTTGCTGTTGCTCTTCATGGCTTAATTGCACTGCAACTCGTCTATTTTCATCCCATGTAAGAACAGTTTTTAAACCGCTTTGCAGCTCATCATCAAAAGGTTTCTTGCTGTTGGATTCCAAAGATGATGCTTCATTATTCCTTTCACCGAGGGCTTTCACTTGACGAGTACGATCAGATAGTAATGTTTTCATGTATGTCGTTTCATCAGTGACTGCAGCAAGCACACGGTCTTTGTGGATAAGATTCTGGATAGAACCCACTTCTTTGAAGATTCCACCAGATTCAGAACTGTCATCCTTACTCATACCACTGGTGGCCAGGATGGACTTTCCACAACTTACGGTTTCACGTATCAGGTGCGATATTACATGAAAACGAGCACCATCATCTAGCTTTCCATATTGGGATCTTACATAAAGTAAACAGCCAATAAAGAGATGCAATCTGCTCTTGCTTTGTTCATCATCAGCAGATAAAAAGGAAGGCAAGAGTGAGGTCACCTGCTGCACACATCTAGTGGCTTTTTCCAGCGACGACATGCACAGATAAAGGGTGACAAGCCTAAACACGATTCGTGGGCATTTCTCACTTCGTAGGAGCATAGCTTTATCAACGTTTTTGTTAATTTTTCCACTTAATGCATTGCCTATTCCTCCTGAAACAACAACTGCGGCCATTTCAGCAGCTGGAACATTTAATGACTCTACTAATCCTCTCGCTCTTTGACCAATAGAGGGACCAGTAGCTAAAGATTTGGGAGACATCTTCATCGGACCCCTTCCATTAATATCACATATTATTCTCCACAAATTGTCATACAGATTCCAC
Organism: Brassica napus; assembly: GCF_020379485.1. Classification (NCBI taxonomy): domain Eukaryota; kingdom Viridiplantae; phylum Streptophyta; class Magnoliopsida; order Brassicales; family Brassicaceae; genus Brassica; species Brassica napus. The sequence continues at coordinate 30,930,120 of NC_063444.1, forward strand.
CATCTTTCATTGGTCATTAGTTCAGTTATTGTGGTGCAAGAGTGCTGACTTTCTGTGTTTCTGGAAAATGAACGAGGAAAATAACATCATCAAAACAGCTACACATATAATGAAAAACAAATATTAAAAAATGAAGAAAAAAACTACTAAGAGCAGTGAAGAGAGAATTTAAGTAATAGGCTTTCTTTTAAATAGTAAATCACTATCCTGATTTACCCAAACTCCCGTGTTAATATGTTATTGTTTTGATCGGAACGCAGTTATGTTTCTCTACAACAAAATCATGGGCTAAAAGTTACGCTACCACTACATGTATCCTATAATTGGTTTCAGTGGGTGTAAAGTTAGCCACATAGGAATTGAAAGCATATCTTGTCACCAATTTATACATTTGAAATCCAGAAAGAACATACCTAGAGGTTTCTTCCGTCAACAGTCGTTGGAAATTCTCATCTAAACCCAAACTGTGGTCCTCACGGTTTGCAAGTTGTAATAAATCCTCTGAGAAATCAGCACTATTTGCCGGAAACTGCAAGGAATACATTTAACATTAAAGTTCCTATAGATAAAGTATAGCACAGATACGCTTTTAACAGGAACAGAAAACTGGATCAAACCATTTGTTAATTTGATTTTGACCTTAAATAATGAAGTTATTTGGGTTTAAAGAGATTCAAGTGAGCTTAATTTAATCCAAGATGTGTCACTGAATTTTACTAAATACCTTCACTACCCTGGCTTATTATTCATCGCGGGTACAGGTAATGAATGAATGAAAGGATCGTTACCGTTACTATAGATAATCTAATATTCATCAAAAGATCTAAAGCACAACCTGGTCTAACGATACGGGAGAACGTGAAAATACCGACCAAGACATGATTTAGTAACACTTAGTTCAAAAATCAACTGCATGATAGGAATGAAAAACCAAAAGTAGGTTGGTCATACCAGGAGCCTACTGCCAAATTCACGAACAAGCATCTCATCAACGAGCCGCAAGAGGTACAGCACATTGTCGCGACATGGGTGCGAAAGGAAAATATTATCTTCAGATGAGAGTTCCACCAACCGCTGAATCAAGTCTTCATAGAGGTCACGGAGAAAAGACCGGTATGGTGCATCATTCTGTGACGAAATAGAATAAGCAAAGATCAACAACAATATTTTTCTATGGTATAAGAAAGAAAATCAGTTTTGATTAACCTACATGCTCACAATGCAAGAGTATGAAATTCACAGTTTCCTCCAACTGCTGCCAGCCTCCCTTCACAGATAAGATATAGTGGCAGAGAACAACACAAAAGAGACCCCTGACAAAGTGTTGCTCATTTAATGCCAAGTCATCATAATTGAGCAGCTCAGATCTGTAGTCCTTTATCACATCAAGTGTCACTGACGCTGATATCCATGCACTCCATCCAAATTCCTACACATACCGTTTTGTATTTTTAAGTGGCATTTTAACACTTGCATATCTGAAATTTTCAGTCATTGGTGTATATACCATCAAAGCTTCAACATTCATAGGATTTGAATCAAGAAGATCCAAAATGTCACTGATTATTTTTATTCGCGCTGATCCATCCTTGCAGCCGGACAGGAATTTGAAAATAAAAACAAAAATTTGTGGAAGAAAGAAGTGAGAATTGCTTGCTTTGCTTCTCTGCTTATCAACTTGGTTGTATTTCTGCAGAACCTACAAGTAAAAAAAATCTCCCAATGATTTCCATCAAAAAACTTAAGAAAGTTTGTAGAACACAAAATTGAGTAGGAAAAATGATTAAAATCAGCACTCTTGATTAAAATTAGCACTCTTGAACTGATACCTGTTTGGGGCTGGCACCACCAAGAAGAACATCGAACAAGGTTGCACGCAAGTTATCTGTCTGAGGATATTGGAACAGTCTATCTGACATGGCAACAAATATTGGTTGCGTTCTACCACCAATTTTCTTATGCCCTTGTGAAAGAAATTTAGTTCTTCCAACGGGAAGAGTGAAAAACCTTGGTCCTTTTTTCTCTGAAGGTACATCATAAAGAAGCCTTCCAAGGAACTGCAAGCTGAGTAACCTTATAGGCTCGTAATCCCTGCCAAACCGCAAATGTGGAGATAGATGAGCAAGATTTTGTATGCCTCAATAAATAGAGGAAAATTTTCTCCCTGATCTAGTCTAAAGCCAAAATTATTAGTTATGCTCAGCGCAGACCATGGACAAACATTGCTTTAGCTACGAAAGTCTACTGATTTTTCTATGCAACTATTGACTCAATACCATTGGTTTAATTTACAAGAAGGCATGCAACTGTCAATACCACATGTTTCCTTTACAAGAAAGACGCAGATGCAAACAGAAAAACTTATCTTTATCCAAGACTCCAGCAGGAACAGACCACCTCAATAAATTTACCGAATGAGAAAAAGCAAGGAACAGATGTTTACAGTAGAAAAAGCAAGGAACAGACCACCTCAATAAATCTACACTTTATGAAAGGGTTTTAGGGCTTACAGTAGTCTACACTTTAATTCACCAGCCCCCATATTTTCAACAATACTTTGACGGTTAGCAAGTACGTGTTCAAAACAAAACAGAAACATGAACAGATGATGTTTGAGCCTTTGCTCTATCAAATGATTGAGGTTCTTGTCAGTTTTACAATCTGTTAACATGCATAACAGAGGAGCATCTATCGCTGCAAATAAACTATATATTTCAACTGAATCAGTCCATTGATGTACAACAAAGCCCCTTAAAAGTTCGGTAGCATGAAAACAACGACGGCTTTGCAGTAAACAGCAGACCCACCCATATTTTCAAGATTCATGTATATTTGGAAATTGAAATCACATGTACTAACCAACCACGACATATATGAAAACCGATAGGATAAAAAAACTTACCTCTGAAGAAGATTGACGAAAATGTGGCATCCACCAATAAGATTGACTTGTTCAAGAAAAGAAGCAAGGATTGATGTTTGAGAAATTGCGCGGATAACCATATGCAGAACATCTTCGATGCATGCTACATCCTGGCATGTCTCAAAAAATGCTATCAAAGCTTTTACATCCCCTGATGTGATATTCTGCCTGAAATACGGATGAAAAGTCGGAATAAAACTGAGAGCAAAGACTTGAGTATAGTTTCAAAAGTTTATCATATCATGTATTTTATAGATGACTGAAAAAAGTGAAATTTATAGTGGATGACATGCCTTAGGCTCATTTCACCTAGGCTCAGTAAAAGGAGACGAATTTTATGAATTTCTTCCCTACTTGGTCTTTCTGCAATAGTTCTTGCTGGTTGCAAAAGAGTCTTGCTTCCTTTAGCAGAACGGTATCTCTCAGATTCCCAGTAGAAGTTCCATACTATGTCAATAACTCTTGGGAGTCGACAAAGGCTTCCCAGAAGTCGCGGATCATTATCCAGCTGTTGAATGAGAAACATGTAAAGTTCACGCTGCACATTATAGGTTGCACGGATCCAAATGTGAGGATTAAGGAAAATGCTTGATATAGCATCCTCCACAAGCTGCTCAGCAAACCCTGGATAGAGATAGAAAAATATAACAAGAAGTTTAAAATTGACCAGCCCCTGATTTATAAACAACTTTAATACTGAATTAGCGAAAAGGTAAGAATCTGACTAAAGGTGCAAGATTCAGAGAACAGTATGTGAAGAATAGCCATTAGAATGTCAGAAAAAGTCCAAACATAATTAGAAATATATTTCTACTTCATTTAAAAACAACTGCAATATATAGTATCAGAAGTGATGCAAACTAGCTGCAGAAAATCAAAATGATGCACTCACAACACGTACCAGAGCTTGAAATAACATTGAATAGGTGTTTCAAGGATGAAAGTGTTTCCAGATTGAGTTGCTTCGGTTGAATAGACTGTAACAAAAATCCTAGTATGGGGAATCCAGAGAGAAGATGCATCTGTTGCTGATTTCCTGGATTTTCATCCAAGACAGAAGCAATAAGTTCAATAACTTCTGCTGTCATTCGCTCTTCTGGAGCAGGCATTGATGAAGCTTCCTCTTGAAGTGCTTCACTTTCACATCTATCAGTTTGTGTAATCAAAGGGAAAAAAACAGATATCCCTCCGACACAGTAAATTATCTGCTGGAGCAAGCGCCGCGAACATAGCTGAGTGCCAACCATAATATCAGCCTCAAATACGAGCCTATCTTGTAAATGATCTGACACCCGAGAGACATTAAACAATCTCCTACCATCACTCGCCTAGAAGTAGAGAAGGAAAGTTTTTTATTACATTGGAAATAGAAATTTCTTATTAAAATTGGCATAATTGAATAGAAAAGAAGTACTTGAAGAGGTGTATGACCTGTGCATTGAGTCCAAAGGAAACCTTAGGTGCAAGCCCATCTTTTCCATCCAGGATAGCACTAGGAAATGGATTATCAGAAAAGGGACCAGTCATCTCATTCTCTAAGAATGCATACATATAGCTTGGTCCTAGCGAATAGATGGCCTGAACTTGATCCGAAGACAAGGCATCATTAAACAAGTAAATGGGACCGATCTGGCCAAAAAATGGGAACACGTCTCGGATGGATTCCAGGCCTTCGTTATCTTGGATATGTGGCAACGTGATACTTGTACCAATGAAGCAACTGGTAAGTACATCGGTAACTTTTGGATAGCTGAAACAAAGATGCCGAAATCAAAAACTGTACAAATAAAAATAGAGCATCCAAACATACTCAATGTGACTAGACAATATTTCTAACGATCTTAAAACGAGCCTTTAATCAAATTGGTACAAATATATATATATATATATATATATATATCTTGAATCACCTGCATCTTTCGGATGACACGAGCTCCCCATCAACATAACACCTCAGGAGGCTACCACCCCAGAAAGCTCTTCCAATACTGTGGGAAACACAAATAAAATGCCACTTCTTACTGACCAAATTGGTGTGCACATTTACGCATTGCCGTTTCAGATTCAGTGACTGAAAAGGAAGAAGAAACTTGTATTAGGGCGAGTCATAAGAAATTAGAAATACTGAAGAAAAAGAAACAGAAACAGAAAAGTCATGTCATTTGTCTTACAACATAAGACAATCCATCGTTCCCAACAGCGGCAAAGCAGCCCTTCCCATTTTTTGGCATAAAACTGAAGATACCCATTTTTCCATCTCCACGAAAGCTTTCTACCCTAAGCCAACAGCAAAAGGAAAACCCCTTATTCACAGGCCACTGAACAGGGGTTTTGATCACAATGCCCTGCAGACGGAAATAATTTACAAAAACGGTAAGACGTAAGAATAAGAAACAGCCAGAGTTTGTCTACTCACCAATAAAATTGCAACACTTAAAAATGAATATTCCGACAGATTATCACCACTTCTTGGTTTCAAAATTCAAAAGCTTTCAACTTCACATAGCCCCCCCCCCCCCCCCCCCCCCCCCCCCCACGATGTCTAAAGTTTAACCAATTAAACTTGCGGTATGTTCAAATACTGTTATAGCACCGTTCATTAAACACTGAAAACTGATTTCACCGAGAAAAGCTAAAATAAATTGTAACAGTACGAAAACACGCAGATTTTATGCATATAAACTTTCGCAGAGGGAAAAGCACTTACAGAATCAACCCCGTTCATGTCAAAAAAGCCTGTTGGTCCTTTCTCATTCAGCATTGACAACAAACAAGCCAATAACAGTGAGCGGTATTTCTGTTGGTTACCCACTCTTTCACTCCGGAGAAGGGCAAAGATCTTACGAATATCCTTCCCAGAAATACTGTGGCCACCAATTGTCCGAGTTAGCTGTGTTATTTTCAAGATAACACTCTCAGCATCTTCCAGAGAGAACCAATCGAGAAGAAGGTTGAGCATTCCTGCCCGAACACATGAAGCACGATTTGATATGGAATCCCTAAGGAGTTGTTGAAACAAATTTAGCCCATAACACTGCAAAGACTCGCTGCTCTGCCAAATTATTAACATCCACAGTAAAGATATATCCCACAACCAGAATTTAGGAAAAGAAAAATCCAAGTAACATGAATAGCACCAACCTTCTGAAGTACATTTAAGTAAAGTATGATAACATCTTCATTCTGAATAGGGAAAAAAATTGGAAAAGGGGCAGTAGAGTTAGCCGCCATTAATTAGGAGTGAATTAAAAAGAGACCATTTAAGTGGCAAAGTAATAATAACTGCATCATCACCTTTATAAGAGCACTGCCTTTATCATCAAATTTGCCATCAACAAGCATGTCAAGTAGAGCATCTAGGAGTCTTTGGGTAGGTTGCCATTGGAAGAAATCCAACAATAAGCTTTGCAGTGTCTGATAACCCTTGCCAGCAAGGGCTTTGAAAGCAAACTGAAGGCAACAACAGGAAGCAGTGCCAAAAAAAAATTATACTAGTGCAAGACTGCAAGTAATCTTTGGGTACAACTTAACTCAGAAAGATTTCCTAAACGGTAGAATACCCATCTGTCTTTTGTTCTAGTATATTACTAGTTTAGATCCAAGTTTTCTTGGATTTCTTTCACCACTGCTCAAGTCCCAAATCAAGTTAAGCTAAATTCACATGTCATCCAGAGAAAAGCCTTATCTACAAAGAGGTCCGATGTTTGTAATTTGCTAACATGAAAATGAGGAAGTCTTACAGAATAAACATTTTAATGTTGCTAAATATGCTAGAAAAATCAACCCATGTTATTTTTCGCATCCCAAGGTGATAAGTGAAGAAGCGTTTTTTAAATGACCCTTACTGTAGTGAAAAGAAAAGAGCAGAAGAGTCACCTTTGAGGCGTCGTTATTTGCAAGCAGAGAAGTTAGAGTTTGGAGGACATTTAACACCAACTTCTCTCCATTTGCTTCATCGAAATTACCATTTAACAGAGACACGATGTGTAAGAAACACTCCCCGTCACGAAATAGGGCTTGGTAATACTGAAGGGAGAAACAATAGAAGACAAAATAAAGATGATGTCCAACAAAAGTTACAAGCACTAAGTAAAAAACTTAGGGTCATACCCTCGAGTCAGTTTTGATCAAGTCCCTCATACCGGCCAATAGATCAACAGATAAGTCAACAAAATCATTTTCTCTTTCCTTCACTTGAGTGAATGTTTCTAGATATTTGGAACACACTTGTAATTTTGCTGTTTTGTCTTCCTCGCACAGAGGCGTGATCTGAAAATTTGGATAAGAAATATTTCTTTATGCTTCTTAAGAGGCTAAAAGATCAATAGAAGTTTAGTAAAGAAATACCTTCATGAGATCAATAATGTGTTTCATCACATTGTTCCTAACGGCCTTCTCCCAAAATAGCTCAAAAAGGCAATCAACACAAACAGAGCTCCGCAAAACATATACTTTTGCATCATCTGTTGACGAGAAAAACTCTGAGAAAATGCCAATGCATGTTTCCACGCATTCAAACCAACAATCCTCTGAATGAGACTTCTTATGAGGTGAATCAACTAGAACTCCACTGTCACTACTTTCTAGTAAAGGGTCAACACACAGAGACTTCCTACTTTCCCTGGCTTGAGTGCAAGCCAACCTGAGCACACGACAGGGTCCATTCAAGGCCTTGAAAGAGAGTTTATTTTCATTTGAAAGCTGCAACGAGCGTAACAGTCGCTGTGAAAGACCATTTGCAATACTGGGCGTAGATACAGACTGCTCAAGAGCATCTAAAAGAACAGATACACTCGGCTGCAATCACAAGAACAAAAATATAACTTATTCATCAAAGAGAATATAATCAAATCGTATACACTAGCAACACTCCAGCGTCGGGATATAGAACTTTCAAACAATACTCCAACTAAACCCACATTCTTATCAATTTTCAAGCAATCAACAACAAGAAGCATCGGAGAAAAGCTGTATAAATTGAAATGCGTACCGAATGAGACGCAGTTGCATCAGAACTTGCAGGCGATTCCATTAGGGCGCGCCAAATCGGTTTCGTGTCAATGATCTGATTTGAGATCTATATAGCCTACGTACGGTTCGATCCAACGATAAATTATTCTTGGATCGGTGCGAAGGAGAAGAATAAACCCTTCTTCAACTCTCTCTCTCTCTCTCTCTCTCTCTCTCTGCTAATGAAGCATTTACCCCCAAATTCTGGAAAGAAGAAGAGTGTATAGAATTTACAAAAGCAGGTCCTTCGTTTTAGTCAAGTTTATGTAATTTCCCCATATATTATATGTATCTCAATTTACCCCCATTTTCTCCATGACACTTAACTAAATAGTATGAGGAAGAACGGAAGGCACACAATAAGTAGCAGCATATGTATGATCTTGAGGAAGGTTTTCTACAGAAACTGTTCAAATTTCATTGGTTTAATGTAAGAGGCTGAAGTAACGTTTCACACAATAAAAAAAAAAATGTAATTCAAGATATCCAAAGCCTATACTGAAAGGCGGAGAGGAGATTAAAGCAAGGGCTAAGAGGTTTTTGTAATACAAAGAGACCAGAGGATTTCTGAGGGTATCTCAGTGGACAAGCTACAAGATCTTGATTTTTATTGTCTTGACACAGACCGCTTAACAAAGGAGGTCACTGAGGAAGAGATTCAAAAAACTGAATTTTCTATGCCAAGTAATAAGTCCACATTACATGATGTGGATTTGTAAGGCTGCTTGGTCAATCATAGAAAAAATATTTGCGAATGTGATTCAGTCCTAACAGGCTTTTTCCGAATAGATGAAGTTCAACGATATTGTCTATGATTCTAAAGAAAGATAACGAATAAGAGAAGAAATATCATTGTCTTATATTTCTGTGCAATGTCAGTTACAAAGTCATCTCAGAAATCTTGGGAATTCTCCAAATTTCCTCAAAATGTTGTTGCCAAGGTTCATTTGGCAAATTATATATAAGGAGCTTGCAACGGACACAAAGAAATTTTTCCTCACAGCGTGTCATGAAGATCGATATGTCTAAAGCATCTGACGGTCCAATTAATTTTCATGTTAAACACATTATGACTCTGAATTTTAGGTTGAGTTTGTATATTGGATCAATCTTTACATATCAGTGACTTCATTTTCGGTACTAGTAAAGGGTAAATTAACTTCAGAGTGAGAGGGATGTTTGCTTTCACCATATTTATTTGTAATATGTTGAATTTGTTCTCTAGACTGATCAATAAGCAGCGCCAGCAGAAAGAAGAATAAGATTCCACCCTTAGTGTAAGCAAATTCAACTGACCCATTTGTGATTTGCCAATAATCTAATAATATTTGCTGATGGGAAGAAGATATCTAAAGCAAGCTACATTCCTCTGACATAAATAATTCGATCTAAAATGGGTTTTTGACAAATCAATTCCTCTCATATGCAGGAGACTTCAACTTCTAAACTCATCAATCACCAGCATATTGGATTAATGAATTTCAGCTTATACACTTCTCAATAGTTGTGTGGATGACATAAACAAACTCTGGTCTATTTTCTTATGGTTGGATTTGGAGCTAAACCCAAGGAATGACAAAATAGTATGTATAGATCTATGTGTTCCAAAATTTGGCGGAGGCCTTGAGATAAAATTGGTAAACAAACCAAACGAAGTATATTTCTTGAAGCTTATTTGGAGACTCATCTCCCCTCAATCAGTTTTATGGATTAAATGGATTATAGAATTCAAGTAGAGGATCATGGATGTGGACAAAACTCATGTAATTCAGAGACACTACATAATATTTCTATCGACTTCATATCCACAATGTTGAGAATTCTTTCTTATATTTTGATCACTAGTCGTATATGGGAAGACTGCATGAGCTAACAAGTCCTAGAGGATTATATTGATATGTGTATGTCTGCTCACAGAACGGTTGGCATGGTGTGAGACGCCTATATCATCAAAACACATGTCAACAACCCTAAATGAAACAGAGATTGAGAAGTTGAAATGTATGGAACAAGTCGAGGATGTGGTCCTGTGAAACAATGCATCAAACAAATTTTCAAGGAAGTTGGATTCAAAACGGACTTGGGAACTTCTGAGAGATGAAAAGCTGAGAACTAAATGGTACAAATGGGTATCGTTTAAACACACAAATCAGGGTATAACTTGTTCGAAGTAAGTCTTTGCACTTGGTTTATATACATTATTTCTAGATTAACACAAAGTGTCCGATAGATTGAAAAAAGTTTCCTCTTGGCTTTACATGCGGAAATGGACAGACTTTTATTGGTGATATTGTGCCTAAGAGAGCTACAGATCCTCGTGATTCGTTTTAAGATATATTGACTGTGATGATTTGGACCATTTGGTAGACATGATCGGCAACCCGGTTGACTGACCGGTATTTACTTAATTTAGAGCTAGCTTCTTATTTGTTTTTAGCATATCAGCTTTGAAAGTTTCAGTATTATCCATATTCTGAGGAACGTAATTAATGTTCATGCAGATTCTTTTGTAAATGAGGCTAGGAACCAAGGCGTTTCTCCCATGTACAGTAGACCGAGTAGGCTAAAGCTGGTTATTCGAACAACTTTTCTATCGGCTTAAACTTGATCTCACTGTATGGGTTATTGACAAAATAAAACAACATACTTAATAATATATTAAACTTTTTTGCAATTGGTTGACAATATATTATTTTATCAACCATGTAGGCCTTCTATATCTTTATATATCCAAATGTCACTTACATGTTTGCGTACATATAAAACAACCACACCTTGTGTGAAGATTAAAAAAAATCATAAAGCTGTGTCATTAGTCATTGACGAGACTGATCGTGTTAATGTAACCCAGAAAATAATTCGAGACGTCCAAGAGTGATAGACTGGAGTTACAAGTGATATTGAATATCTATATTGCATAAGCTTTGAGATGAAAAAATGCACTGATTTGATGCTCAAAGTGATGAAACCATCTCTACACCTGCTTCTTATCGTTTGCCAAACTTGAACTGCATCCCAATGTAAACTCTGAGTTAGAATAATTAAGAAGATGATATGCAAAAACCAGAAAATTAATTTCTTGATGTAAAAAAGTTTTTCCATGACATTAAAGTGATGAATACAAATTTATTATTGGAAAGATATCTAGTATAGTATTTAGAAGAATTTGGAAGGATTTGATTTTTAATAATTAGATTAGATTAAGGAAATTGAAACGATTTCAGTTTAAAATACTCTAAAATTATGTAATTTAGAGAACTTATATTTTAATTAAAAAATCCATCAAAACATTTTAAAAGCACAATAAACTTCTCGATATGCATTATTTAAACATTTTCAATAATATTAAATTTTAAAATATAGTATAGATGTACAAGCTCAGTAACAAATATTTTTCTTTAAATGTTATGCTTGAGTGGCAAATAATTTGTCATTTTAGTACAAAATACTCAAAATCCCATGTTAGGTACGTCTATTTTAGTTCTTTTTTTTTGGACAGCACATCTATTTTAGTTCTTTTTATTAATTATATATGTGATTTCTTAAAAAATATAACATTTGAAATATGAGTAGCGGTTCAAGATCTATAACAAACGTACTATTCCTTTTTGGGCAAAAGATCCCGTACTATTCATTAGTAGAAAGAACAAGTCAGAAATACTTTAAAGAAGAAAAAACCTGTCGCTAGGTTGAGTCTTATGTGGTACTCATTATAAGATGGCAACGATTTCAGCATCTCATATTTGTTGTGGAGAACAAAGAACCTTCCCGAAATATAACTTGTAACTGGTTCATAAGGTGAAACCGCGATCGAGATCCCGGCTGATACACAACGATGAATTATAATTAAAAAGGGTAGAATATATCTAACAATAAGTTTTTAAAACAAAACGATGATTTTTTTTTCCTTTTTGGAACATAACAAAACAAAACGATGAATATAATTTTTTTTTGGTAAAGATGAATATAATATTTAATTCGGAGACAACTCTTATTTCGTATGAGACAGTTTGATATAGAAAATATTTCGTTATGTGCAGGGTATGTCATATCTAAATAACATAACACCCTATAAGTGATATCACCTTAGCAATTAAAATAACAGATGTGATCATTAAATTGTAAATAGTATTTTCTGATTCTATATATTTAATTTATGAATTTTTCAGATATAGTACAACTTTTTAAATACAAGATAAATTTAATTAAACATAATTATATATTTATATCTTGAAGGAGAGGAAACTTTAGGCTTACCCATATTCTCGAAGAAGCAACAAAAGACTAGAACCAATATCACAACAAAACCTCCTTTTGTTGATCTCTCTTTCATTTTTAAACCCATTTCTTCTTCTTTTGTTTTTTTTCTTTCTTCTGTTTTTAAGTGTTTGTTTAATACTTTTGTGATGTTTTGGATTTCTGTTTTGAAGTGGAAGGAAGTGTGATATTAAGCTCTTCACATGAGTTATTTATATAAGATGCAAATGGATCCAATGGTTCCAAAGTTTCTTCAAGTCAAGAAGATTAATAGTTGACCGTTGCTATCATCAAAACAGATGATTAATCGTGCTCAACACGCTTGACTTGGATTAACTTATATTGTTGGTCAACTGTAACTTACAATATGGGTTATGTTGACTTTGTGTTCTTTGAAGAATTCATGTATGTTTATAGTGAAATGACTTAACCCTTAGTTTAATTAAAAAGTATGTATTTTGTTTTTTTATATGTTATATTTCTTTCACTTAAACTAGTTATATACTATTCAGTCGTTTTGTTTGCTTGTTAAAGATTACTGTTTAGTTAGTTTATCACCAATTAGATATTGATAACAACGCTTCTTTCTTACCTCTATTCTACTAACCTTTTATTAAGCTCCTTGTTAACTAGCCACATTATTAGACCATCTTGTTCTTATATTTTGTTTAGAACATAAATGCATTTTTAATGGCCAAAGTGTCCAAGACCATGTCTTTGTTTTCTTCCATTTAATGGCCAAAGTGTCCAAGACTATTCTTTGTTTTCTTCCTCGGGCACAATTATTTGGCCAGGCTCATGTATTTTTCCAAGACCGTTCCACAGGAACAATAATTTTCTCAAACATTTAATTAACATTTAACACCCTTCTCATTTTCTCTCGAGAGCTGTAAGAGCTGTGCCACCGATAATAAGTTATAACTCATTTCCAAATCTTTCAAATCTAAATAACATCCAAATGAAAAACTATTCAATAACACCGATTCATCCAAATATCATCTATTTGTTTGTCTCACTTGAAGTGAAGAACAAAAAGGGGTGAGAGCAATATACGACATTCAGTGAGATATGAGATGCTAAACGCAAAGTTTATAGATTTGTACATATCAGGCCGGATATAAATAATTTAATCTTAACATATAACAAATACGACACTAATACACCCAATGAACAAAAATGGTCTTATTTACGAGATTAGTTTTTGCACAGCCCAATGAAGGGTTCTCTCGACTAAATTGGCTGCAACATCCACACAATCTCAATTTGGCGTATAAAAGCACGTTTCTGTATCCGGATGACATCTATACTTGTCTCATTATTCAATTATATTTATTACATTAAATGAAAACATTGTTGAACCCATTAACTTTTTGTTACTAGTTTAAGCAAAATAATCTAATATCTTAAACAAGAGACTCCAAATAGACTAAACTCATAGACTGTATATACTAGAATTAAACTATGTATATTCGAAGTCATAGTTCGCGTACAAAAAAATACGAGAAGGACTCTTGTAATCGATTCTGACTAGGGTCACGGTCAGGCATACATCCTATGGACAAGCATAGTCAAGGTTCGATTGAACCATCGACCCAAATACTTCATAGGAGTAATCCTTAGGTTAAATAAGAATAGGCGTAATCCCTAGGTCAAATAAGAAGCTTGGGTATTTTTCTCGACCTAAACCAAGTTGCCGTTTAGCTCAGGATAGTATATGGCAGTGTAGAAAGCTGAGGTTAGGTCAATGTATTGTAGTCTGCTCGTCATAGTTAGCTAACCAGCTCTGCCAGCTCAACAAGCTGAGGCGGTTGGGTTAAGTAGTGTCAGTAGTGTGCAGCCCAGGCTGGGTCCGGTGTGGTCTGGTCGGTGGTCGCTGAGGGGTGCGAGATCTGGGCCAGGATGACTCGGGGTGGATTAGGATTGGGCTTAGCCGAGGTGGTTGTGGGGTAGAGGAAAGATGGGAATGGGTATGGCTGAAGGGTCGTGATGCCTTGGTTGAAGGTTCGTGATGCTTGGGTTGAATGGTTGCAACATTTGGGCTAAGGGACACAATGGTTGGGACTAGTGGACACAACCCTTGCCATTGGTGTCCCATCAACCAGATTCCCTTGTCTATATAATTCACATCGCCACTTCCTCCTTTTTTGGCATAAGTTATATTCGACCATAGAAATCGTGAGAGAAAGAGTGAGAGGAGAGAGAGAAAGAGAAAGAGAGATTGAGAGAGAGATCGGTGTGAGAGAGAGAGGTGTAATCAGAAAAGGGTTAAGGCCGAGTGGTGGGTTCAGTTAGGTGAGTGCTCGGTTGGTTTGAGGCTGTCCGGCGAGATGGTTTGTCGGATTTGGAAAAGGAACGAAAGGGTACCTTTTGTGTTTGTGATTTTCTTATTCTTCTTATTCTCTTTGATTGGATAATGTGAGTGCGATGGTTAGGACCGAAGGTCTATGGATGGCCGGTTCATGGTCATGGCCTTTGGGTTAGATTAGGATTGTTTGGTTAGACGATTGAGAGTTGAGGTCGAATGTATTATCTTTGTTTGGTGCATTTATGTAGGCTACTCAAACCATCTATATTAGCCTATAGACCCTAAGTATGGTCCTATCCTTGGGCGAGGCTAATGGATCGATGGGTCGCATATGGTGTTAGGTTATTGATTAAGGCAACCGGCAGATGAGATGATTTCGCTAAGGTAGTAATTTGAAGTTATGCTGAGTCTAAAACAAATCATGTATATTATTGGGAGTGGGTTTAAATGGAAACCACACATCTCACTTTTATTTATCATTTTTTATCAAATATTTGTTTTTGAAATAATTTTGTTTTGAGTGAGTTGTAAGATAATTGTAGATGAATTAGAAATCTTACATGATTTTAGTTTAAATCGTTTTAGAATCTCATTTAAAACCATAAAATTTTAGTTTTATTATTTTTAACTAAGAAAACACACTAAAATATTTTAAAATCAATATTTTTTTTAAAGGTTCACAACTTAAAATATTTCAATAATAATGAATTTAAAAATACTTTCTTAAATACAAGTTCAATAACACAATTTTTTTTTAAAGTAAAAAGCTTTATACAAAATTAAATTTAAATAATACATTATTCATTCAATACAAATCAATTTAAATTCGTAACTGAATACACCTTCTAAATTTTTGTGAAAATAAAAAAAAATACTAATGTTGCATCGACGATTAGATTAAGTTTTTTATTAAAAGATATAAAGGTTTTAATATATGCATAATAACATTTTTGTTATTTTATATTCTGTGAAGGTTAGCAAGTCTGTTATCAAAATTTTAAATTTACCTAGTTTTTTCCCAGTAAATATGGTACTTTTATAGTTTTATGGTTGTTTCGAAAGGGAAAATTCCTTTAAAATACATGGACTAATTTTCATTTGCTAATAAAATACACGAACTATTTTGGATTCCCATTTAATACACAAACTAATTTTCGTTGCCTATTAAATACACGAACTTTTGAAATTCGCAGGTTTTACACATCGTTTTAGACGGTGTTAACTATATTTAACGGCAGTGACGACAGCGTTATTGTTTAATTAACACATGTTTAAATTTTGAAAATATATATTTTTTTAAATACACAAACTATTTTTCATTTGCTAATAAAATACACGGACTATTTTTGGATTCTCGTTTAATACACAAACTAACATTTATTATCTATTAAATACACAAACTTTTGAAATTTTCAGATCTTACACATCGATTTAGACGATCTCAACTATGTTTAACAGAAGTGAAGACAATGTTTGAATTAAACAAGTGGTTTAACTGTCAAAAGTACGCTCACCCTCAGCCAATTGAAATTAATTAGAGTTAGTTTTGATTCGAGTTTGGCACTCTAATATGTTCCAACCTCTTTTATTCTCCAAACTATGTGTCTTTTCTTCTTCTTTACTTTGATTTCCCTTTATATTGACTCGAAGTGGAGTCGATTTTCATGTCGTGAAAAAGGACGAAGAAAACTACGTAATTTTAAATGAGTTTCTGATTTTGGAATTAGTTTAGTGTTATGCATTTCTAATTCTTGTTCTTCGCTTTGATAGTAGTGATATTGATTCAAGGTTAATTTACACTATGATAAATAAGTTTAGTGTTATGAATTAAAGAAACATATATTCTTTCTACTATGATCAAAAAATTTAAAATTTCATAAAAAAAATGTACACTATTAAGCGTCACTGGAGAAGAAAACTAACAATATAATCAATCGGAGGACTTTTAAGGAATTTTTTCTTCACAATTTAACCACATGCTCAATTAAACACTAACATTGTCTTCACTTCTGCTAAACATAGTTGACATCTTCTAAATCGATGTGTAAAATCTGAAAATTTTAAAAGTTTTTGTATTTAATAGAAAACAAAAATTAGTTTGTGTATTAAACGGGAATCCAAAATAGTTCGTGTATTTTATTAGCAAATGAAAAGTAGTTTGTGCATTTTAAAGGAATTTTCTTTTCACAATTTAAACACGTATTAATTAAACAATAACGTCGTCGTTACTTCCGTTAAATATAGTTAACGCCGTCTAAATTGATGTGCAAAATCTGCGAATTTCATAAGTTTGAGTATTTAATAGGCAACGAAAATTAGTTCGTGTATTAAACATGGATCCAAAATAGTTAGTGTATTTTATTAGCAAATGAAAATTAGTCCGTGTATTTTTAAAGAATTTTTCCGTTTCCAAATAATTACACTCTTGTATACAAAAACATCAACAAGTTACTGTACGTCGAAACTTTCTTCGGTGGGAATGTAAACAGTAGATTCTGATATTTTAGTCGCCGAGCAGTACTGTAACCGTTCCTCAGAACAAATACCCAACATGGGATGTGATGGCTCTTCCTCCATGGTATATATTAGTGGTGTCTCCAGTGACATTCTAGCAGGAATTTGACACCCCAAAATTCTCAACAAAAAATCTCTTTTAATTAGATAAAACTTCGGTTTCTTCCAAACGAGATGGATTTTAATTATTGCCCTGAGGGTTAATATGTCGTTATAGAATAAATTGATTTTATGAAAATATTTAAGCCATAAACCTTTTATTTTATGAATTTCAACAATTGAGTAATACTATGAGACCCTCCTGAGAGTAAGGTGTGCTTAAAGAACTAAGATGACTAATTATCTAACACAAAATAATGTCTTTTGACACCTAGAGTAGTAACCACCAATTTCGCCTTAACATTATTCTCTACATAGTGTAAGAATTTTTTTTTATTTTGAACATGAAAACTTCATATGTATTACGAGGATTCAAGTTAACTCTAACCATTTAAGCAGTCAATTTGGAAGCATATAATCTACATATAATAAATATAGATCGTTTAATTGAACACTTGTGGTAAGACATTTAGCACATACATTCAGATCTCGAAGAACAAATGAGATATGAAAATTGTGAAACTTAAATATAATTGGGGAAATTCATCAATTTCTGAGGGAAAACTAGGCTACCCTCCCTCTTCTTCAATCAACTTAATTAGTTGTAGCCTTGTAGGTAAACTTGGATATTTAGCATAGCATATAAAAGAGCAAGCGTTCCTTCACGGAAATGAGGTTGTACTTGTTCGCATGTTCTTGACCATGTAGCATCAATTTGCCATCATATTTTTTTCTAAACTATCTTGTTGGTATGTGCTCTTTCTTTCCGGTTTTCAACTGATTTCTCCACTAATTATGCTATTCTCCATGTATCAACTTCATGTTTTTTTGAAACTAATGTATCAACGTCATGTTTTGTGAGTTGAATGGTGTCAATTGCCAATACATAATTACCATTGAAGCATTGTTTCATTTTTTTTATTTCAATATATACCAGAAGATCCATGAAAGATAAACACATTTCCTGAAATTCTCTCCTCCTTTGCACTTGACAAAAGTAATCAAAATTTTCAAAAAATGGCAGTAATTTGAAGTGTTGCTGAGTCTAAAACATATCATGTATATTATTGGGAGTGGGTTTAAATGAAAACCACACATCTCATTTTTTATTTGCTATCAAATATATTTTTTGAAATAATTTCATTTTTGAGTGAATTGTAAGATGATTGTAGATGAATTAGATAATTTACATTATTTTAATTAAATCGTTTTAGAATCTCATTTAAAACCATGAAATTTCAGTTTTTTTTTTTTTTTTTGACAACAAAAACTACTTAAACTAAGAAATCACCGGGTTGGATAGCCAACTCGGAGGTAAGGAATCAACATATAACATAGCTGAAGGAGAAAGGAATCAACATATAACATAGCAGAACTCTTCGCACCACGTGCAAGCTTGTCCGCCATTGTGTTTTGTACCCTTGGAATATGTCGGATCTTGAAATTAGGGAAGAAAGTCTTACTGCGGCAAAACTGCTCCATGTGTGTAGCAAAAGCTGGCCATTTTTCAGGTGACGACACCATTTTCACTAGTTGAAAAAAATCCGTCGCAAATACTACTTATGAGAATTGCAAGGTCTTCATGCACTCCATTGCCCAAATCAATGCTTCACATTCCGCATGCAAAGGTGTCATGCTTCGTCTTAGATTCATTGCCCCCATCGTAACCCCGTATGAGTCCCTCGCTCGGCAGTACCAACCCTGACCGGTGAAAACAATTTGCTCCCTCCAGGCCCCATCAACATAGCAAACCCTTGTACCAGGAGATTGCTAGTTTGTTTCTGGCGGTAAATATTCATGATGTTATTGTACCAATAATTGCGCCTCAGCCCAAAGTGTTCCTTCAACCTCTGCTTTACGCAATATTTCCTGAGGATTTCCATTCCTATTCTGATAATTTTTTTCTTTTCTATTTTTCCAGATATACCACATAATCCACGGAAAGCAATCAGAATCAATTCTCTCTGAACCCTCCAAAACAGTTTTATTATTTTTAACTAAGAAAACACACTAAAATAGTTTTAAATCACTAAAAACTTTTTTTAAGGTTCACAACTTATAATATTTCAATAATAACGAATTTAAAAATACTTTCTTAAATAGAAGTTCAATAACACTATTTTTTTAAAAAAAAATTTAAAAGTTTTATAAAAATTTAAATTTAAATTTAGATAATGCATTATTCATTTAATACAAATAAATTCAAATTCGCGACTGAATACACCCTCTAAATTTTTGTGAAATTGAAAAAATACTAATGTTGGATCTACGATTAGATTAAGTCTTATAAAAAAATTATAACGGTTTTAATATATGCATATTATGCATAATAACATTTTTGTTATTGTATATTCTGTGAAGGTTAGCAAGTCTGTTATCAAAATTTGAAATTTACCTATTTTTTTCCCAGTAATTATGGTAATTTTATAGTTTTATGGTTGTTTCGAAATAATTACACTCTTGTATACAAAAGACATGAACAAGTTACTGTACCACGAAACTTTCTTGGGTGGGAATATAAACAGTAGATTCTGATATCTTTAGTCGCCGAGCAGTACTGTAACCGTTCCTCAGAACAAATACCCAAACCGTACGCGTGTAACCCACGCGCCACCCACCAATATCTCTCTTTGTCTCGAGCATCCGCTTCTCTCCTGTCATCCAACCGCTCTCCTTCCCTAATATTGCTTGCTCTTTCTCCGCCGCCGTCGTCTCTCAATTTTAAATCCAGGCTTAGGGTTTCATCACCGAAATCGATAAGAGATTTGGCCCTCTGATTTGAATTCCGACTCATGTGATTGCTGTTTACAAACACGAACAAAAATGATTGATAGGAAGAGGAAAGAGTTCATCAGTGAAGAAGACATGGCCACTCTTTTGCAAAGGTCTCTCTCTCTGTCTTCTAACTTTCGTTATTCGCCGCTTCCAACACTCTTTTATTTACAGATATGACACCATGACGATACTGAAGTTGCTACAAGAGATGGCCTATTACGCTGAACCCAAGATGGACTGGAATGAGATGCTGAAGAAGACTAGTACTGGAATCACCAATGGTAGAGATTATCAGTTGCTATGGCGGCATCTTGCTTATCGAGACTCTCTTCTCCCCGTGGACGACAATGCTCTACCTTTGGTCTCTTATTAGTAGTATCACTTGTCTTGTGCTTATCTTGTGATAGCTGTTCATTACTTGCAGATTTAACAAACTCTTGACTCTTGCTTGTGTAGGATGATGATAGTGACATGGAGTGTGAGTTGGAAACTTCCCCTGCAGTCAATGTTGATGTAGTATCCGAAGCTGTTGCGCATGTGAAAGTAAGATGGATAACTATTCTGAGTCCCTTGTTCTTTTCTTTTCTCTTCTTTTTTCTTGAACCCCTTGTTCAGTTTCTAGAAAAGAGCTGCTTCTCTGTGCCTTTGCTCATAACTGCTGTTTTCTCTGTGGTATTTTATCTGATGAGAGATATATGAGTTCCTGATGTTTATCTATTTTCCTTGAATTTATTTTTCTGTATTATACATTGTTTTCTAGATTCGTATATATGATTGATTCCGTTGATAGCTTTCTCGATATCCAGAAACGATTTGGTGATTTTATATTCCTACTTATGAGAGAACTAGCAGATCATGAATGCATTTTCCTTTGGTTGGATCTTTCAGTTTTGTGTTTTTGATAAGCTCATGAAGGGCAGTAGAAACGTTCAGTATTATGTTCACCAAAATTGGATTCTTCCTGTGGCAAGGAGCTTACTTTTGTATCCTCCTTTCTCTAGTTTTCTGATTCTCCGGCAGTATTGTTCTTGAATTTTTATCATGCTAAGTTCCAAAGTAATTGGTGGAGCATTTATTATTAGAGTCTCAGCTAGTGGCTTGCATACTACCATGCAGTTTTCCTAATAATTTAAGTGGTGACTGCTGTTCTTGGGTATATCAATTTGCCTATTCTGGGTTCCTAATGATTCAAATGCTAAGTTTCCTGATTTATCTCCGTTTTAGGTGATTGCTTCTTCCTTTGTGCCAAGTGATTTAGACATTCCTGAAGACTCAACTTTTGAGGCTCCCTTGACCATAAATATACCTTATGGGCACAGGGGGCCTCAGGAACCATCAGACTCGTATTGGTCGTCTAAAGGGATGAATATCACCTTTCCTATTTCCCTTCAGAAAGCAGCTGAGGGACATAATGGAAATGGGCTAGCCAGTAGCGTGGCTGCTCGTAAGAAAAGGAAAAAATGGTCAGCTGAGGAGGATGAGGAGCTGATCGCTGCTGTGAAACGACATGGTGAAGGAAGCTGGGTGACTATTTCTAAGGAAGAATTTGAAGGAGAGAGAACAGTCTCACAACTCTCGCAGGTTGTAATTTTACTTAGCTGATTTGTTTCATATTTTTGAATAATCTCCATATACTTTGTGCATCCTCTTGTGTCAGCATGAATGAGCGTTCTTGTGTAGTTTATGTATTCTTTCCTGTCACCATTTTTGTTTTTTTCTCGTCAAATTATATTTGATGGTGTCAGGTATAGTAGTGTGAAGAAAGATTTACGAGGACTATTTTGGATGAGTTATCTATGATGGTTTTTGTATATAGCATATTTCTTTCATCGTGTTGGTGGTAACAAACTGAATTTTCTTATTTGCAGCGGTGGGGATTTTTAAGGAAAAGGGGTGATACTTCAAACTCTTCTACCCAATCTGGCCTACACAGAACAGAAGAACAAATGGCAGCTAATCGTGCATTATCTTTGGCAGTGGGAAATCGAGTTCCCTCAAAAAAGGCTGCCGTAGGTATGGCTAACAGAAGATCCTTTCTAGCTAATTCTATTATTTATAAGTTCGTCTAGGCTCTGGTTATGTTATAATATACTTTCTTAGATTGTTCAAGTCCCAACACTTCTCTGAGTTAGCTTTGTCATATGACTGTTTGTTTAGGCATACCTCCAGTGCGTACATCCGGTACCATCACGGGAGCACAAGCCAATGGTGCCAACAATGGTAATTCATTGCAAGGTCAACAGCAGTCTCAGCCAGTAGTTCAAGCAACCCCCCGGGTAGCAACATCGATTCCAACTACAAAATCTCGAGTACCTGCAAAGAAAACAACAGCAAATTCCACTTCGAGATCAGCACTAATGGTAACAGCTAATTCAGTAGCTGCGGCAGCCTGTATGTCTGGCCTGGCAACTACTGCATCAGTGCCAAAGGTTGAGCCCGTAATAAAGGCTTCCCCTGCCGCAGCTTCTTTCCCTCGCCCATCAGCTATATCATCAGCACTGAATGCTGAACCCGTAAAGAATGCTTCCCCTTCTGCAACGTCTTTTCCTCGTCCATCTGGTATATCATCAGCACTGAATGCTGAGCGTGTAAAAGCCGCTTCTGCAGCCTCTTTCCCTCGTCCATCAGGTATATCATCAGCACTGAATGTTGTGCCTGTCAAAACCGGTCCATTAGGCGTTATATCAGCATCAAAGGCTGAGCCTTTTAAAACCGCTCCGGTAGCCTTTTTGCCGCGTCCGTCAGGTACTATATCAGCACCAAATGCTGAGGCTGTAAAAGCCGCTTCTGCGGTGTCTTTGCCTGGTCCGTCAAGTATTATATCAGCATCGAAGGCTGAGCCAGTAAAGAGTGTTGCTGCCGCCGGACCTTCGAATGTAAGGAATGCAGTTACAGGAAGCCCAAGACACGTGCTATCTTCTTCACCTATGGCTCCTTTCTCCAAAGGGCCTACAATCCAGAATAATCCATCTCCTGGTTTTGCGTCGTCAAGATTGGCCCCTACACAGAGAGTTCCTGCGGCTAATGTAATTCCACAAAAGCCAAATGCGGGAGCGGGAGTTACTGCTACTTGCAAGCCTGTTGGTGTGCAGACACAGGGAAACAGAGCAAACCCCATGGTTACACCAACACTTCAATCAAATAAAGCCATCTCAACGAACTCAGTGATTACCACAGCAAAACCGGTGGCTGCAAAGGTGGAGACTCCTAGTCTTTTGCCTAAGCATACCCAAGTACCTCAGACTGAAGTTGGTAGTGGTACCGAGAAAAGTTCGTTGGCTAAACCATCTGAAAAAGAGAGTAGTACCACGGTTTCACCGCTTGTGGTGGCTGAGGCTGAATCAAAATCCAAGGGTGAAGAAAGTAAAGGGAAAAGTCCGGATGTTGCAACCGTTACAGGGACCGAGAAGAAGGGGTCGTAGTTTATATTTCGTGCATTGTTTTAGTGCTTTTATTCTTGTGTTTTCTTAGGACTGGAGTACGATAATGTACAGTAGTAATACTCACTACTTAGTCCAAAGAGATTTTTGAGGTCTAGTAGAAAACAGTAAAGCAGAAAGAAGATACAGTTTGATTTAAAGCAATAGTTTGGGTACAAAGACAGTAAAGCTAGAAAACAAGGAACTAAAAGGAAAGGAAAGTAACAGACACATGACTTGATTGATTATTCAGGGAGGAGCTTTCCAGGTTTAACCTAACTAGACTCTTGTTGCGGAGCTGGAAATGGACTAACACAGGAGAAGAGAGATGCTGAAGCTTGCTTCTGTTTTGTCTGCTTCTTTAACTTGACACCAAACAAGAATGACCTTAATGGAATCCTCGCTTTTCCACTCGAAGAGCTCTTGCTCGGAGTTGTCCTTGCTTCTGTTGCACTTGAGATCCCAATATCCTCTTCCAGTTTACTTAGAATTCTCTCTACGTCTGCCTTCAACACTCTTACACGATCAAGACCCGATTGAAGTTCGCTTGAAACCCTTTTGTTCTCTTGTTTCATGTTAAGTATCTCTCCATGGAACTTTGCAGCTTGGTAACTGCTAATCTCTGAATCACTTACTTTACTACCACCCGAGTGAGCCGTGACTCTTCCGATTTCTTCTTGTATATTAGCTAGCGATGCAAACCTTCCTTGGAGTTCGTCTTTAAGAACTGCACTGTTTTCTAGCCACAACTGCAGCTCTGTTCGAATTTCTCTTAGGTGTCTATAGATAGGTTTTGCCTCTGGTGCAGCTGCGTGCTTGCTTCTTGAAGATTCTTGCTGTTGTTTGCTTTCGATTTTCAGCTTCGTTAGCTCTGACTTCAAATCCTGAACTGTTGTCTGGAACTTCTGTATCTGATGCACCGATGTGCTAAATCTTAACCAGAACTCTAGATTCTCTTCCAAGACAGCGTCGATATCTGCACGCACTTTGTCTTCCACAGCTGGAATCTTTGTTCTCGGGCTATCATCAACGTCTGCAAATTTCACCCTAACCTCATCTGAATTTGTCCTTTCTGGTATTCTCTTCACCTCTCCTACTTGATGATGCGGTGTAGTGGAAACCGAAAAATTAGAAGTTGGTGAAATGCTCACACTTTCATGCTGTCCTTGATCATGTTCCATCTGGTTATTTTCTTCTACTTCATGCGGAGAGTCTTTCTCTAGCGTGCCTAGTTTTTGGCGTAAAGACTGAATCTCTACGTCTTTGTAAGCAACAGCATTCTTGAGTTCTCTTAACTGTAATGCCAGCTCGAAGAATCCTTCTCGGTTCTTCTTCTCAACTTCGCCTAACTTTCTCTTTACTCCTCTGTAGTCCCTTAGCACTGATGTGTAATCATCTAACAGAACCTTCTCTCTGTCCTCCATGCCATCTGGTAACAACTGTCTCCAGTTTGGTGTCTCTTCATCTTCGTCTTCTGTTACCAGTTCTTCTCCTTCTGTTCCAAAATAAGTGCTTGCTGTTTCTGACAAAGCAAAGGAATCTTTAGTCTCAGGTCTCTCTTCTTGAGCTCCTTCAGTGTCTTCACTATCTTTAACTACAATGGCATGTTTCTTCCTGTCTTCAACACTACTTTCCCTTTCCGTCTCCTTCGAGATTGACTTCAGATAATCTTCTGATCCTGAAACAGCTGGCAATTCCTGGAAAATTCCGGCTCCTTCGACATCTTCATCCATCTTCACATCTTGTAACTTGCCAGATAAATCATCAGCAGTCCAATTGGCTTCCTTGAATTGTTTCTGTAGACTCTTGTTCTGATGTTCTACCTTTTGGAATAGCTTTCTAACTTCACTCAGCTCCTTTTCAAGAACTGCTATCCTCTGTTTCATATCCGTGGAATCTGAAACAAGAGACGCCTTGTCCTCCTCTAGACCACGTATATGTTCATGTAAACCATCTGTCTCTGATCTTAATGTCTTCACTAATGCAGTGTGAGACGAAGCATTGCTCTCCAACGAAACAATCTTCTGCACAAGATCATCAATCTTCTCTGCAAGCTTCACAACAGTTAGATTCTCATTTGAATCTTCTCTCTCAGATTCGTAGCTCGATTCTTGAACCACATCTACTTTTGCTTCTGTCTTAATAAACTTATCATGATCATCACTTTCGGGTTTCTCAAACTTGTTCCTCAAGGCATAAAACCTCTCTTTAGCAGTGGTGATTCTTTCCTTCTCAATCTCTGCTTCTTCAACAGATTGCTTCTGTTTCTCTTCAAGCTTAGCTAGTGTGTCCTTACAAGAGCTCAAGGCGGTGCTCGCCATCAATGTCCTAGCGTCACTATCATCAATGGCAGCACCAAGACCAAACTCATCTTGTAAGCTACAAACTCTCTTCTGCATCTCAGTAACTTCATTCTCCAAATCCCAGTACCTCTCATAAGACTCCTCATATGAGCTCCTCACAAACTCTTTCTCCGTCTGCAACGCCAAGATCCCCTTCTGAAGGTTATCAATCTCCTCCAACCCTTCTTCTTTACTCAATCCAGAACTCAAAACCGCCGCTTCCCGCTTTGCTAAAGCGGAAGATACTGTTCTCTTCAGACCAGCTGGTCCTTTTCTTGACAACATCATAGACTGACTCCTGAATTCTTTCATTGGCATCTCCGGGACTTGAGGGATGTTGCTTCCCTTGGGAATCAGATGAAGATGCGGTTGTTTCCGTGGATTCCCTTCGTAATCTTCAGTTTCATCTTCCTCCAGAGGAAACTGAACATGTTCAGGAAAAGCAGTGGCGATTGTGCGGTTTGCGCTTTGAAGCTCTCTAGACAAATGATCATAGCGTTCAGCTAATGCACGGTATGATCGAAAAGCCTCCTCCACGAAACTAACAATCTCTGGTCTCTTACGGTAATACATCTCAGCTCTTCTGGCGAAAGTGTCTCCATCTTCATCTATGATCTTAAGTGTATACTCAACTTTTTCTTCCATATCTAAATCACAAGAGGATTCTTTGTTTAGTGAGATTAAACAATGGGCACACACACATGATCAAGAGCAAGGAAAAATAGAACGTACCTTGAAGATTGTGTTCGAGCCATTTGGATTGCTTTGTACGGATGTGGCTGGCCCACCACCATGAATACGCATTGCTCGCTGCTCTCTGCAACATGTTTTTGTCAGAGGCCGTATCACATCAATGTGATGCTTGTGGGATCAGACAAAGAAGAATCAAACATGGGCGTATATGCTTGTGCAAAATATAAAACATTGATCAGACAAAAAGAGAGAAATAGTCTTTGTCCGAGTATTTTGGTGGATCCTTTGATCAACCTCATTTCTAGGATGACAAATAACAAAAACGAAAATAAGAAATTTCACATCCCTTGCTTTACCTACATTGTTACAAAACAATCCAATAAATAATATTTACTAAAAGCTAAATCAATAGAAAGTTCTCTATTGATCTCTCTTCTTCTTGGACGATCTGAGGACTCTTTCCCCAATGGAAGCTTCACCCTCTTCTCTCCTTCTAACCATCCCTCGAGTCTTCACTCCCACAACACTCAAAACCAAACTCTCCTCATCTCCACCATCCATTCTTGGTGTCCGACATTCCTTGTCTGGTTTCTCAGTAGTAGAACGAAGTAAATCTCTCAAACTGTCAACAGCATCATCCAACATCTTAGCTTGAAAGCGAGGAGAAGCCGTAAAGAGAACATCTTGCAACCTATTCACAGGAATATCATCAAACGA
Source organism: Brassica napus (assembly GCF_020379485.1). Lineage (NCBI taxonomy): Eukaryota > Viridiplantae > Streptophyta > Magnoliopsida > Brassicales > Brassicaceae > Brassica > Brassica napus. The sequence goes on from NC_063444.1 coordinate 30,957,174, forward strand.
AACGCCGTAATCTTCCTCCTCCTCCTCCTCCAGGAACCCTTCTTCAGTGTAGTCTCTCCAGTGATAAGGAAACCCTAAGAGGAAACGGTTGCAAACCTCAGATGAAAGCCCGTTTTGTAAAGAACGAGATCTGTTGATGAATCCACTGATAGAGACGGTGAGGCCATCAGATGTTTCGAGAGTGGTACTGTCATGTCTTGTTGAGATTGTTGCTGATGAGAAGAGTCTCACTTCAGGCCCGCCTTTTGATTCGAATCCTGCAACGCCCAAACCCTTTTCGTTGGCCTTCTTAGTTAGCCACCAGTCGGACAAAGAGACGGACTTTAGGGTTCCGCCGATGGGTGTGATGGACTTGAAGGAGAAGGGCGTGCGGGGAATCTCGTCCGAATTGGGTTTTGGCACAAATCTGGAGCAACTAGCCGCCCGTGTGGAAATAGGTTCTCGCACAGCTCCCGACCGAGTACGTGGCGAGGAACGGCGTGCTGAGAGTGACTGGAGTTTTGACTTCTTCGCCATCACAACGTCTGGAGAATATCCCGAGGAAAGATAAAAGATATGGAAGGAAGCAAATACTCATTAACTCTCGATAGAAAGAACAATCAATCATCATCTATCTTTTTTTTCTGGGTTAATCATCTTTTTATATCTAAAATGAAAACCTGAAATTTCTTTTCTTTATTTTTTTTTAACAAAAGTAGGATAATAATAAAAAACCTAAACTACATTGAAAGCCAATCCGAAAACCCAAACTAGAGTCGAAGTGCCAACATAGTACACAGCTGAAAGAGAGCCTCGAGCACTTCGTGCAACTTTGTCCGCCATTGAATTTTTTCTCTTGAAATATGCTAGAGTGAAAAATGAGGAAATAACGTCTTACATCTTTGTACTTCCTCCAAGAGAACTCCAAAAAGAGTGCAAAAGCTGTAAATAACGTCGGTACACCATCTTCACCAATTGAAAATAGTCTGTTGTAAACATCATCCCCGTGAACTGTAAGATTTTCATGCATTATATTGCCCAAACCAAAACTTCACATTCATCATTTAAAAATGATAGGTTAGGTCGGATAGTCATTGACCCATGATCTTACCAGAAGTTTCCGAAACATCTCCTCTCATACCCCTAAATGTGAAAGACCAATCTCTCAAGGACCCATTCTATTTTTAAAATTATTTGATTTATTTTTAGTTCTAAAGCTAAGTCTTTTACATATTTACCCCTAACGCTAATAACAAAAAGATAATAGAAACCGACACTTCTCTTTTATTTTATCCTTACTCTTTTTTTTCTCTCTTCTCTCGTCTCGAGCGTTTCTCTCTTCGATTTCTTTCTTCTATCTTTTCTCCCTTCTCTCTGCGGTTCTTTCTTCTATCTTTTCATCACAGGTGATGGAGCCAGCAACAACAAATGTCCAAGGTGATGAAGACGACATCAATGGCAATTTTTTTCTACTCGCGGTTCAGATCCGTTTAGAACAACAACGAGTTAACCTAATACGATGAGGAATTCTGGGTTTATGCTTTGATTTAGGGTTTTTGGTTCTGGATGATTTCTGATTCTAGGCTGTTAAAGAAGATTTTGGGTTTTCTATGATTTAGGGTTCTTATTGTTCTTGCTCTCTCTTTTAAGTCATTTTCGTGTTTTTATTTATTTAATGTTCAGATTTGAATTCTTGTTAACTCAGTATTACTAACTCAGTCAAACTCGGTATACCTAACTCAGTAGTACTCAATATTACGTAGTATTACGCAGTCGAACTTAGTATAACTAACTCTCAGTAGTATGCAGTATAACCAGTATAACTCAATCGGACTCGGTATACCTAAGTGTCAGTATTACGCAGTATTACTAGTATAACTCAATCGGACTCGGTATATCTTAGTGTCAATATTACGCATTATTACCAGTATAACTCGGTATAACCAATATAACTCAGTATAACTAAACACTAGTTTTACCTAGTATAACGAAGTATAACCCAGTACAACTAAGTAATACTATACGGTATAATGTGGTATCTAAAATTTTTAAAATTTTAAAATTTTAAAAAATTAGAATTTTTTTGAAATTTTAAATTTTTGAAATTATTATTTATTATTTTCGAAAATAGAAAAGGGCAAAATCAGGTTTCTATATTTCATTAAAACAATGAGGGTATAGGAGATTTGAGAGGCTCATAGGAGATTGTTCTATGCTATATGGGGGCATGGGAGAAGTTGGCTCGAAGTTTCCCCAGTATTAGAAAACCAACCTTGGACCGAAAATTTATCGTTTTCCTTCCATGATCTATCTATGTAATACCAACGTCCTGTATTATCATGATGATCCTACTCCGCAAGATAAACATCCTGTGGGTTCTTTGAATCATTAATTTGTGCCTTAGCCCATAGAGTTGCCTCTATTTTTTCAACACGCAAAGTCTCTTACGGATTTCCATTTGTGTTCCTATAAATTTTTGCATTCTGATTTTTCATATATACCATAATATCCATGGAAAATGGCTAGAATCAAAATCTCTTTTGGGAGTCTCCAGAAAAAATAATACATATTCGAAAATATCGATGGTGATGGGAATCCACCCGGATTCGAAGGAATCGTAGACAAAGCCCACGTTTGAAGGGCATGTGACATTCAAAAGCACACGGTTGATTGATTCTTCCTCTGCACCACATAGGGCACATTGTGTATCACATTGTATACCTCTTGCTTTTAAATTCTTTGTAACCGGTAAGCTCCTTGAAATAATTTTCCAAATGAAATGTTTCAATTTTGGAGAACATTTAAGTTTTCAAGATAAAGCCAACAAAGGTTTAACATGGGTTCTTATTGGGGTACAAACACTCAATTTTATAACCATATTTCACTGAATATTTCCTAGGTATCGAAAAGTGCCAAATCTTTGTATCCGGTTGTGAAGACCAACTCAACGGAATACTCCGAATGATTTAACATCATCTGGATGAATATATGCCTTTAATAAATCCATATTCCAAGCACTACCGGAAATTCGCTCATTGATAGCGTCCAATAAACGCTATCTATTAATATCGCAGCGTTGTTAGAAACGCTGTGTCTTCCACCGCGACAATAGGTCCGAGAGCTATCGTAGCGGTTTCCTGTTATGCTACGATAGTTACTTTTACGATAGCGTTTTATTATTTGCAATAGTTTAATTTAAAATAGCGTTTTATATATGTTATTACTTTGTTTATTAATGTCATAGTTGGTACTTGTATCAGACTATACAACATTTTAGATAGCGTTTTGTAAAACACTATTGGTATGTATTTGTAATACAATATCATTTTATTTATGTTATTATTTGGTTTAGCACAACATTTTATATAGCGTCTTACTGAGCGCTATTGTTATGTATTTGTAATACAGCGTTTTATTTTGCTTCGTCGGGTACTTTACAATTGCATTTTATTTCTGCAATAGTCTATTATACAATACAAAAAATCAATTTTGCAAATTATTTTTTGTAGCCGGTAAATTTAATTTAATTTTGATATATATGATTTAAATAGAAACTTAGAATTTAATATATTTCATTTAGAAAAGAAAATTTTATTAATCCGAATACAAAATAACATATGGTTTTAATCATAATCAAGTTTTAGCTTCATACTACCAAAACATAAACTGGAAAATTCATTCAGCTTCATGAAAAAAGAACAAATTACATTCAGCTTTTGCTCCTTATGTTCGCCGAGCCTTGCCTCTGGAAGACTCTCCTTCCTCTTGTTTCGGGCGTCTCAGTTGAGACGAGTTGCCTGCACTGTTTCGCATGTTAGTCATAGCTCTGCGGTACATTGGATCGATGTCTTCTTCATCTTCCTCAATGCGGATCAAGTATCCAAGAGCTCTCCGGTACTGTCGTTTTGTGAGCTCGACCACATCATCATCTGCTTCAGCTCTCGGGTACTGTCGTTCTGTGAGCTCGACCACATCATCATCTGCTTCTTGCTGTGGCTGTTGGTGGAGAAATGGTATGAATCCTTTTGCAGGGAGTCCGCAAATGAGGAGGCTCCTTGGTTCTCCCCTAGCTTGCATTTCTGAATCATAGAATAGAAAAGCAACAATTAAATGTTGAACATAAAAAAACATTCCCAATAGTTAGCAAGAGCTCTCTCGACAGTTGAAAGAAGCAGAACCAAATATAAACCAAACTGGACAATTAAACGTTGAACACAAAGCAACAATTAGAAAGACCTAACCTTTAGGAGACCCTGGGGAAATCGGTTAATTCATACATCAACAGAGTGTCGCGGTCCCGATCAGTACATAAACTCGGATCCTGTGCTAAAACATACATCAACACATAAAATATTTAAATTTCATACATCAACTAACACAATACGGCTTTTACATACGTTGACCAATTTTCTGTTAGTCAAAAGTAACAGAATATGAACTGTCTGTTATATATTGACTACGTGTCCGTCGAAAATATTACGTGGCTTTCTATATTTTAAATAATTATTAATTAATAAAAATATAATTTCTAAAAAGAGGTAGGTGCGATTCGAACCTGGGTCTGACCAATGTTACAATGGATCCTTTAGCCACTGTGCCAAACACAATTTATTGATCGTATTCTCTATTATTTTCTATTATGCATAATGAATATATATTTTTTTTAATAATTTCATCTTTTCTTACCTCTCATCATTCAAACAAACTAAATAATCAAAGGGTCATTCTATCCCTTGTTTTTATAGATAACAAAAACAAAATTACCATTTTTAATTGTTTGGAATTATATGTTTTCAAATTTGAACTTTTTCTAATTTTTTATCGATTTATTTTTTCAATATTTTTTTTTCAAATTTTTTTATTGAAATACAAAAATACTTTTTGGAACTATTTTAAAAATTTATATTTTGAAAATTTTAATATTTTTTTAACACAGTAATAATCATTAATCTAATTACATACACTTATGATTTATATACTTTGTGGAACTAATTCTAAATAATTAAAAACTCAGAACAAGGAATATGAACATATGAAAATGTGTAATTATGTAGGAATATGTAAATAAAAGGATATGTTGACCTAAATATGTTCATATTCCTTGTTATGAATTTTTATTATTTAGAATTAGTTCCACAAAGTATATAAATCATATGTAATTAGCTTAATGATTGTTACTGTGTTTAAATAAAATATTAAAGTTTCAAAATATAATTCTTTAAAATAGTTTTAAAAATTATTTTTGAATTTCAATAAAAAAATTGAATTTTTTTTTGAAAAAGTTCAAATTTGAAAACATATAATTCCAAACAATTAAAAATAATAATTTTGTTTTTATTATCTATAAAATAAGGGATAGAATGACCCTTTGATTATTTAGTTTGTTTGGATGATGAGAGGAAAAAAAATATGAAATTTAAAAAAAAAAAATATTCGTTAGGTATAATAGAAAATAACAGAGAATACAATCAATAAATTGTGTTTGGCATAGTGGCTAAAGGATCTAATGTAACATTGGTCAGACCTAGGTTCGAGTCTCACCTACTCTTTTTAGAAATTATATTTTTATTAATTAATAATTATTTAAAATATAGAAAGCAACATAATATTTTCGACGGACACGTAGTCAGTATATAACGGACAGCTCATATTCTGTTACTTTTGACTAACAGAAAATTGGTCAATCACACAAGTAATAAAATGCAAATATACTGATCAGATAGGAGGTACACGCCGGCAATAAAATCGACCAATCATATTTCAGTTTTTTGCCACGTTAGCAGTGGTCATCTAACTTGGGCTTCTCGATTTCTTTTGTTAATATGTCGTGTTATATCATTGGCCCATGTAGCCCATCAGATTTGCGAGACGGAAATCTGATACCTCGCCTCTTGATCTCGCCCTTTCTCATTTCTACGAACCCTAATTTTCAGATCGATTCGTCACCCCCTTTGCTTTTCCTTTTCTTTGTTCCGTTCCTTTGCTCTTCCACTTCTTTGTTCCGTTTCACGATCTGACAGACGAACAATCGATACATCTACCTTTACTCTCATTTATTTATGGCTTCTCTAGGCTTTTCTCATTCAGATTTAATTTATAAAACTCTTGATCAGAGCTTTATTTTGATTAAGCTTCGTTGTCTATTCTCATTAGTACATTGCGATGAGTTCCATCGGAAAATCCACGTTTGCAAGTGATTCCAACTCGGAGAAACCAAAAGGCGTTGAGGTTGACTCCTTTCCCGGACCGATCAAGCCCATCGGCGCACCCTATGTCTCTTCCGGCCTCTCGATCGGTGATCCCCACTCGAAGACAGCCAAAGGCCAGGCGTCGGTCTCCTCCGGTCTGACTAAACCCATCGGCAAGAACCCCAATGGTAAGAACCCGTATCGTTTCGTTGTCCAATTAAATAGTCCGTTTGATTGCCAAAACAAATTATAGAGTCTGAAGCTTTGTGATTTAAGACAATGAGATGAATAATATAATTTTTTTTATAATAGTTATATTTGATTATTAAGAAATTAAAAAAGCATATGTAATTGTGGTACAAAGTTGAGTTTCCTTTTTTGATGATGGCAACGTTCATGTTCATCTGCAGGTACGATCATTCACACCACGAAGACCGGTGTCTCTTCAGGCGTTAGAGGCAAAGCTGCTGTCTCCTCTGGCGTCAGGGGAAAAGCCATTGTCTCCGATGTTGGGGAAGTGATGGCTTTCAAAGATGTGAAATTCGGACCTAATCAAGGCGAGTTGAGGTTTCGGTTGATCCATTTTTGGGAAGCTCGAAATGTTCTGACGAAGGTGATTATTGGTCTCGAGATGCTTCTCATCGACCAAGAGGTATAAACCGTATTCTTTATTACAGTTTAGTTTAAAAATTGTTTAGCCGAGATGCTGATAAATCATTTTAGATCCAAATTATCGTTTTATTCTTTTGTTCTTTTAATGAATTCATAACAAGTGTTTGCTATTGTTGATAGTACCATAACTATAAATTTGTTGTTGATGCACTACGGGTTATATATCTTTAAATTTTTTTTTTAAGATTTCCTCTCTAGCATTTCTGATTTAATTTGTTTAATGTTGTTAACAAGAAACTGTTATCCAGGGCTTCATCCCAGCTGGGAGGATAGAGACTTATTTGCCACACATGAAAGCTGGTGGCATTTACAGGCTCAATAGTTTTTACGGGTCTAAGAACAAGACTTTGTATCGGGTAGCCGACCCAAGTGTCACCATCACTTTCTCATCGACTTCTGTCCTCTCTGATCTAGAGGACAATTTGGTTTGTTTCCCTGAGGACCGTTTCCGGTTCCGTGGATATGAGGAGTTCGATGCTGCCTGCGACTTGAGAGAGGATCTTTATGGTAAGTCTTCACTGTTGTATATGATAATGTTTAATCTAATCTTAGATGATATGTTTTCATTCGATCAAATATATTCAGCATTGTTGGCTAGGATTGTGTTTTGATCCAGACTTACATTTTTAGATTTCGTTGCTGGGTTATAAGATATAAAGCATTGAGTTTGATTGTTTTATTTTGCAGATTATGTTGGCCACATCAAGCTTGTGAATGGGCAGGTTCTCAGTGACAGTATCGTGCTAGATGATGCTGAGATAGCTTCATCCCGCCGAGTTCTGCTTCATGTTCAAACACATGAGTAAGCTAATATGTATCTTTTTACTTTTCATTTTGGTAAATTCATCTATCCTTTTGTCTCTCTTATCACACGAGTTTTGGATGTTGCAGTGGTCCGGTGATGAAGTTATACCTATGGTACAAGGCTGCTTTTGATTTTAGTGGAAAAATTAAAGCATCTGGAGGAACTGCACGTGTTATTTTGGTCACCACCTTAAACCCGAAACGATTTGGAGGTTCGTATTATCAACTTACTTATTGTTTTAAGAAGTACATAGGATGATTAATGAATCTATCTGGTTATGTTAGCTTTAAATAATATGATTGCATTTGATAGAAATTGGCGCTTATTAGCTATGAGTGAACCGATAGGTTCTGAGATAACAAATATTATAGATATACATTATTATACATCTCATTTTACATCAAATTTTGACTCTGTATTATAACATTGGATCTGTTATAGGTGCCCTAGCTCTCTCCTCTATGACATCATCACGTGTATTTTTGGACAGTGATGTCCAAGCAACCCGTGATTATCTCACTTGGTAAGCATTCCTTTATTAAATGTTGTTCGTTGTTATTCCATCATTGTATTTGATGTTTGGATGTTTGCTCAGGTTGAACTCGAACTTAGCTGTTGCTAACAGAGTTGATGCAGCCGTTGTCACTAAGACTGAGACAGTGACTATAGGCAAGCTCTTTTCCTTTATGAAGCAGGAAGCTGCCAAGGTCGTACAGTACCAATGAATAACACATTCAATATGATAGTCATAGTTTCTCATTAAATTGTTTAATATTTTGCAGGTTGCTTGGTTCGAGTGCATAGCAACCATTGGTGATGTTGCGCACGGTTCAGCATGGTATTACATAGGCTGTGGTGTGTGCCACACTAAGGCAACCAAAGGGCGTACCACCCTTATGTGTAAAAAATGTGGGAAAAGCGATATTGTTGGTGTTGCACAGTAAGTGGTTCAGATTTACTTACACTCATACTTCAATGCATTCATTGATAATCTGCTCATGACACAGGTACTTAGCCAGGATCTCTGTGTATGATAATGATGATCAGGCGTCTTTTGTTCTCCTTGGTGATGCTGGTCATGAGTTGACTGGAAAGAAAGCTTCTGAGTTGGTTGAGAGTTATTTCGAGGTAGTTGCAAACCTGCCTCTCTTTGTTATTTGAAACTGTCTTCTCCCCCATATATTTAGAAATATATAGTGATAATTGTTTAAGTGTATGTTAGGCCAATGAGGATGTAGGAGATGATCATTTGGTCCCGGTGCCTCAAGCTCTGATCGATTCCATAGGACAGACTCACAAATTCATTGTGAAGGTATCAAATCACAATTTGACTGGCAAGACCCATACTTTGACTGTGACAAAGGTGCTCACTCCAGAAGTTCCAGAACTTGAAGGCAATTTAGTAGGAAATGTGATTTTACTAGATGCCCAGGGACCTTTGCAGAAGGGAGTTGCTGAGGATGGTCCTTCCACACGTTTTGAAGAATCTGATGGTCAGGGGGTGAAAAGAGCTGCTAATAATGTTGAGGCAGAAGATCCCAAGCGAGCCAAATGTGGCTAAAGTGTGAAAGTGGTGGTTTTATGGTTACTAAAACTCTATGCTTTGTTTTTTTCCAATTTCAGACTTTATCTTTGCATCATTGACTATCTTTCTTATGATCTGTGTTGGCTATACTATGTACAATGATCTCTTTCTTTGAGTTCAATGTTTGATCATTTTAGTTTCATTAGAACTGATGCTTTACGAATTTTAGATGAGATTTGTGGCCTTTGTCTTCTCCAAACCAAAGGATGTCTAGGCCGCGGTCGTACCATAACCAAGATATGGTATAGTGTGTTGCTCATAGCTTATAGGGTTGACGATCTAGCTTCTGAACTAAAGTATAGCGACATTACAAGTAGAGACTCATAAAATTGGAGTTTAAAAATAAAAAGTCGGGTATTCTTGCGATCTAAGGGATTCATAGTGGAAACTTGATTCTTCAGTTCACTTTGTACTTTTTTCACTTTGTACTTTTGTTTAATAGTATATCGCATGAGTTCAATGTTTTTGACTCTATGACAAATAAGATACAAAAAAGAGCGTGTATATGTATCAGAACATTAGGAAATCATTCAACATACTATAAGCTGAAATGATTTAATTTTTTCAAAACTATTATATATTTATAAAGGTGAAAAATGAGGAGGCTAACTCCCAAGCAGATGACCAAATCCAATATTTGTATAAGCTCTTGAGGAGATGGAGTTATATACATTATAAACATCAATCAAACCCAATTAAACTAGGAACATAAAAAGGAAATTAAAAAATAAGAAAAAAGGAAAAAAAGACATTGCAGTGAAATCTATTTTGATACCAAATATAAAAATTAAAAATACAATTTTCTTGCTATCAAAAAACAATATATTCATTACATCTGTATTAGATGCCCAAACAATAATTTAGATGAAAATATTATCCAACTAAGATTTCGGATTGAGTATTGGTTTAGTACCAATGAATATATATATATATATATATTCATGTTATCTAGAAGTGGGCATAGCACAAATAATCTTTTTTTTTAATATAAAAAAAATTCAGTAATGCCAAATAATCACTCCATTCATAGCGTCATTTACCAAAGTAATATAACAACAGTTGAGTCCAATAACATCAATCATAACCATTCTTTAAAAATGAGTTGCACAACTCTTTACATATAAAAAGAGTTACAAACAATGATGTGTATATTTCTTCCTTTTTAAGTCAATAACGGTACTTATCACGACAATTATGTCATGTATATGGTTTTAAATTAGAGTGGCTTCTTTCTTCTAGAGGACTTATGTTCATTTCTCTTTGCAATTAACATTCCAGATTTCATTCCTGGTGTGAATATACAATATACACACAAGAAGAAAACCGATTGTCCAACCAAAAACATACATCAAACATTAAAGAGTGATAACAACAATTTCATTAACTCAGAACAATAAAACCAAATGTGTAACTTACAACACAACTGTTACGAAAAATTCATAGACAGTCAACTTACCTCAGCCATTAGCACCTAGAAATTTGAAGAGAACCCATTCCGGAGGATGCTGACAAAGTGTGCTCCATCTGCCAAGACAAATTCATTGGAAATGGTGATGTAAACTCACTGAGGTGCAATCACATATATCATCACCTATGCATCGTGGAGTGGATTCGCCATAACCTAAGTTGTCCCACATGTCAGGATACACATTTTTAACTACAATTTTCCGTTTCTTACTACCATTGAACCATTCATATCATCACCAATGCATTTTAGCCTGGATCAAGATCATCTTAACATGCCCAGTATGCAGATCAACACTAACTTGGCATAAAAGACCACTTATAATTTTGAGAGTCCAAATGCTTAATTTTCTGGATATTAGCTAAGGTTTAGGAAATTTCTTAATACATGTGTCATGTATATTAAATATAATGATATTTGTATAAACCCGGGTGTAGTCCGGGCAAAATAAATAACCAAGATAAAGAATATATACAGATCTTAACTTATAATTTAGTTAACTTTTTATTAATTTTACTAATATCCTACATAAAACTCCAATAAAACACAACAAAATATTTCAAATATTTTAAAATTTACATTTATGTTTATAATTCTATAACAAGTTTCAGTGTATATCATATTTGTTCGATTTTTAAATATAAATATAAAAATTAAACTTATATTATAGGAAAAAATCCGGGCTTAGCCCGGAAAACCCCCTAGTGTATGTAAAAGCCGAATTGTGTTAGTTGATGTATGAAATTTAAATATTTTATGTGTTGATGTATGTTTTAGCACAGGATCCGAATGTATGTATTGATCGGGACCGTGGCACTCTGTTGATGTATGAATTGGCTGAATTCCCGGGGTCCCTCTCACCTTTGCTCGTTCGTGCTTTAACCGAGAGGAAAGCTACAAAAAGAAACGGATCAGAAGCATTCTTGCGGCACCGATTAAGTATCAAAGTGTGAAACTTAAGATTAGATAAAACAAATAGACGATTAATTGTACCTCGTTTCTGTATCTGCTTCTTGCGGCGCCGAAAACGCTGAACCATGACCCAAATCTCTTCACAGAAGACGGCGAAAGTAAGGGTTCATCGTCGGAGAGGGTTACAGATTTTGCCAAAGAGGGTAAGGGTTACCGAGATTGTGGAGCCTAAGACATATGAGAAGGTTGCAGAGATATGAGATTGCTTTCTTTTGAGGGAGAAATGAGATGTGAGAAGGTTTTAGGGTTACGAGATAGTTTTCTTACTAGAGAGATTGTTTTCATTAGTAGGTTAAGAGTTGATGCTGATTTAACGGTGAGATGTGAGAAGGTTAATCAGATCGTGTGGTTTAGGATAGCTATATAATATGATTGGTTGTTATCGTAAATTTTGTTCTTATGTCATTTAAACATTTTTTTAATTTAAAATCTATTAAAATTATTTGTATGAAACTAAAAATGTGTTATGATTAATACTAATTAGTTAATAATCATAAAAACATTACAATCTATTTTAAAATTCTTTTTTTTTTTATGTTTTTATTTATAATTTATGAAATATTTGTCAAGATTGAAACACTAGACACTAAAATGTATACCCTAACCATCTTAGTGGATAAAATTTAGAGTTTAAGTTTTGAATAATTGAAAAATATTGTAAGATTCGATTTCAGGTTATTATTGTTACAAAATTTAATTAAAATTAATCTTATTTTAGTTTATTGATTTTTTTTATGAATTATGTGTCAAGATTGAACACTATGCCCTAAAATATCATGGGTTGAGAGTTTAGGTTTTGAATGATGAAACATATTTGATAATTATTTTAAAAATATATTTTTATATTTTAAATTAGTTTGATTATGAAATTTGTGTCAAGATTGAACACCATACCCTAAATTGTATACCCTAAACTATTTAGGGTTTTCGATTTGAATGTTTGAAACATTATATTTTATTTTTATTGAGCAACTGTTTTTCGGAAAAAGTCCTTTTATTTTGTTTATTTATAATTTATGAATTTAATAATTTATATTTTTTGTTATTATATTGAAACTAAGAAATGAACAAGTGTACCTAAGTAATAATTTAACAAACAAGCAAAACACCAAATATTCCAAGTAGTACATAATACAAATTAACACAAACTTATAGTTGTTTTTTTAAAAGTACTAAGAGCATTCACGTTTTTAAAAGAAAAACATAGTAGATTTCCTAAAGTACATTCCTTGAGCATTCATATGTAAAGGAGTTTGTCATTTTGCCAAGCAACTATACTTCCTTGAGCATCAGCAATGATTTGAAGTTCTGAATTAGTTTTCCAAAGCGGTGCATCTTCAATGAGAGGAACATCAACACATATCTTGGTTGCATTGGGGCCTAAGCGAACAAAATGAACTACATCATCTGGATTAGTCGAGTTTTCGACCTTCTGCAACCTTCTCCCCTGATCCTTTGCAATCTAAGAGGATGCACTTCTTTTTCTCGATCTTGCTGGTGTTAGAGCTGTTGCACTCTAAACAGAAATTCCTTACAACAAATCATTCAGCCGCAGAAGAAAATTAGCAACAACAATCAAGACTGAGAATGTTTAGAGTCTTACCGCATATGATCTACTTTTCGACATCAGTTCATCTCTATTTGCTTGTACAGTAGCCGTAAGAATCTTATGGATAGGCCATGGGATGTTCTCACCGAGTGTATCACCAATCTTCGACTTCTTCGCATTTGGTCTCCATAACCTTCTTCATTTACTACCCTATCTACTTTGACAATAGCAGCACTAGGACTCAAAGGAATGTTGTTTACCAGTTTATTTGGGTCAGTTGACTCGAGACGACCCTCAGCAACAAGTACATCCTCCTTTGACCAATCATAGATCAGGATTCTATCGCCTTCTGCATATGTAGCCTACAAAGGCATGTTTAAGAAACACAAAACGAACACTAGATTAGTTATCAACATGATTCCGCAGCATCTTTACATATTTACTTACCGTTGAATCAGCAGTCTTATTATTTGCTGAGTAGTCTTCATCCAGAATGAGCTTATCAAGATGCCATGCAATTTTCATTCCAATGGCTTGGCCAAGTGTGGTAACAGATGTCGTAGGCCTCCAGATAGGTGCTTCTTCATTTGTAACCGACTTAACTAAAATAGCACCAGCATGCATACCAAGTGGAATTCATCCAATTTTGTATGTTGGTTCAGATGAGCAGAATTCTCCTTCTCCGATGACAACATCATCAACTGAACACCAGTCTAAAATCTGAAACCTAGGTCCTTTGCTAAGATCACTGACCTCAGAATTGGAGACACCATCAAGATGATTCTGAGAGAAAAAGAGAAGGAAAAAGTTAAACAGTAATGATTATAACATTAACTTCCTAACTTATAAAGCCAAAATTGATGTTAACTTACACTTTTTGATGCAGTTAATCCACGAACTGCGTCCTGCAAACCACGAACTGTATCCTGCAATTCAGCATGTTTAGCTTCAAGCATCAGTACATGTGAGTCTCTGGCCTGCATGAATGCTATCTTCGTAGCAGTTATTCCTCTGCCCATTCCTCTAATCCTTCCTAGTTTATCTTTTCCTAGGACCTGACTCACAGCATCGTCGTTAACACTCGTACTGGCAGTTGATTCCATTGCACTATCAATCGTTTTGATTTTTTGCTGATTTCAAAGAATAAGACAGTAATAGCATAAGACACTAAAGGTTCAGACAACAAGAAGAATAATTCACTAAAAGATTTAGAATGTTTACAATAGTATCTTCAAGCTCAGGCCTCACAGGTATCCCATCTGAATGTGTATGTCCTGCTATCCGTACCTTACTCCTAGTCACTTTTGTGGGGTCTGAACTGTTTTTCTTCTACAATTGACAAAAGGATATTACATTATTACAAGTTCCCGGAAAGTAGAATTAACAGAATCATACCATTTCATGAGCCAAGCGAACCATTCCCTTGCGACTAGTGGTGTGAGGAATCTGCTTTCTCCTCAATTCCTTGAATTTGTCACTTTGGACCTTCAAATAAAACCAAACAGTAAGATTAGAATTCTCCATATACAAACATCTTTTTAGAAATTTGTTCAACCTAAACAACCTTAAATTCTTTGTCTTTCTTCATCTTCACCCAATTCATCTAAGCTGACGCTGATTGAACATTTCTTGGTTTTAAGCTAATAAGTTGTTCCATACTCCCTACAGCTCGCACATTACTAACAAGGCTGGACTTTGAAGACCTCCATATACACCCCATCTGCTTTAACACGGCTTCCTTTTGCCACTGTTCTGTCAGTTTGAACCTCGCCTACAAAAGTTTCAGAACTTAACACAATGGTATAAGTTATGTAAAGAGTTCTTTTACTATTTTCAGTTGAGAAAAAATACCTGAATTTCCTCCCACATTGTATCCTTTGTCTGTTCATCAATGTGTCTCCAATCTCCAAGAAGGACTGGTACATGCTCTCTCACAAGAGGACCAAGAAATGAAGAAAGTGTTACTAATCCGTCCCCTACATGTTCACCGAGACCTATAAATTCAACTTCAACCTTGTCTTCAATGTTTTTAGCCACTTTAATCATCCTAGTGCGCCCTCTTCGTCTCTTTGTCTTGGTCTCTGGGTGCTCACCTTGGACTGGTTCAGTTGGATGCTGCGTATCATCTGCGTATCCTTTTTCTAGTTCTTCTCCTGCGTCTTCTGGTGATTCTCCTTCGTTTTCTGGATCTTCTCTATCTTTTTCTAGGGGTTCTCCTTCGTTTTCTTGTTCTTCTCCTGCGTCTTCTAGTGATTCTCCTTCGTTTTCTTTCTCTGAATTATGTTCAGTAGGATGTTCTTCCAATGCAGATTCCTGAGTACCAATCTGCATATCAGTTGCTGTTTCTTCTGCTGTTTGACCAGTAAGCCTCCTACGTCTTTTTTGAGTGTTCAATGGCTTAACACTCGCATCTTCGCCTTTTTGGCGCTTACTGCAACGTATAGCTGCATCAGCTCTCGGCTTCATAATGTTTCACCTGAAACTATTGTAAACAATCAGAAACTATAATCCTAACTACCTAATAATTCTAACTACCTAATTAACCTAACGACCTAGCCCAATTATTCAAGTACTAGGACCCCATCACAATCAGCCCTAACGCAGAAACTATCATCATCAGAAGATTCATTCCCCAAATCATCATTGTCTTCGATGGATATTGGCGCAACTACGAACTCTTCTTCGGTTTCTAACTCATGATACCCTCTTGGCGGTGCCCTCATAACAACACTCCAATTTGATGAGTCATTTTCTTTGGAGTAAAACACTTGTTTTACTTGAGAAGGCATAATGTATGGATATTGGAGAAATGCTGCTTGGTTAACGCTGAAGTTCACAAGCATAAAGCCATCTTCTTCCTTGAGAACATTCCCTTTGTTGGCCCACTTACACTTGAATAATGGAACCTGGAACATGTGGTAGTCCAACAATATTATCTCTTGTATCACTCCAAAGTAGGAAACTACATCTGACACGTGATTGGTATCTTTCACACTTGATCTACACATAGAAAAAGCTTCATATGCTACTCCACTGTTCTGAGTCTTCCGCTTTAAGCATTCGGTGTGAAAACGATGTCCATTGATGCTATAGCCATTATAGTTTTGAGCATTATGTCTTGGACCAAATGCTAACCATCTTAGCTTGGTCGAATGCTCTTTTGAATTAATAGGGATCTGATATAAAAAAAAAACATTAGACTAACGTTTTAATTTCAATACTGAGTAAAAGAGAAAGAGATGTATAGAGAACTTTGTAAATACCTTTTCTTTTAGCCACTGTGAAAACCATTCACCATGTAACTTTCCACAAAAGAGTTTGATTCCTTCTGCAACGGACGTCCTTATCTTGTAAATCTTCAAGATGCATTCTGATTTAGAAATCCAAAGAGTTAGAATTATTAACTAACAACCAACAATCATATATTAAATAAGAATTATTAACTAAAAATAATAACTTACTCGACATATGGATTTACAACTGCCGTGTTCATTAACACATATCTGTGAGCAATGTCAAGCTCTTTATCAGATAGTGTAACTTCTGCAGCCTTATGAATTGGGCGCCCTTCAAGTATATGCTCATCCAAATCAACATCTTCATTACGATTTGCAGACTCTAGAACTGGTACAGATGTTTTGAGAAACTCCAAGCAAAAAGCAATACATTCAGCTGCCAAGTAACCCTCTGCCATACATGCTTCTGGCCTTGCGAAGTTCTTAACATACGATTTCAGTGTTTTCATGTACTTAAGTGTCCATCATAAACAAACTTTTTCAGATATTTGCTTATAACAAATATAACAACAAAATAGACAAACCAAAATAACTATGTACCTTTCAAATGGATGCATCCATCTAAAGTGTACCGGGCCACCCAAACGAGCTTCTCTAGCTAGATGTATAGGGAGATGGAACATTATATCAAAATGAGATGGAGAAAAAAACCTCTCCATTTGGCACATTGTCTCCACAAGCTCAGACTCCATTGTTATTAGCTTCTCTGGGTCAATTACACGCTGACATAGTCTACTGAAGAAGTTGCATAATCTAGTAACTGCAGTCCTAGGTCCTTTTGGCAGGAACCCTCTCAATGCAACTGGTAACAAGTTCTGCAGAAGAACATGATGAGCATGAAACTTCAGACCACCAATCAGAGGAGGATCAAGTGAGACACAGTTTGCAATGTTCGCACAGTAGCCATCTGGTCCTTTGAATTCAGATAATCTCTTGCAGAATCTCTTCTTCTCTTCCTTGCTTAGCCAATAAGCAACTGGGGGTAAATACATTTTCTTCCCACGTAGTTGAGTGTGTAAGTTACTTCGAATCCCTATGTCCTCCAAATCTTGTCGTGCTTTCACACCATCTTTGACTTAACATTGTGCATTAAAAGGGAAAGAATGGCATCAAAGACATTCTTTTCTACATGCATTACGTCGATGTTGTGACGCACCAGCATATCCTAACTCAACATAGAGCAACAAAAATTGGTTAGAAAATGATAAGCATTTTAAAATTTCCTTTATACATTTTTATTTTGATAGAGTACTACTAACCTTCCAGTAAGGTAAATCAAATAGAATAGAACGTTTCTTCCACCTCCATTGATCAAAGTCTTCTTCATATCTTCATGGGTAAGCTCCTCAACATCACACAAACCTGATCTTTTCCTTTTACTTTTCTTCTCCAAAGGTTTCCCAAACTCATTCTTATAATCCTTAAACAGCTCAAATATTTCAGCTCCTGTTTGAATTCTATTAGCAGTCCCTTCCTCCATAGTGTTGTCAAACCAAACTCTTCGGCGTCGGTAAGGATGACCAGGCCTGAGTCGTTTCCTATTTCCCAAATAGACGTACTTGCGACTAAACTTCAACCACCTACAAGGTGTATCCTTCCCACATACATTACATCCTTGTTTCCCTTTTACTTTGCAACCTGTCAAGGTCCCAAAAACTGGATAGTCGCTGATAGTCCACAATAGTATAGCCTTAAGTGTGAAATTCTCCTTGGATAATGCGTCATATATCTGGATACCTTCATTCCACAAATCATTCTGATCATCAATCAAAGGAGCAAGATAAACATCGATGTTGTTACTTGGTGCAGTTGGTTCATGTATCAGAAGGGTTACCATTATGTTCTCTGACTTCATACACATCGTGGGAGGCATAGTGTAGTTCACTAACAAGACTGGCCAGGTGCTATACTTGGTATTTTGGATATAAAAAAGGTTCATCCCATCTGTAGATATACCAAGTCTTAGGTTTCTTGGTTCAGGTGCGAAAAGTTGCCATCTAGCATTGACCTGAGCCCATGTCAATGAGTCAACCGGGTGTCTCATTGTTCCATCTTCAGAAGCGTTACTGAAATGCCATTGCAAATTCTTAGACATCATCTCTGATCTAAACATCCTCTTGAATATTTCTTTTATAGGGAAATACCTGAGTATCTTTGCTGGAATCCCATTCTTTGTCTCACCAGAATGCTTATCAACCTCCCATCTTGAAGCCCCACATCTTGGGCAGCTACTCATCTCCTCGTACTCTTTCCGGTAAAGAATGCAGTCATTCTTACACGCATGGATGACATCATATCCAAAACCAAATATCTTCAAGAACTTCTTTACCTCAGATGTTGATGTTGGAAGCACATTACCGTTGGGAAGCATGTCATGAACCATACTTAAAAGCTGATCAAAGTAATTCTCAGAAATCGCACTCTTAACTTTGATGCGGTAGAGACCCATAATTGCTGCAACTTTGGTGTAGTTTTTGCATTCCGGGTATAGAGGAGTCTGCATCCTCTAATTTCTTCTTAAACTGAAGTTCTTCTTCAATTCCAACAACTTCAGGCTGTTCTCCATCCATATTCGAAGATTCTGAATTGTCTTCATTGTCAAAGAAGGCAGATCTAAACAACTCATATGTTTCTAACTCAGGACGTTGATCATCAACTGTTTTCTCAGTCCTCATCTCTCCATGGATACTCCAACAAGCATTTCTCTTGTACTTGTGATCCATTCCTTTAATTACCAAATGATCCAGTACTGTGCTTATGGTTTGATGACACACGTTCCGACAATCGATACAAGGACAGAACATCTGCAGAGGATTCCCCAATCTCTTTGCCGATGCATACACAAAAGCATGTGCACCTTCCTCATACTCAGTGCATGCCCTGTAAATTTATAAAACGATTAACGTTTGATTAGCACAGAAAGTTGTAGTCAAGTTCAAGATTTTGAGAGAATGTTGTAGACAAGTTCATACCTCGGAAGCCAAACCCATGACATCCATTACAAGAACACCGTAACAGCTCCCAGACCAATCAGAAAGTATTGAAATTAGTCACAGAAATAGTGAAACAAAATTAACAAACAATAAGCCACAAATTGAAACAGAAACAAACAATAACCCCCCAATTATAGTTTCTAAACCCTAAATCTACAATGAAATCGATAAGCCAGAGACAAATACAAACCTTCAATCGAACACTTTCTTCGCGTACTTGATAAATCTAGGTTTTGATCTTCGGCGGATTTTGAAATTCTTGTCGATTACAAATAGAGCAGATCGAAATGGATCAAAAGTAGAGAAACAATGAACCAATTAAGAAATCTCTTCTCGTTTTCACCCCAACAATTTTCTCGATAAAGTTCTTGAAACTCGAGAAAGAACAATTTCTCTAAGTGAGATGAGAGGGAGAGTAAAAATTTCACTAAGTGTTAAGCGGGTCAATTTTTTTATTTGCGCTTCCAATTTTTCTACGCGTCACCATTTTTTTTAAAGACGACCTATTCGTAGAGTTTCCCAAAAATGAAACGCTATTAAAAACTTAAACATAACACAACATAAATAAACGCTATAATGCACTGCTATAAATACCTCAATTTCCTGTAGTGAAGTATGATCCACAAGATTAATGAGATTCTCTACAGTAAGTGAATGATTAAGAAGCTGATTTTGAAATTTCGGTAGTGGTGACCTCGGGCGATGAGCAGGAACCCAAGGATCACTCCAAACTGAAATGGACCGATCTGTACCCACTATTTTGATTATCCCTTTAGTAACCAGAGATCGAGCTGAAACCATACTTTCCATCCATAATATGGCAAATATGATTTAATTGGATCCAAAGGATTGGATTCCTATAATATATTCCCTTAAAAACTCTAGCAAATAGAGAATCATGCTTCTCGATTAGGCGCCAAAGTTGCTAAGCCAATAAAGCCATATTAAAATATTATAATATATTAAATATTGTAATATATTAATATATCTAATAATAGACATAACCAGTCGTTTCTATCTAGGCATTCCAGAGAGTCTGGGAGGGTCCAAAATCCAAATTTTTGGTTTTTTTTTAATGAAAGAGTTAATACTAAAGTTAATGGGTGGATGGTTTGGTATCTCATGAAAGGAGGAAAAGAGGTTTTACATAAATCAGTGGCATCTGTAGTGCCTAACCATGTTATGTCATGCTACCGACTACCCAAGACGGTGACAAGAAAGAGGAATAGTGCAATTGCCCACTTTTGGTGGAGTAGTAGTGGAAATGTAAAAGACCTTCATTGGTATTCATGAGATAAAATATTTTATTTTATTATGAATTATTTTATTTTTTTCTACTATGAAATTCATTTTTACTTTAATTTCAAGTGAAAAATGAATACATCAAAATTTAGAGAGTTCATGATACTTACAAAATTGTCTGTGCAATTGTTACACCCCAACCGTCCACGGCTAATGGGCCACCCACGTCTGCTCTCTCGGCATGTGGAGCCCATCCCATCCGATGGTCGGTTCATTAATTTTTTCAAGGCTCTAGAGTCTTGTCTACTGGCCCTGCAATCACCACATGACCTTTCTCCGTGTTTTGGTCTCACTCGCACGGTATCGCGAATCACTTCCCGATAAGTCACCCATCATTTACTACTCCGGCCCAAGCACGCTTAACTCTGAGTTCTAAATGGATGTGTGACAGAAAAGGTAAGTCAACTTTGGTGACATGAGTATCCAAATCAATCATCTTAAGCCTTTTCATATATCAGATTTTGGGATGTTACAATAATATTCATCCATTCAATAACCCATCTCATTAAACTGGGTTACTCTAAAAACCTCTACACTAAACACAATTTCAGATCTCAAGTACTATCCTCTTATTATTGAACTTTTCCTCTTTGTTAAAACTCATTTTCGTTTTCATGTCTCAAACTTAAGTTTCGAACTCTTTAAGGCCTTGATTGGCAGAGCATTAGTAGAAGGAGTAGCAGTAAGCAGTAGAAGCAATATGATTTCTAAATTGTACTGCACTTATATGATGGGTAAAACTGTAACATTTAAAATATAACATTACTAAAATATACATAATAATAATTAAAACAACTAATGAAAAACAAAGAAAAAAATCACGTAAACACTTTCTCAACCACTATAAAATTCATACAAAACAAGGTTAGCTAAAAAATTATTGAGCAGCCCAAATACTTTATGCAATGGAGTTACAGACTCCTGTCATGTAAACATCTACTGTGGATTCATAACGAGTGACTTCAATTTCAGGTACATCTAGTGGATTTGGCGGATTCAATTCTTGTTCTTCCATTCCTTCATCTTCATCAAAATCATCATCTTTTGTGGCTGACTCACATATAAAATTATGAAGCGCCATCGTCGCAACAACAATTTTGAATTGTGATTGTATATTATATTGTGCCCTCTTTTTTTTCAGAAATCGCCATTTTGCCTTCCACACACCAAAGTAAGTCCAATCACCGAACATATAAACAAATTGTGTTTGTTAAACCACTCACTTGCACTATTAGGTGTTCTATCACCCCACCGATGTAGGTGATATCTAGTTCTACGGTATGGTGCTAAATAACATTTTCTGTTTGGATATTCAGAATCAACAACAAAATATTTTCCTTCAGGAGGTGTCAGAAAAATGTGTCATTTGCGCACAATAAGTAAGAACTTTGGTATCATGCGCTCTACTAGGAGTTCCAATGTGTTCATATATGAACTTCATATCCAAATTGCAAATCGCGAGCATGTTCATCGAAGCGAATAGCATTCTCACATTCCAAAATCTCTATTTTGGTCACTTTTAACCCTTACCGACCCATGAGTACCATCATGAGCTCCGATACAACCACAAAAATGAGGCTAATAACTCTTATTAGAAGAAAAAACGATTGTTAGTCTGCTGAAATTCATCATGACCAGGCTTTAAAGTATCCTTGGACAGAAGAAGTACAATATCTAGTACCTCCATAAAATTTCTATTCACAGTTTCTTGGCACGCTGAAAGTTTTTAGCAATTTCTCGTTGTACTTCATCATGTCGAAGTGTTTTGCGAAACATTGCTACTGCTTCTTCTAATGAACACTCACATGACTGCTTAAGTTGATAATTATCCCTCAAAGTAGCACATAAACGTATGAAAGTGTCGTGCTTCATTTGCAATGTTTCATAGGTCTCTATGCCAGAACCATTAATCATTTGCATTGTATGATGCAATCCACGACTTCGGTCTATTCTCATCAATTGTCTATCACCGTATGGATCAAGTTGTTCGCTTTCGACCAATAAATTAATTATTTCAAATACATTTTTGCTAAATTCTATGGCAACTTTCTGCAAAACAAATAATATATATAAGTGAAATTATGATACACGTTAATAAAGGTTGACCACATGTAATCAAGAGAACAATAGAGTTGACTAAACTCACATAAATTAAAACATATTTTTACAAAAGAATAAAGCCATGTAGATAAAAAAACACCAGTCCAAAAAATATAAAATATAAAATTTGACGACAACTGTGGCTCTTTCTAGATATTTTATTTTTTTGTTGCTAATTCGGTAACATCATAAAAATTTGATGACCACTGTCGTTGCTGGCTAAATAGTATAGCTCGCTTTCATGATCTAGCGTTGACATCTTCAGTAATTTCTCGTGCATATAGAAGTATTAAATGGGTTGAAAGAGTCAAATGTTTTTCGACCTGCTGACCAAAACCTCTCTTGATTTTCTAAAGTACATGTGATACGATCCCAATGATCTGAGTTGGGTCTTTTCCGAGAAGATATCGATCTGGAAGGTTTTTCTTCATGTGCTCTTTTGGAACCATGTGGTTTGTGAGTCTTTTGACTATCTGCTTGGAACCATGTGGTTTGTGAGTCTTTTGACTATCTGCTGCTGCATGCCTATTTGCTGGAGGTGATATCTCATCAGCTTCATCTTCTTGGGATTCTATTTTTGAGGAAGTTGGCTCAGTCCTTCTTGATGATGCCAACCTTCACTGACAAAGATTGTAACTTTATGGTTTAAAGAATTAAACAGTGGAATATCACGTAAAGGATGAACACAATTTTTTGTAAATTCTGGACACATCTACAAACAAATTAAAATTATAAATTGAAGAAAAAATTATAAAGTGATAAAAGATTTATTTACACATTAGCTTGTTGAAAAGTATCTTAATCAACTGATCCCACCAATCCGTGCTCATATCAATCTAACCAAATTTAGTGAACTCAACCCTGTCGCATTTTTTGTTACACATTTATATATATATCATACTGCTTTCGTAAATGTTCAAGACAACTTTTAATTTCACCCCAAGGTTAGTCAAAACAAAAATTCTTAGAAAATCATGCTCGAATGTTTTGTCTTCCTATCTCATTAAAACGTTCATTTCCAATATCCTTTATCTTTTTCACCATTAGCTAATACTAACATCTCATGACTCATTTCATGTGTCCAAAACAATTTTGGCTAACAATCAAAAGAAACAAATAAATATATAAAATTATAAACAATACAAACCCAAACAAAGTAATTTTAATTATTGTTTTTATGTATTCATACCTTGATCGTTGGTTGGGTAAGATCTTGCGGACTCGGCATTTTTTTTTATTTTTGATAAAATACACAAATACTAGAATATATAAGTATGCATTTTAAAATATAGAAAAAAAGAAAGAAAAAATGAGGGATTCATTTAGAAAACCATTATACAGAGCCTAGACCATGAAACAACATGTACGTATAGTAACTTTAAAATACAACATGTGTATATTTATACGTTATAAAAGTAATATATGTGCACAACACTAAAATTATAAACATTATTCTACAGTATAAAAAAATTCCACACCTATACAAGTGTTGAAAAACAAAAATTCAAGTGTAGCTTTCAACAAGATAAAAACACACACACCTTGCTTTCAATTGCTGACGGTTTTTTTTTGTGGAAGACAAAACTTTTTTTTTTGAAGTACATGTGATATGATCCCACACATTTTTCACCTCCTACAGAAGTTTTGTTTAATACAATTCAACACCATATCCCACCATTTTAATTCATTTTTAGTTTAATAACTACATATTAATAATAATTTGGATGTAATTAACTTAAATAATTAATTTTTAATTTATATTCATAAATAATTAGTTTAAAAATAATACTAAAATAAATATCATTAAAACAAATTACTTTACGAAAATTCATATTTACACACAACACAAATACATAAAACAACAAATAAAAACATATAACTTAATGGTACAATTGACTCAATTTAAACAAGAAAACTCTTATCACACACAGAAATTTAAAGTTTTTGTAACCTTGGAACATTCCAAATTTTGCCCATATGTGTTTGACGAGATCTGCTTGTAATTCGTGATGTACATTTGAATCACGTAATTCAGATCTAGTACGCACATCATTTGCAAATACGGGTAACACCTCAGTTAAAAATGGATGTGGTGTTTTAGAACTACTTGCCTCAAATTGATCATAATCGGTCAAATTTTGAGTATATGTATCTCGTTCATCCTCAACAATCATATTATGCAATACGATACATGACCACATGATTATAGCCAAATCGGATAAGTCCTACATGCGAACTGGTTCACAAATGATTTTGAATTGAGCGTGTAACACTCCAAATGAACGTTTGATGTCCTTTCGACATTCTTCTTGATGTTTTGCAAATAACTTATATGGGTTCACTTTGAGGAAGTCAGATTGATTTAATGAAAGTTGGATAGAAAGGATAGATACCATCAACAAAATAATATACCTTATCGTACGGGCGTTGATTGACGAAAAAGTTCACTTTTGGTGTATTTCCTTGTTCAACATCATTAAACATCGGCTAATGATCTAGAATGTTTTATCGTTTAGTGTGCATGGACATCCGAAAAATGCATGCCAAATCCATATATCATAAGATGCAACAGCTTCAAGAATAACAATGGTGGTTCCCTTATCTCCCCTTGTAAATTCATCTTCCCACACCATTGGACAATTTTTCTATTCCCAATGCATGCAATCAATACTTTCGATCAGTCCTGAAAACCCTCGCATTTCACTAACATGCAAAGTTATTTGCAAGTCATCTTGAGTTGGAGCTCTGAGATAGACTTGCTCATACAATTGCATGACCCCTTTAAAGAATCGACGCAAACACTTGAACAATGTAGTACTTCCAATTTTGTTATATTCGCGACCGCATCGTCAACAACACCATATCTTAACATTCACATTGAACTAGTGCATTATGCTAGTGGAGATATGTCTTCTTTATTTTCTTCGTAAACTTGTTGGATGAAGTAGTTGTCTCTGCTTGATAGGTCCCCAACGATCTGGAGAAAAACATGTTTTCACATCCGAAATCGCTGACGAAACATTGCTTTATCGTATGTAGGTTGATTGACAAAATAGTCATCGATCATCCTTTGATTTGCTGCTACATGATCTCTCTTGAAATATTTTCTTTTGTTAAGAGATGCATGTTCTTCCTAAATATTTTTTTCTGCGCTCTCTAAATCGGTTTACAATATACCTCTCTTCGATCTCACACTGCTTTTTGCAGGCTTCAATATCAGAATGATCCATTGACTTTTTAGTAAGATGAGATTTGTGTTATTGGTTATGTAGAAAAATGAGTTTTCATTTATAAGAAATTGCATGGTTGAAATTTATGGAATACAAACAAACATTAGAATGACATAAATAATAGATAATGATTGGATACTCTTACAAAATCTGAAAGTCACGAATTAAATACAAACAAAAGTATGAAACTTGAAAAGAACATACACATTATTAAAGTATAAAGAGACATTACTCATTGATTTGCACAAATGGTCACGGATTGGATCAATATACTTATTAAAGTATAAAGAAACAAAATATATGATTAAAGCGAAAAAAACAAAAAAACATATTATTAAAGCATAAAAATCAGACAGACATTATTAACGCATAAAACAAAAAGAAACAAACACATTATTAAACATCTTGGGTCTACTAATTTCCAAATAAATCATGGGTCAACTTCTCTAACAACTCTTTGCTTCGGTCATCGAGATGTTCTTTTCACTTAACTTCAAAACATCTTTATTTTTTTGATTGAGTCCTTTCATTCATTAGTTGGTTCGCTTCCTCTTGCCTTATAGCTATTTTTTCAGTCGTTCCAACTATTGCTCCTTGAATTGTTTGAATTCTTTCAATTCTTCGTCGACCGATTCCAAGGATGCGGCTTTACTTTGTTTTTTTACCTTGTTTAGAAAATCCAGGAAATTCAATTGTTATAACATTTAGAATATTTACATTACCCATGAAAGTAGAATAATAAGTAGGTGGGGGAAATAAATATGGCATCACTGATCCATAGTATGGACAATAGTTTGTAACATATAAAACCATAGAAAAATTTAGTGGAAAACTAAAATTTGGTACATTTTGGGTTTGGTTGAAAGATTGATTTTGAAACTGGTAATTGTTGTGATTTTGATAATTGGAAGGATAATTTGTGGAGTTTTGAGTATTCAAATGATTATTGTTTTGATCCATTTTTGACACAAAAGAGAATAATAGCAATATTATTGTCAAAAACGGATTTTGTTTTCTATGTCCAAACTAAATGAACCAAGTATCTATTTATAGAGTATGAAAAGTGTTCAATTTTGATATAATTTATTTTATAAAATTATACTATTTGATATAAGATAATTGATCTCAAAATTTTGGATGAGATAAATTTTTTATAAAATCTGAACAGCTAATAGTGTGGTGACACTTGCACCAATTGGTTATTTTGTTTTTTAAGCAAAAAACAATTTCGAGAACTTCAATCATTTTGTGTGGCTGAGAATGAGCCAAAACAACTATGTAGATCCCACATTTTTTTTTTCTCAACCGGTTGAATAAATTCAACTAGATTTTATCCGTGTCACTTTTCCTCAATTATTCAACATCCTCAATGTCGCTATTCAACAATTGAAATTATTTTTCAACAAGGCCATTGCTTGTAGTCTAAGTGGTTGATTGGGAATGACTATAGGTGCTTTGCACAACCATTTTTGTTTTAAAAGCATTTTTATAAAGTAATCATGTTTTACCTTTTGAAAAATAAATTTACAGCAAAACAAATTAGAAAAAGAAATATGTTACCTCTCAAAATCAAATTTTCTATATTTCGTTTAATTAGTGCTTTGAAATAAATTCAGAACAAAAAAATTAAAGTCAAAGCAAAAAAATCCACAACCTATTTTCTAAAACAAAAACTAAAGTAACAACACCAACAATCAATCCCTAACTCTCTTTATGAAACTAGGAATAACTAGCATAAACGAAGAAAAAAGAGAGTAAATTTCTCGTAAACTCCTCAGATCTTAATTTCAATTTGGTAAAGAGTGATGTTCCTTTTTGTCGTGTCACTTAAAGTCGATTTTGGGAGGGTCGTGTCTCGTATCTCTATATAATATATAAATATTTTATTCGACGTTAATTGTGGCAAAAAATACAATTAAGAAAAAAAGGACGCGAAAGAAGAAAACAAACCACATTACAAAAATGACTTTTCGATAAGAAGAAATAGAGAAGACAAACTCTTGTGAAAAAAACTTTGAATTCTCGTGAAAAAAAAGCAAACGCGAATTCTTCATATAGTTTCACTTGCATCTGAATTTGACACTTTACCTCGTTGCCAGCGTCATTGTTTAACTTAGTCAACTCGTCTTCGAGAGCTTGAAAACAACATATTCGAACGGGAAAGCTATCATTATGGAGAAGAGAGCATAGGATTTGTAAATGTAGTTAACAATTTTCATATGAAACAAACTGTAATCATTTATTTTCACATTAAATTTTTTGCATACTTAGTATCACCTTCCTTACTCGCCGGTCTCCCTATATGACAAACACACTTTTTGGCATGCCATAGTGTGTGTCCGCCATGTAAAATAGCTAATCGCGTTCTTTTTTGTGGTGCTTCATATCAGTGTAGTAAGGATTCATCATTTTCAAGTGTCTTGAGAGAAGTAGGTGAATCAGAAAAGAGAAGGAGATTCACGATATCGTGCGAGTGAGGCCAAAGCACGGGGAAAGCTCAAGTGATTGCATGATCAGTAAACATGACTTAGGGATGGGTTGCGGGTCAAACTCACCTCGCTTGACCTGCCAACCCGCGGGCTGAGTGATTTTTTTGACTCAAAAAATTTGACCCGCTTGACCAACAAGAAGAAAATATGAAATCCGCACCGCCCCGCCTAAACCCGCGGGTGATCCGCTAGACCCGCGGATAATATCAATAATAATAAAAATTATTAATTTCAAATCACTCGATCCACACCTGCCCCGCGGCGGGTCAAACGGGGCGAAGCCCGCGGATAATGAGTCAAATTCCTAGTACTAACATGACTAATGGTCGGGGAATGGGGACCACTGACCCAGAGAGCAGGCTTGGGAGGCCCATTAGCCGTAACAGTCAGGGAATTATAGTTTCATTAAACCTTGAGAAATAGTAGAGTCTTGGTTCTCAGTTCTTCAGACCTTGCATCTGCACCATTCGGAGGGCTTTAGGCATATCAAATGCAATAATAAACAACCTTAATACCACTTTGGAGGAAAAGCTTCAAGAATGTCTACTGTGAAGTTCATTTATAAGGTTAGCTCATTATTAATATTCTGTTAGGAAATTTTAGAGATTATGGAAGAGTAGAAACATTTTGATATTTCAAAAAAAACAATACTCCTTGGAGAAAGCTAATACAACAGCTCGGGCGCTGATGTAAAAGAATGGGTTGATAATAATTCTCATCAACATAATTCAATATATAATTAAACACATGCGATTGCAGAAAGCCAACAAAAGATTTGGAAAAGACCACTGGATGGATGGATGAAATGCAACGTCGATGGACAATCACTCATAATTTGGAACCAAGTAAAGTGTTGGAGGCGGATTTCACCCGCTCCTTACCTGGTCCAAGAACCCATATCAAATTCCTACAGACCTACTAGAAAAAATAGGCCCAAATTAGTCCAAGACCCATGTCGAGCTCAGTGAAAGGCCCATGCCGAGTTGACATAATCAAAGCATAGTGTAACGGATGTCAAAATAGATAAAGTGAACAACTGCAAGGTTTGATCCCATTCTAGGTACGTAGACAATCCATTCTTGGCACAACTATAATAAAATAAAAATTATGTCTGTTGCAAAAAAAAAGAACTTTAGCTCTAACTAATAAACAAGCTATTTGAACAAACAAGCTTCATACAACCTACGGATCAAGCCATACAAAATCCTATGCTCACCAATCTCCTTAGCTCTCATCACTCACAAATATTGAACATTTACAAGCCCCTTGGCTTAGAGCTCATCAGCTCTTTACATCGGCGCCCTAGGCGACTATTGATCTAATGTGTGCATCGCCCATAGGTGCCTTCGTGATACGATACCTTTGTTATGAGAAGCATCATTTAGACCACTCATTGCACCCCGCGTGAGCTTAAACTAGTAGGACCTTCGTCCGCAAGCACTTGAGATAGACGGACACAACCAAGCATCATAATAACGCTCACGTAGGTATATGATAAGTCGTATCGCTCACAATAGGGTAAGCCAAACCACATTTTTCACCTAACTTAACCCGGAAGTAAGCCATGTCTTCCTGCATTTGGCGTTGTAAATATATATACTTTCGAAAAGACTTGGTAAAAACGTGAAAACCCAAAACATGTAAAAGTAAAAGCATTGAGAAACAATTTATTCGGATAAAAACCCTCATGGGCATGTACTTGGATAAAAATCCTCAGGGCACTTCGAATATACCAAATAAACTAAAAAAAGCCACACAAAGCTTATTCCCAAGCTAAATCTAACGCAGACGAGGTAGCAACAGAAGCGTCTGTGGCAGAGTGATAGGTATCATAAGGCTTACGTGAGGAAGAAGAATAATAGAGTTGAGAAACAGAGTAAGAATGACGTGGCTGGAGACGTTGGATTGCAAGTTAAATGAAGAAGAAAACCTGCGGATGGAGAAAGAGTCTTTGCCATTATGAGTCATCGTCTCTTTACTAATAGTTTGTTGTTCATTCTGTTGAGATTATGTTTTGATGTTGATTGTTTAGACGCTATGAGTCTATCTCTCTCGTTCGCCATGAGAACGATGATTCAAGCTGGATTCGCCATGAGAGTCTAGTTTGTTTCATACTCAAAGTTTTGTTCATTTCTATTGAAATTACAAGTGAAGTTTACAAGAGTTCTTAGAGTTTCGCATATCTAAACTCTATCAGTGGTGCGGTGAAAAGTTCAAAGCAACGCGACGATGTCAACGAATTCGACTCTTGTTCAGCCTCGATTTCAAGATGATTATGACGAATTTGATACACGAGCTAGAGCAGAATTAAATTTTGCGATTGGAGGTTTGACGAGGCTAAACGAGGCGAACGATGCGAAGATGGAAGATATCAAAGCGATCAGTACTCATTTATCTTCAATCGAATCGTCGATGGAGACGATGAGATCTGAATTTCGAGTATCTATGGCGTCGATTAGCTATGACTTCAGATCGTTTATGACGATGGTGGGAAAACAGCCAGCGGCAGAGGTTGAAGCTCATCTAGCTCGATTTTCACAACCAGAATCCTCGCAAGATCAAGATCAGGTACATACTACTCCATTGGAATGAAACCAGGGTTTTCCGCTAGGATATCGATCTGTGAGTATGAATATTGCGAGTAGAGATAAAATGTTGAAGAAGATTGAGCTACCGAATTTTGATGGAAGTTGAGCGTATGAGTGGATTGTTGATGTGGAGAATTATTTTACTCTGGGGCAATACGAAGATAGAGAGAAGATCGATGTATTATCGTTATGCCTACAAGGTCAAATGAAAAGATGGTTTGCGTGGGTGATGAAACGAGGAGGTTCCGTTGGCTGGGATGACTTTAAGGACAGAGTGATGTTGCGTTTTGCTAAGTCAATAGAGGATGAGCCAGCTACGAGATTTTTTGCTCTGCGACAAACAGGTTATGTGACTGATTATGTATCAGAGTTCAAAGATTTATCAGCTCAGGTTCCTGGTTTAGCGGATCATTTATTGGAGATAATTTTTTACTTGGGATTGAATAGAGAGATGAAAGAAGTTATCAGGATGAAAGATCCTCAAGGTCTTCTGAATTGTATTGCAGCAGTTTTGAAGATGGATACAAGTATGTTTTGTGAAGTGGTCAGTTCAGCACCAAAGAAAGGAACGGAGAAACATTATACCAAGAGTTCCAACTATAACAAGGCTCCATATACAAGCACGACGACTGTGATGCATGATACGAATCGAATGGAAGCGAGTGGGAGTAAACAGGTAGTTGTATCAAAGCCGCAGACGCATAGAGCAAGACAACAATACTCTGATGCGGAGTTGGATGCATTGAGAAGAGATAGGTTGTGTTTCAAGTGTAAAGCGCCGTGGTCTCGTACACATGACTGTCCGTTGAAGGAACTATGTATCATCACAGTGGTTAAAGGATTGGAAATGGAAGTGTTGGATCAAGAAGAAGATCAGTTCTGTTTCGCCGAAACCAACGAACAGCAAGAGTTAATGACTCTATCATATAACTATTTTCTTGGGATTGAATCTCCAAAAACAATGAAGATGAGAGGGAGAATCAATCAGAAGGAGATAAGTGTCATGCTTGATAGCGGAGCATCCCACAACTTTATTTCACCATCCATTTTGGAAAAGCTACATTTGAAAGTTTCTGCAGCTTGTAGCTTGGATGTGTTGTTAGGGAATGGAGTTAATGTGGAGGCTTTTGGAGTTTGCCGAGTAGTACAATTCGTTCTCAATAATACAAACTTCACATCTGACTTTATCTCCTCAGAACTGGGAAGTGTGGATGTTATATTAGGTGTGCAATGGCTGGAAACGTTAGGCGGATGTGAAGTTGACTGGAAGCATCAGGAACTCACATTTGTCTATCAAGGGATGAGGGTCACGTTGTTAGGAGATCCGGAGTTGCATAGCATGCCTCTCTCCCTCAGGTCATTGCCTCCTAACTGTAGTGGTGGACACATTGGTAGAGAAGTGCAGTTGTTCACAGCTGCAGCAACATCACCAGTACCAGAAATTGAAGAAAAACTCCAGACATGGTTAAACAGATATGAAGATATTTTTGCAATGCCTGAAGGCTTACCAACTCTCATGGGAAAGGAGTATTCTATCACTTTGGTTCCTGGAGTATCTGAAGTATCTTTTCATCCATATAGATACCCTCACACAAGGAAAGAAGTAATGGAGCAAACAGTCAGTGAGATGTTAACTTCTGGGATTATACGACCAAGTGTAAGCACCTTCTCGAGTCCAGTACTACTAGTCAAAAAGAAGGATGGAGGGTTTCACTTTGTCTGGACTATAGAGCTTTAAATAGATCAGCGGTCCCTGATAAGTATCCAATTCCAGTAATTGACCAGCTTTTGGATGAACTTAATGGTGCAAAGGTGTTTTCAAAACTTGATTTGCGGTCAGGGTATCACCAAATAAGAATGCGTGAAGAAGACATAGAGAAAACAGCTTTCAGAACAGTGGAGGGTCATTACAAATTCTTGGTTATACCATTTGGGCTAACCAATGCTCCTGCCACTTTCCAAGCTCTCATGAATAAAATCTTCAAGCCACTCTTACGAGAGTTTGTTTTGGTCTTCTTTGACGATATTCTTGTGTATAGCAAGACTGTGGAGCTTCATTTTCAGCATTTGGAAAAGGTGTTACATGTCTTAAGAGAACATAAACTCTTCGTGAACCGTAAGAAGTGTACTTTTGGCGTGAAGCAAGTAGAGTATTTGGGTCATATAATCTCTCAAGCGGGTGTGGGAACAGATGGTCAAAAAACCGAAGCTATGAGGAATTGGTCGAGTCCTAAAACAGTCAAGCAGTTGAGAGGATTGATACCACTCAAATTACCCTAAGGAGTGAATTACTCTCTTAAATAAGAGGTTGAATTGTAGTACTTAGGGATCGAATCCACAAGGAGCTAGGGAACCTATTAAATCTAGTTAAATTATTAATTCTAAGTGTTTGTTGTTTTATGGTTTAAATGTAAATAGCAATCCTAATTGAGTAGGTCTACTGCTCGACTAACAAGATGAATGGGGGTGTAACTTATTGGAAAGGTATTAGATGCAGGGTTTCTATTCAGGTGTTGGAGATTATAATCCTATAAATGCCTATCAGTTGCATGCATGATATATTAGAGCTCAATCCCTTGAACACAGTGATCAGCGATGGCAATGTTTCACTGGTTAACTAACTAGATCTTGGATCTCAACTGTCGTCTGTTGATCACAAGAAAGTGTCGATCGATGGTCCTATAGGGATATCGATCAATACACCTTTCACAAATATCGATCGATACACCTTTCACAAATATCGATCGATACACCTTTCACAAATATCGTTCTATTGTCAGAAGACAATATCGATCGATGCTTCTAGTTAAGCCCTAGGCGCAGGTTGATAATGCTCACTAGCTTTCTAGTTCAGCGGTAGCCTTTTTCTAGAAATCCTATATGACAGATTAGTTTCAGGACTGGATGGTCAAGGATGCTTGACTCATGCAGATTCCTAGGTTCAATATTCTAGTTAGCTAAGCTAGAACAAGCATTAAAAACAATCAATCAATGAATACCACAACTTAGCAATCTATAGTTGGGGCTAATCCCTCTAACCTATTTGAACCATGAATCTAACAAGTAAACTACTCAGACATAGCTAAGCAATTCATGACACAAAATATAGAATAAAACTGCATGGAATAGAATAGATGAATCAATGGAGTTCCAATCACAAATCTCTCTATGATCTTCTCTCCTAAGAATACAATGGTGGCTGAAAAACTCTATAGAAAAACTGTGTGTAAAAAAACTCTCTTGCCTCCTAACGCTTCGGCAAGTATATAACTATTAAGTGAATAACTCGTTAGGGGTAATCTTGTAATTTGGTGAAATCTTGGGTTTAAAGTCGGCTGAAACAAAGTCGCGCTTCCACGTCTCGACATCGATCGATGGTACAGGATGTACATCGATCGATCATAATCTTCAATCGTCGAGGCTTCTCTTCGGTAACGATCGACGGCACTGGATGTGCATCGATCGATTGTTTGTTCTTTGTATCGACCTTTATTGGTCAGCTCGGATGAAAACTCTTTTAAGCTCCTAAATGCTCCATAATCATCACTTTACTCCAAGATACTTCTGAAACTGAAAACATACCTAATAGGACATAATATATAGTATATAGATAGTAAAATACTTATATACCATGGGTAAAAATTGGTCAAATCGATGGTATATCAACTGCCCCAGACTTACCCTTTTGCTTGTCCTCAAGCAAAACAAACAGGCAGTCTCTCTGAAAGAGGTTTAAAAACAGCAGGGACTTATAGATATAAAACATAGAAATCATCACCTCTACAATTTCGCAAACCACATCTAAAAAGTCCTAATCACAAAAGCACATTATGCAATATCCTAGCTTAGCAACCAAATTCAACTAGTCTACAACTCAACAAATCCTGTCTGACATTCCCCTCTACTAACCTCATTTCTTAGCATAAATATAAAAGTGCATGCTTTACCTTGGGAGTATCGATCACAGGATGCAAGGGTTTTCAGACAAGTATCTGGAACTGCAGGTAAAAGTTAGTTCCTAATTTTTCTCTCTCTAATTTCTCTCTTGAGTCAAAGTCTGCTTCCATTGCAGGATCAGTGACCAAGATTGGACAGGCTTCCATGAATCAAGTCTTAATGGTGGTTGCCACCAAGTCATGTTCACTTCTTTTTGACCTATATCCAAGAATTTTTTGTGAAGCGAGCCTTGAAGATTGCCGCCTCCAAGTCCCGTTCGAATTCTTTTATTGGAATCTTTATGAAGCAAGCCTTAATAGTTTTAGCCACCAAGCCTTGTTCAGATTCCACCTAACTAAGTCCTAAGTCCTATTTAAATAATAATTTTCGGATTTTTTTTTTATAACTAACTAACTACTCTAGGGTCGAAATAGAAAGAGCAAATGTGATAAATGAAATCTACACAAGGCATTACCTTCCAGACTTGTCTGAAGAATCCGATCTCATGTATACCAAGCCCCAAGATAAGCGATTGTGTCAGGTTTAGTATTGGATGTCAGCTTTGGTTCCTTCAAACAATCAAGGCAAGTGTGTATAGTTGACAGGTTGATCCACTTTAGCATCTTAGTACTGTCTGCAATCAGTAAATCTAGAATGGTGCTAAAGAGTGGTTAGATATCCAAGTATAAATAAGGTCATAGTCCCTTTCACATAGCTAAGCATAATTTATTAAAATCTTTTTTTTTTATAAGAATCAGAATAAACTATATCGGTAAACCTCCCCCCAGACTTAAATTACACTGTCCTAGTGTAACATAGTCAGAGTTACGGTGGAAATAAATCATAAGTACAAATGTAACAAGTTAGGAAGATAAACCTGACTGGAGTGGGAATCGATCGATGCGCATAGGTATGCATCGATCGTCGTGTGTGAGTGTGTGTCGATCGATGTCGACGTCTCGTCCACGGTCGATATGTTGGTAGTCTTCCTACTTGGATCTTGCAATAAATCTGAAAGAATGAAAACGAAAGTAAATACCAGTAACTAAGAAAACCAATTAAAATTACCTAATAGTGGGTTACCTCCCACTCAGCGCTTTGTTATAGTCATATATCTTGACTTTGGAGGTATGTGGCTAGTTGGTGGAAAAACAGTTACTTGTTGGGAAACAAGCATCCACCTCATCTCTGCATATTCTGGACCAAGCTGCAATGAAATTTCTTGTGGCCTCATCGTTTATGGTCCATCTCTCATCCATCTTTTGTACTGCATTTGAGATGTTCTGTAGCCTTTCTAGGATGTCTTCAATGCTGAACTGATACCATCCTATCTTTCTGTAGGCGTATTCTGATAGCTCGTTCAGTTGTTCCTGCATTGACTCCATGTTGTTCGGTATCAGCTGCTCGTCGTCTGGTGTAGACGCGGTATCGATCGATGCCACCAAGTGTCTATCGATCGTTGCTGGTGCTTTACTATCGATCTATTTGGAGTGTGCTCTGTCGATCGATGCTGAAATCTGGTGTTGAGATGCAAGTTGCCTCTAAATGGCTTTGGCTTCCTTTTATAGCCATTTTGCTTAGCTACCTAGTCCATTGAGTTTGACGTCGAATGGAAAATATATGTCATCACATCGCTTCTCAAGTCGTTCCTCCAAGGTGTCTATAGCTATGTAAAGCTTTGATGTGATCTGATCAACTTATGCTGCTGTGTAGGGAAGATGTTCTGTAGGTTTCTTGCTGTCGAGCGATGTCCTGCGGAACCTATCGATCGATATTGAACCTTTTTCCTGAAAATCATGTTGATCATTAAGCTTACCAATGTCCCTCTAGACGTTCATCATTTGTGTAGACAAGGTGTCCAAGTAGCGCATGATAGGTGAGGTGAAACGATCGTGCATATCCTCATAATATTTTAACCTATCCTCCATGGCTGCGAACCTTGAGTCGATCGATGTGATGTTGCAGATATCGATCGATGTGGCTGGTTGTGGAGCATTCATGCGAATGGTGTCCAGCTCTTGCTGTAGCAGATCAATTTTCATGCTCAACCATTCCACGTTGTTGTTGAGAGGGTTGTATACGTCATTAATCCTCGTGTTGATGTATGCGATCTTCCATTCATCCTTCTTCTCTGCCATACTTTCCGGTTCTGCAGGAATCTGGGATGTCTGTGGCTTGACGTCGATCGATGTTGCTTTGTTGGCGTCGATCGATGGTGATGTCGTCAGCTTCCTTCTCAAGGTTGTGCTGGATACTCTCAATCTATGTCTTCATCTCTGCCATACTTCTGAAAAGCTCATTGTAACCTCTGTCCAAAGGTTGATAGGTGTCATCTACCAATGTCTTGAGTTCATCTCCTAGCTTTTCCTGAGCTCCACAAAGACCAGTCACCATCTCATTGATCTCATCCTTGGTGTAGATCTCTGGTGCCAGTTTTGTAGGTGTGAAGGAAGTGGCATATTCTGGAAGACATATGTGACTCTCTTCAAATAGGGATGCTCTCTCCAGAATCTTTCTGATGTTGTCCTTAGTAACAGGGATCATCTCACCAGCTACGCTTCTTGCATATCCAGACTCATCTCTGTAGACACCATATTCGTCCTTCTGTTCTCATCTGAACTTTCTGGCTCCATAGCTGTCATAAGCGCGATGTCCACATTCGTAATGTCTATCGATCGATGGTGAAGGTTCCGTATCGAGCGACGTTGGTATTACCCTGTCGAGCGATGTAGAAGCAACCTTGTCGATCGATGCTTGGCCAACAGGTCTGCACATTTGGTGTGAACCAATTCCTGTTGTGTTGGCCCTTGGATTTTCGTCTGGAACAGCTGGATTGTTGTCTGGAATGCTGTGTTTCTGCATAAACGAGTTGTCTGCTCCATTGACCACTTGAAGAATATCTGCTATGTCCTCTCTGGATACTTGTAGAATCCTTCCATCCATAGCTCTTGCATGGCCATCTGAGTCCCTGAAAATACCAAATTCATCAGGAGTTATAAAATCATCATCAATGCTCATATTCTTTTTAGGAAATAGAGAATTAGGGTTTCTGGATTGAATGCTCTTTCTGGATGTTCCTTCTGATTTATTTGTGGGAGCATTCATCTTTTCTGCTTCTGTTTTGTGAGAAGTATTCTGGGGTGCAAAACTCCTTATATAGGTATTGGTAAACCTATTTGGAATTGGAATATTCCCTTTTTCCTTTTCGAAGGTGGCGGCCTTGATATCGATCGATGCAGAAGATCGTTTTGCTGGATGAGGGTGGGTATCGGCCGATGCTGAGTATACGCTGTCGATCGTTGGTGGAGGCGTGTTGTTGAAGGAGTGAATTGAATATCTTTCATCCTGCATTGCAATCTCTGTAGCTCTTTCCTTCTAGTAATCCTCATCATACTCCTCAGTAGGATCCTCAATGGATGAAAGAATCACAGTCTCCACTGCAAAACTTTCATGGAATCCACTATCTGCCCAACTGCCTATTCAATAGACATCACGTCCTCTATTGTTGGGTTATTGAAAGACAAAGTTTGGATAGTACTGATCTGGTAATGTGGATTGGTCTACCGGTTGCTTCCCGTCGAGCGACGTGGGATAGCGTTCATCGGTCGTCGGTGACTCATTGGAATCGATTGATGTGACAGTGTGAGTGTCGATCGATTCTGAGTACTCGGTTTCGTACTCTGCTCCACAATGGCATGATGCAATGTAGCCAAGATCATTTCCAAGCTCCACGACGTTGACATGTTGTCTCACAACTCGAACTAGGTCATAGTGGACGTCTGGATCTATCAGTGCCAGACACAATCTGTTGGTGTTCATGTCACATACAGCTCCTACTGTAGCTAGGAAAGCTCTTCCAAGCAGAAGTGAAGAGTTCCAGTTAAGCTTGATGTCCAGGACATGAAAATCTACTGGGACAAGGGCATTACCAATCTGTACCTCAAGGTCTCTTATGATGCCTCCTGAGCTCCTTCCTGAAAGATCCACGAAGGTGAATGATTCTGATGAGGGCTCTATTTTCAGACCCAGCTGGTCTGCCATAACCTTAGGTAGTATACTGACTGATGCTCCTGTGTCACAAAGTGCATGGGGAAATTCAATACCCTTTGCCAAACATGGTATTGCCAACTTCCCAGGATCACTCTTCTTCTTCAATGCGATCCTTAGTTTCATCCTTTCCCTGATGTAATGAAACATTCTCCTAATGTCCTCCTCAGTCTCCTTAGTTTCTCTGAAGAACATCCACAACCGGTGTGTGTAGTAAACTTCATCAAAATGTTTCTCCAATGGGATTCTGAGGACTCTCTTAGTGAAACCATCCATCTCCTTCTCATTAGCTTCCATCTTACGGTTCTTAGGAATCTTCTCCTTCCTTTTCCTTAACCTTCTTCCTTCAGTTGCCTCATCGACTTGCATAGGCTCTGGTGTAGTGTCTAAAGGGTTGGTTGTAGGTTCTGGTGGGTTTGCTAAAGGTTTAGGTGGTGGTCTGAGTGCGTTGATTCGGTTACGATCAATAGATGGTAATCACACTCGGTATGTGAGAGGTGCACGTCGATCGATGGGAGGTGAGGGGGTCGATCGATATCGGTCTCTCTTTGTCGATCGATGGCTGGCTCATGGGGTCGATCGATTTTGACGTAGAAAGGGGAGGGTGGGTGAGGATGTTTTTTTGCGAATTCCTCATGAGTCATGATTCGAACTGCGCTACACACCGCAGCCGATTCAACAGATGCCATCGATCAATTTTTAGAGTATTCTATCGATCGATCTTCGTCATGGTCTGTCGATCGATGTGCATCCATTGACATCGGTCGACACCATTGTGATCCGTCGAAGCTCATGGAGCTTTCAACTTCGAAATCTCCTTCTCCAAGCTTCTCATGCTTCACCACCTGCCAGAAATCATCATCTAGGATGTCATTCACGTGGTGCTTTGCTTTCCCAACTCCTACCTCTCTAGCCAAGGCTTCTTGCTTCTTTACAGTGTCTCCAGTCTGAGCCACTTGCATTTCAAGCTTCCTTACTTGAGTCCCTAAGGTCTCAATTCTTGTGTTCAGACTGTTGTAGGCTGAATCTATCTTCCCATTGAAATCCACAGTGAGTTGTTTCTGTCCTTCCAGAACTCTGTCAAGCATTGCTTCAATCTTGCTTTCCTGAGTCTGTGGTGGAGGATTCTGGTAGTATGAGTTTCCATAGCCTCTCCTGTTGTTGCTGAAAGGTTTCTCGAACTGTGAACTCTGGTTACTCCTCTGACCATTGCCATAGAAGTTTATGTTTCCACCCTGGTTTCCAGACCTCTGAAATCTAGTACCTCTAATTTAGTTCACATATTCTTCTCCTTCATTGTTTACAGTCTCTGCTTCTTCAGCTGAGCAGACCTGCTTCCTAAGAAGCTCATGAACTACATCTAACTTTGCTCTAACTTCGTCCATCTGCCCCTTCCTTAGGGATGCAACAGACTTATTCCTTTCAAAGTAAGTGTTCTTGGTGTTGCTGCTGTTTGCTAGATTTTCAGTCAGTCTCATAGCTTCCACCGGATTCCTGGTGTTGAAGTTTCCCTCACTAGCTGTATCAAGAGCCATCTGATACCTCAAGGCGATACCTCTGAAGAAAGTGCTCAGTAGTTGCACTTCATTGGATCCGTGGTGTGGACAGTCTCGCCGGAAGAACTTGAATCTGATCCACGCATCTTTGAATGACTCTCCAGTCTCCTGCGTGAATGTGGCGATTTTTCTCCTCAAGTCTTCAGCGCGTGCCTCATCGAAGAAGTGTCGCAAGAAAGCATTCTTGATGTCGGCCCAGGATATTAGAGATCATGTGGGTAGCTGCTTAAGCCAGTGCATCGCTTCTCCAGTCAGAGTATACTTGAAGAGCTTGCACAATAGGTAGTCCTCAGGGACTCCATCCATACGATAAGCAGCGATAAGATCCCCGAACCTCTCCAGATGGTCCATAGGATGCTCGTGCGGTAACCCAGAGTAGGGTAGCTGCGACACGAGTGTGTAGTACTGAGGCTTCAGCTCGAAGTTCTGCTTCGAATCTCTGGAAGTCGAATAGCTGATATGTTGGCGTAGTACTCGTCTGGACTATTGTAGTCAGCCAGTGCCTTTGGTGGAGCAGCCTCTTCTACAGGTTGAGCAGCTTCTGTAGCATCAGCATCAAGGATTACATTCCCCTGAGCGTCTAGTTTCTGACCTGTTGCATTACGCAGATGACCATCCTGGTCATACAGGTTTCCATTCTCATTCTGTCTGAGAATAACAATTGCGACCATGTTTCGCGACTGAGGATCGATCGATGTAAGCAGTGTAGTATCGATCAACGTCGAACGATGTGGATCGGTCGACGATGAAGGTCATGTATCAGTCGACGGTTGGGTACGAGAATCAGTCGACGTGAAAACTGCTGCGTCGAGCGATGTGGAACGTTGGTCTTTGCGGATCGAACGTTCCAAGTGAGCAGGATCTTCTGAGAATAGCAGGTGTGTTTCCTTGTTGCTTCTGGTACTGCTGGGCATGTACCTGAACGTTTCAGCGGTAACCTCTTTCTAGCAATCCTAGTATGACAGATTAGTTTCAGGACTGCATGGTCAAGGATGCTTGACTCACGCAGATTCTTAGGTTCAATATTCTAGTTAGCTAATCTAGAACAAGCATTAAGAACAATCAATCAATGAATACCACAACTTAGCAATCTATAGTTGGGGCTAATCCATCTAACCTATTTGAACCCTGAATCTAACAAGTAAACTACTCAGACATAGCTAAGCAATTCGTGACACAAAATATAGAATAAAACTGCATGGAATAGAATAGATGAATCAAAGGAGTTCCAATCACAAATCTCTCTATGATCTTCTCTCCTAAGAATACAATGGTGGCTGAAAAACTCTGTAGAAAAATTGTGTATAAAAAAACTCTCTTGCCTCCTAACACTTAGGCAAGTATATAACTATTAGGTGAAAAACTCGTTAGGGGTAATCTTGTAATTTGGTGAAGTCTTGGGTTTAAAGTCGGCTGAAACCAAGTCGCGCTTCCGCGTCTCGACATCGATCGATGGTACATAATGTACATCGATCGATCATAATCTTCAATCGTCGAGGCTTCTCTTCAGTATCGATCGACGGCACTTAATGTGCATCGATCGATTGTTTGTTCTTCGTATCGACCTCTATTGGTCAGCTCGGATGAAATCTCTTTTAAGCTCCTAAATGCTCTATAATCATCACTTTACTCCAAGATACTTCTGAACCTGAAAACATACCTAATAGGACAGAATATATAGTATATAGATAGTAAAATACTCATATACCATGGGTAAAAATGGGTTAAATCCATGGTATATCAAGGATTCTTGGGGTTTACAGGGTATTACAGGAGGTTTGTGAAAGACTGTGGAGTAATTGCGAGACCTTTAACGTCCTTATTGAATAGAGACCAGTTTGAGTGGGCAGATGAGGCTCAAGGTTCATTTGAGGCATTGAAGGCAGCTATGACTACGGCTCATTTTTTAGCGTTACCAAACTTTACAAAAGTCTTTGTGGTGGAGACTGATGCTTCAGGGATTGGCGTAGGAGCAGTGTTAATGCAAGACAAGAAACCTTTAGCATTCTTTAGTCATACATTGACAAAACGGGAAAGACATAAGCCTGCTTATGACAGGGAGTTGATGGCTGTAGTGATGGCAGTGAGGAAGTGGAAACATTATTTGCTTGGACGAAAGTTTCAGGTGCATACGGATCAGAGGAGTATTAAATACTTACTGGAGCAGAAAGAGGTAAACATGGAGTATCAGCGATGGTTAACAAGGTTGCTTGGATTTGATTTTGAGATTTTCTATAAACATGGGTGTGAAAATAAAGCAGCTGATGGTCTATCTCGTTGAATGCACTCGTCGTCATTGTTTGCAGTAACCGTTCCTATAGTGTTACAGTGGGAAGATTTATATAAGGAGATTACAGAGAGTGGACCGATATAGTTAGTGATTCATAAGTTATTGAGTAAAGAGCTAGTATCTACGAAGCTAATAGTGATAGATGGGAAGCTTTGGTCTA
This sequence comes from Brassica napus, assembly GCF_020379485.1. Classification (NCBI taxonomy): domain Eukaryota; kingdom Viridiplantae; phylum Streptophyta; class Magnoliopsida; order Brassicales; family Brassicaceae; genus Brassica; species Brassica napus. The sequence continues at coordinate 31,000,376 of NC_063444.1, forward strand.
AGCAACGGCTAGTCATACCAAAGACTTCGAGGTTTATTCCTTTAATACTAAATGAGTGTCATGACAGTAAATCTGGTGGTCATTCGGGAGTAGTGAAGACATTACAACGAGTTCAGCGTTCATTTACATGGAAGGGTTTGTGGAAGCAGATAAAGGAGTATGTTGCGGAGTGTTCAGTTTGTCAAACTCACAAACACTCGACGTTATCACCTGCAGGATTGTTTCAACCATTACCTATTCCGGCGAGGATTTGGGAAGATATAAACATAGTTTTTTTTAGGGTCTTCTGATGTCAAATGGAGTGAATGTGGTGTTGGTTGTTGTCGACATGTTAAGTAAGTCAGCACACTTTCTTGGCTTGAAACACCATTTACAGCGGCAGATATGGTAAATAAGTTTGTAATGGAGATAGTTCGTTTACACGGTTACCCTCACAGCATTGTATCTGACCGCGATCGTATCTTTTTGAGCCAGTTCTGGAAGGAGTGTTTTAAACTGGCAGGGACACATTTGAAGTTTAGTACTGCCTTTCATCCTTACACCGATGGGCAGTCAGAAGTTTTAAACCGTTGCTTAGAGACGTTCCAGCTTTGTTGGGATATGAAGACAGGTCTACTAACAACTTTGAGTTGGAGGAGTCGTTAAAACAGAGAGATGCAGTATGGAATGTTATAAAGAAAAGTTTGGTCAGGGCGCAGGAGTTGATGAAAGACCAAGCTGATAATCATACGAGAGGTGTTGAGTTATCGGTGGGAGATATGGTGTATTTGAAGCTACGTCCATATTGACAACACTCGGTGGTGAAGAGATTCTGTCAGAAGTTAGCTGCTAAATTCTACGGACCGTATATGGTACTGAACGGATTGGTAAAGCGGCTTACAAGTTGTTGTTACCAGCGGAATCGAAAATTCATCCAGTCGTTCACATATCCCAAATTAAGAAGGCGTTGGGAGAGAGTACTCAAGTGCAACAACTACCACCAGTTTGTTTGGGTGAGGTGGCTGGTGAATTGGTTCCGGACGAGGTGTTAGCGAAACAATATAATATGAAGGGAGAGCTGGAACTTCTTGTTCATTGGAGGGATTCAACAGAGGTGGATGATTCTTGGATGCCTTCGTGAGAGTTTGTAGCATGTTTTCCATCATACAAGCTTGAGGGCAAGCTTGGTTTACATGGGTGAGGTATTGATAGGTATCATAAGGCTTACATGAGGAAGAATAATAATAGAGTTGAGAAATAGAGTAAGGATGACGTGGCAGGAGACGTTGGATTGCAAGTTAAATGAAGAAGGAAACCTGCAGATGGAGAAAGAGTCTTTGCCGTTATGAGTCATCGTCTCTTTACTAATAGTTTGTTGTTCATTCTGTTGAAATTATGCTTTGATGTTGATTGTTTAGACGCTATGAGTCTATCTCTCTCGTTCGCCATGAGAAAGATGATTCAAGCTGGATTCGCCATGAGAGTCTAGTTTGTTTCATACTCAAAGCTTTATTCATTTCTATTGGAATTACAAGTGAAGTTTACAAGAGTTCTTAGAGTTTCGCATATCTAAACTCTATCACAGAGATAGAAGGAAGATTCAAGCCAAACTAGTTGATAACCAGTGGCTCTCTAGCAACCGTTGCGTCCGGCATCTCCATATCAGCAAGAGGGTCCTCAGCTCGATTTTCACTTGGCTGACCAAAGGTCCCCACTTCGCCAAATCCACCCCGGACTTCACCATCATGAGAAGATACCAGCCCGGGAACAAATGTCAGCTGACGGTTACTACAGTTAGAGTCATCAGAAATGGGGGAAACCTTAGATCTCTATCCGGATCGAGACGAATAACTTCCATATCATCCATATCCGCCTGAAAATTCTTATGAGCTTCCACCCATATCTTTCGATCATCCTCAAGACCTATAATCCCCCTCCTCAAGATTGGTCCGAGCGACTGTCTGGGACATCAGCAAGACATTCTGTTGGACACCCTCAGAGTCAGTCGAAGCTTGTGTGATCAAGTCGATACACAATTTATACTTCGCAGCCACCACCTTATGAGCTCCCTTTTCATATTTCTGAACCTCATTAGCCCTTAGCGCAGACAATCTACAAAGCTCCTCTTCATGAGTCTTTTGTGCTAGCCCGAGCTGATTGTCAAGCTTTTCTTTCTCTCGGCATGCATCTTCTAGATTTTTTATGAGGTAACGAAGACCAAGCTCCGAATTCTCGAGCTCCTTGGTCTTCTCATCCTTGGTCTTCTTGATGACCTCCAGTTCCTTGAGCTTAGCCTCCAAAGCAGTGTTTCGAGCACAAGCTTCCTGGTTCCTGGCCTGCTATGCCACATCCTTAAATTGCAGGGCTTCCTTCTCAGCGACGACCACCTTACCCCGATCTTCTCAGATCTTGTATTCATAGAAAGCTCGATTGCTGTTCACCAAGCCCATATGCTTTGACCAAACAAAAAAAAGGCCAGTCACGAAAACACAAAAATGCATCATTGAGACAAAAATAAATAAGTCGGTAAGATAGTTATCAAGGCATTAGATAGGCAGACGCCTCCATAGATCTCATTTCTGGCAAACATCTGTTCCCGAAAACTAAGATCACCAACAAGACATATCTCACGATGGAGGCATACAAAAGTCTTCCCATCATAAGCAAGAGGAGTGCTGCCTATAAACGCGAAAGAGAAAGCATACTCGCCCTTCTTATTTTTAAATATGTGTCTCCTTTCTCTTTTAAGACACAAGCAGAGCTAGTTTTGGCATGTGCTGGATTGCATAACTTTTTACGTAAAGAGTATCGATCAGATATTTTTCCAGAAGAAGTGATCAATGAAAACAGTGAAGAAGAAGAAGAAAATGGAGAAGTAGGCACTGAAGAAGTAGGTATTCTTGAATCTCAACAACGAGAGTATGCTAATAACTGGAGAAACATGATAGCTTCCAATATGTGGACTGATGCAGTAGGAAATGGAAGTAGCGGTGATGGTGAGACAAATTATTTTTGTTTCGCGTTCTTTGTTTTCTTATGATAATAATCAGTCTTGTTTTCATTAAATTTTTTTGATATTTTTGAAACACCATTCTAGTTATTGAATCAAACGTTTGATATCATGTGCGTTTGGTTTCTTCACTATTATTGAATCAAATGGTTGTTTTATCAAATACGAAACAGAAAAATATATAATGAATTACAGATCATGTGAGTTTGGTTTCTTCGTCATTGTTGAGTTTGGTTTGTGTGTTCACGTAGACAAAATATGCAGTACATATAGGTTTTATTATCACACAGATTTCAAAATCTTATGAGTATAGATGATATTTTCAAAGTATATTCTTATGAGTAAAAATACAAAGAATTCAACTTCCAATAAAAATAGAATTTAATAGAGTAGTAAAATCAACAATAACTAAACTTTATGAATAACAAACAGTTTGAATGGAATTTAAAAGTCTTCAAAAGGGGTGTCAATTCGGGCTGGCCCGGCCCGAACCCGCTAAGCCCAAAAATATTTGAGCCCGGCCCGGCCCGGAAATATTTTGGGCCTAGAATTCAAAGCCTCTAGGGCTTTTCGTTTTTTTTTGGACTTTTCGAAAAATAATTTATCATTGTCACTTCCATCGTTTTAATACATGTGAATTTTTATTAAAAAAAAAATAGTTTCATTTTTTGTTTTAAAATATAAAATGAGTATAAACTTTTCTTTTTATCAAAAATGTTTTACTTTTTCGTATGCTTTAAAAACATATTATAAACAAACTAAATTTAATAAGATTTAAATAATCAAATATAAATTTAAGCTAAGTAGGGGTTATTGGTTGTTGTATATTAATGGATTTGAAAATCTGAACTAAATCTAGTGTTATTGGTTCTGTGATTTTCAAATCTGTATTAAAATCATGTGTTATTGGTTTAATGATTCATAAATTATGTATCAAATCAAGTGTTATTCAATCGTACGGATTTACTAATATATTTGATTTTATAATGGATTTGAATGAATTTGTTTGGACATTTTAGTTAAAAATACAAAGACTCAAATCCGAGAGAAAACCTCCGGATTTACATATTTTACTTGGATTTATAAATACTATATGGATTTCTAAATCAATCAAAATATATAAACCAATAACACCTCCTAAACATATAAGAAAACAAATTTATGATAAACATGGTCAAACGTTTCATACTTTGTATATTGAAAAAACATGTTGTACATGAAAGAAGAAAGTACATTTGCAAAATTTAAAATGTGACACTTGTAATGATAAACAATAAAATAATTAACAACTTTTATATTTGCTTTATTAGAGTTTGGATAAAAATATCAAAATAATATGTCAATACTAATAATTGTTTGGATTGCAATAACGATAATATTTAAAATAAAGTATAAAATTTCGTGTTTTCGGACCGGTCTTAGTCCAAACGGGCTTATGCCCAAAATATCCAAAGTCCAAATGGACTTAGCCCGAAAGACTCAATTTTTTTGGGTTTATAAAACTAAGCTCAAGCCCAATAATTTTTAGGGCTCGAAGGGAGGCTACGGATTTCGGCCATAATTGATATGTATATATTCAAACCAATAACAATGCATTTTGGTAAGATTTTTAAAATCCATAAACGATGGATTGTCAAAATTTTATAATTCTTTCAGGGACAATAGGAATTATCCTCTCTTGAAAAAAAAGAAAGTTCATCATCGTTTGCCACAATGGGCGTATATTAGAGAGAGAGATCGAGGTGTCAACTACTGGCGCACGTTAGATAGATGAATGTCTTGTAGTTTTTTATTCAGGAGAAAGTAATAATCAAGACGAAGAAGAAGTTCACCCTATCTCCTATCTCCTATCTCCTATCTCTTTCATCTTCTCCGATCTCGTCGTTTGCTTCCGATCTCTTTGGATTCCTCTTTTCCGTACGTCGTAGGTATCTTCCGCGATATGATTTTGTGTTTCGATTTAGCGAGAAACTAGAAAGATTCCAAGGAGTAATCTGAGATTGGCTTTGATTAGTTCAATAAGTATGCTGCATGAAGTTAGAATTATGCTATTTGTGCAGGTTGCTCGGCTAATTGATTTGTACACATAGGGTCATTGTTATCTTCGCTTGTGATGATGATGCGGACTGTCTCTCTACCACTCTCTCATCATAAGATCCATCAAGCTTCTGGATACCATAATGTGCCTACTTGTGTCAATTATCACTTACTTAATTCCCGCGTTTTGATATCTACTTACAATTTTTCTGTTTCCTGCAGAGTATTGCTTGTAAAAATCGTGTGTATTTAACACAGACACGTCTTTCATCATTTTCCACGGTATCATCTCTGCTCATACCATGCATTGTTTTTATGGTTGGTTCTGTGTCCATCTGTTAGTGCTTTTATTTGATTTTCTTCAACTATTGTTGTAGGTGTTATGAGGAGGAACTTTACCACTTTTTCTTATTAGTAACTTCCGTAGAAATGCTTGTGTGTCTGTTTCTATTGTATTTAACTTTGGTTGTGTCCGATCAATAAGTATAGCTCTCAGTTTAAAATAGATTTTCATCTGAGGGTCCCTTGCCAAGTGTTTTCTATCTATATGGATTCTTTTACTTGTATAACCTTCACGTGGGCTTCTATGAATTCTATGTTTCCTTTCCTCTTGTCTTAGAGACGAGACGTTTGGAGTCTTCAGCTTTTCGAGACCTTGCGTGGGTTCAAAGCCCCTGTATCATCTTGTAGTAATGCATTCGTTTGCCGAGCAGCTCTCTTTCCAGGGGGTGGAAGCCACGGCCCCATTGTTAAATCAACTGCACTAGTACTCACAAGGTTATATGCCTGAACCTTTACTCATTTATACTGTTAAGTGGCGGCTGATGTCGGTCTACTTTCCAAAGTGTGCACACGCATCACATGTTCTTGCTTACAACCCAAAAGATCTCATATTTGAATAAGGGGAGTAGGATATACATTCCGTGTTTGGTCTGTCTTTCAAATACATTTTCTATATAATGCCATCTTACCTCAAATTTCGTCATTGATAGTAGGGCATGTGATGCTTTACATGGAAATCCTCATTTAATGAAACTACTTTCAGCAGTTGCGATTCTTGCATTTGGTACATGGGGAATTAGGCCCCTCATGGGCTTAACCAGAGCTACCTTGTTTGAGGTGAGATGTCTTCTCTTTTATGTATTCCTTCCCTTTTTCGCTTCTTAGAGTACTTGGTATACTTTAATTCTTAGTGGACGCAATTTTGATTCCAGAAGGGAAATGATGCAAATTCACAAAAGAGCAGCACACAATACATTGTTGTGTCATATCTTCAGCCTTTGCTGCTTTGGAGTGGAGCACTCCTTTTCTGCAGGTCGACAATATTTTTGTTTCTTAACTATTATATATTTTTACTAAAGCCAATATGGAATTGTCTTTCAGAACATTGGACCCAGTAGTATTGTCTTCAAGTGCCAGCCAAGCTGTTAAAACTCGCTTTCTTAGCTTTGCGCAGTCCATGTCAACAGTGTTGGCATTTGCCTGCTGTTTATCAAGGTGAGAAGTTTCTGAATACTGCTAGTCTACTTTTATAAGAACACTGCTATGTTGAGCTTCACTATTCAAGTACTTGCTTCAGAATAGATGTCTTCAAAAGACCTAAATGATCTTTATGCAGTTTCAGCATTAGGTTCTTTCAATCAGTTGGAAATAGTGCAGTATATTTTGTTTCGGTCCTTGTATATCTATCATACCTTAGCTTTATTGAGTTTGAAATGTAAATTTAGTTTCTGAGCATGTTATACAATGTCTTTTCTGTAGCCTACTTCAGCAGGTGCAGAAATTTTTTATGGAGACAAATAATCCAGCCGATACCAGAAATGTATGTCTCCCCTATGCTTAAACGGACTTGAACACTTCTTATTTTTTTTGTATCGATGACTTTTTTTCTGTTGATGGTTATTGGCCCTCGTAAGATGCGATATGATACACTTCAGCTGTAGGGCTTAGTTTTCCTTAGTAGCTACCTCTTAGGAAGAGTTAAATATGTTATTGTATCACGTCTAATCTTTCCATTAATGAAAGGGATAAATACTATATATGAACTGTATGTCAGATCGCGATTCTCATGAAAAATAAGCATTTTATCCCTCCGAACTTGTATTTTTTTTTTGTGAATTTGCATTCGTTTATTTTAGGTGTTCTGAAAGAATAAACTCCTTTCACATCGATATTAAAAAACTCAGTTGGCTGATGCACAAGTTGTACTTGAGATTGGATGTCTTTTAGCTAATTTCGTTTATTCGGAAGTACGTTTATCTGTTTTTTTGTTATGCCAGATGGGTTTCAGTTTTGCTGGGAAAGCTGTTTACACTGCTGCGTGGGTCGCTGCTGCTTCATTGTTTATGGAGCTTTTGGGTTTCTCTACCCAAAAATGGCTAACAGCTGGAGGTCTGGGGACAGTACTGCTTACTCTCGCTGGTCGTGAGGCAAGATCCATTTTTGTGCAATACTTTGGCATACTAAATCTAATAACAGTGGGACAATAATACCTTTTGTGGCAGTGCAGATACTTACTAACTTTCTTTCAAGCATTATGATTCATGCTACACGGCCCTTTGTTCTGAATGAGTGGATCCAGACCAAGATAGGAGGCTATGAAGTTTCTGGCACAGTAGAGGTCTGTTAAGTTGTCAATATATCTTAGCCATCACAGGCTGCCTTAGATTGATTTTCTTAATTGATAATCACGCCACTTGCTTCAAAGTTCAAACAGTCGTCTGTTTTTTATATGACTTTTGTTCCATGGAAATTTACTTTGCTTCATTATCAGCACGTTGGCTGGTGGTCACCTACGATTATCAGAGGTGATGACCGTGAAGCGGTTCATATTCCTAACCACCAGTTCAGTGTTAACATTGTGAGGAATCTAACTCAAAGGACACATTGGCGCATCAAAACACATCTTGCCATCAGCCATCTTGATGTCAGCAAAACTAATGTAAGAAAATATTCTTGTTTACACATTCTTTTATCCCTGCACTTGTAGAGTAGCTAATGCGACAAGTGGATGTATTATTTTTTAACTTTTACAGAGTATTGTGGCTGATATGCGCAAGGTGTTGTCCAAAAATCCTCAAATCGAGCAACAAAAAATACACAGAAGAGTCTTTTTGGAGGATGTAGATCCAGAGAACCAAGCCCTTAGGGTAAGACGATGCCCTTCTGTCAACATCTAATATATCTGTTTCGCTTTAATCAGATTTAACATCCATATCTAATTCTGTTGTAGATTCTCATATCCTGTTTTGTGAAGACTTCACGTTTTGAAGAGTACCTTTGTGTTAAGGTATGTAAAACTTAACTAGATAGACCTTTTCATAACCTTAATGTATGTCATCTAAACTGTGCACTTCAACTAAGAATTGTATGCAATTTGGTGCATGTCATACCCGCATGCGTGTACAACATCACTTAATTAGTTCCCCAGACATGGTTTTGTGTAATGCGTCAGTGCATGTGTTTCTGAGCATATGTGCCTGTGTCACATGTGTTTTGTGTCTGTGTGTGTAACTTATGTGTCATTGTTGAATATTATGAACTTTTTTAAACAGGAAGAAGTTCTCTTGGACCTTCTTAGAGTTATCAGGCATCATGGCGCACGTCTAGCAACCCCAATTCGCACAGTTCAGAGGATGCGTAATGAGACTGAGGTAGACAGTGCAGGATTTTCAGACATAGTTTTCAATCAAGCGGCTATGAACCGTCGACTCATGTTGATTGAGCCATCCTACAAAATCAATGGCGATGATAATGCCAAGTCCTCCCGTCCTAAGTCATCAGAGCAGAAAGGTGAAGAAAAAGACCCTGAAGGAGAAGCAACAGACTCCAAGGCTGAAACAGAAAACAACGGATCAAACACTAAAAAGGAGAAACCGAAAGTAAGTATTGATTCCAACTCTAGTACAGGCAATAAAGGTCTGAGAACCGCATCATCGGACCAGCCTGTAGAACACAAATCAGAAGAGAAGAAGAAAGAGAGTGCAAGAGAACGTTTCTGATGGCGAAGGTGCAAGAGAGCAGACACTGAAACCAAAAGCAAGACAAGGGACCGAAAAGAGCAAGGGAGATGAGAATGCTAGAGATGTTCGTGGATCTGGTACAAGTTCTTCGTTAGAGGAAAATATTGTTCTCGGTGTTGCTTTGGATGGCTCAAAACGTACACTCCCGATTGATGAAGAACTCGAGGCATCTAGTTCGTTAATGGAGTCCTAAGAACTTGGTGTTGGATCAGAATTAGTGAATGAAAAGAGGTATAAATAAAATAGTGTTCCAAGCAATTTAGTACATTTGTATAAAGTAACAATTGGAAATGAAGAAATGAGCCATTTCATCTGTGTAAATTATATCAGTGACTCAAACTCTAAAGGTAATTTGTTTTGGATAGTTTGAAGTTCCTTTGTGCTTTGAAAATTCATCAGGATCAAATTTATCAAACAAAACAAAGTAATAAAAGGAGGATATAAGCATTAGATAGAGTGTCCAGTAAGCGAAAATAATCGGCCAATGAGAAACTATATTTTTGCCATGTCACCTCCTCTATTTGTTTTTACGAAATGATCCTTTAACTTTTTATTTAAACAATTATAATCGAAAATATAATAGTTTGTAAAGAAATATTTAGTATAAATAATATCATAATTTTATTAAATACTAAAATAAATTGGGTTGGTTTTCAACTTTCACAAATAAAAAATATTATTTGTAAACTTAGAGAGAGAAAATAGAAAAATACATCGGAGACAAATCCATTTCTACTATGAAATTCCTCTATTTTAGAGAAAAAAATAGAGGAATACATTGGAGATAATCTAAGGCATGGCCGACGTAAATGATCGACGTTGAGATTTCAGCTTTTATGATTCTTACTATTCTAATGTTTCAATATAATTTGAATATTCTCTTTGCTTTATAATATAATGGTTTAAAAGTATTATTTGTTTCACTATATAAATTGTTTTTATATATCAATGTAACTTTATACTTATTGGATATTGTGTGGCCAATTAAATTATGTAAATTACCGTGTAATTGATTAAATTTATATATTAAATGACAGTTTTCTAAAGTAATAACGTTTAAATATTACAGATTTTAATTAAAACTGGAGGATATAAGCCTCAGATAGAGTGTCCACGTAGGCGAAAATAATCGGCCAATGAGAAACTATATTTTTGTCATGTCACCTCCTCTATTTGTTTTTACAAAATGATCCTTTAACTTTTTACTTAAACATTTATAACCAAAAATATTTTTTTAGTGAAATATATTATTTATATAAATATAATTATATTTTTTATTTACATAATAGTTTGTAAAGAAATATTTAGTGTAAGTAATATCATAATTTTATAAAATACTAAAATAAATTGGGCTGGTTTTTAACTTTCACAAATAAAAAATATTATTTGTAAACTTGGAAAAGAATATATCAAGAATATTCTTTTTTAGGAGAGAAGATAGAAAAATACATCGGAGACAAATTCATCTATATTATGAAATTCCTCTATTTTAGAGAAAAAATAGAAGAATACATTGGAGATGGTTTAAGGCATGGCCGACGTAAATGATCGACGTTGAGATTTCAGTTTTTCTGATTCTTACTATTCTAATATTTCAATATAATTTGAATATTCCTTTTGTTTTATAATATAATGGTTTAAAAGTATTTTTTGTTTCACTATATAAATTATTTTTATATTTCAATGTAACTTTATATTTATTGGGTATTGTGTGGCCAGTTAAATTATTTAAATTACTGTGTAATTAATTAAATTTATATATTAAATGACAGTTTTCTAAAGTAATAACTTTTAAATATTACATATTTTAATTAAAAATGATTACATTTTGAAACAGATAGAGTAATCTATAAACTAACTCTATATAGATATGAGGACAAAATTGTAAAGTGGTCTCACCTTGAATTTCTCTCATTCTGTGCATTCCTAATTGGAAGGAAATAATCAACATCTAATATTATGTTGCTCTCAGTATATTAGAAATGGTCGAACCGTAAACCAATTAAGGATGATGTAAGGAAGACATAAAGATGTACTTCCAGTTATCACAAATATAGAATCAATTGACAACGACTTAATTATGTCCAGCGTATGACAACATAGAAGAGTTTCCATACCTTCTAATATTATAATATCTCACTATATTAGTGGCTAAATCAGTTTTCTCTATCACAAATACTCACTCCATTCTTGGAGTTTAAGTTTTTCTATCTGATGATATTAGTAGTTTGATCCAAAAAAAAACGGGCGAACTGTACATTGTAATTGGAGAAAGAAAACAAACAAAAATCGACTGAAAACTTTTAAGGCATATGAAACAAAAATTGAAAATAGCAATTCTATGCAATTAAAGAATAAGACAATAAAATTGTAAAAATACAAAATAAAACAAAAAATATACACAGAAAAAAAGATTTAGTAAAATAAAATCATAATATAATTTTCATAATTGATAGTGCTCAGTTACACTAAAAAGTCTAAATTTACAACATACACAGATTTATTTACATCTTTAAACCTATTATCTAATTAAAATGATTCTAAAAAAAGTGCCAACATGAAGAGGTAGAAAATATACAATAAAATATAATAAATAACGTTAAAAATACATTATCACTGATCACTAAAAAATCATGTTAGTAGTAATAAAATGAAATGACAACACATTTATTTAAACCATAGAACATCACGCAACAAGGTGTTATTAAATATACAAACTACAAATTAAATATGCTCAACGTAAACACACGTAAAAATGAGACATCATATTTGAATATATTTAAATAAATAATTTTAAATATATTATATTCTTGATAATTTTAAAATTACTTAAAAAGAAACTAAATTATTAAAAAATTAATATACAAATAAAACTAAAGCAATATTTTGTAACGTCAAAATAATAAATGAATAAAAAATATATTATGTTAATAAAATAGATTTTAGATTTTAAAGACTTCTAATTCATGTAATATTACAAAATTCAAAATTTGTTTATTACAATTAATATTTTACCATTAGATATATTAAAATAATATTCTAGATCGATATTCAATTGTTAGTTTTCAACTATTACACGTAAAAAAATATTATTAAGTACACTTTTTTTTTTGAAAGGGGGGTTTTATATTTTAAGTAGGTTATTGGAGTACTTTTTTTCGTGAATTTATTCGAGATGAGATTCCGATATTTTAAACTAAGATAATTTATGTTCTATACATAATTATATATTTTTTACATAACTCTAAAATCTCGGACTTAATTCTTCATATTTTATTAGTTAATTGTGTTACATATAATAGAAATACTTACTTCAAACTAAAAATATAAAAAAAATCAAATTTAAAAATTAGTTATATATAATTTAATAAACAAAAATTCACATACAAATAAAAATGATAAATGTAACAAATTTAAATATATTATCCGCGGAGAAATGATCTAGTTTCATTAATAGAAGACTATTTAATTCCAAGGGGAACACTTCCACTACAAGAAAACATATTTTTTACGAGGGCGGTATTCGTTGTAAATTCGTCGTAATAGGGGCTTTACGACGAATTAATATCGATACGCGTTTCGTTGTTAAACGCTCGTCGTAACGGAGGTTTCGTCGTAAAGTCCTAGTTACGTTTACGAGGAAGTCAATTCCTCGTAAAGCGGAAGGAAACTATTCGTCGTAATGCCCTCGTAAACGACGATGTAAATACCTCGTAATAGTTCGTTGTAAAAGCCACGTAAGGCTTCCACGTAAAGTCGATGTAAATTTTACGAGGACTTTACAACGACTTCATGTAAATTCCTCGTAAACGTTACGAGGACTTAACGTGGAATTTTACAACGAATTTACATCTCCATATTTAAAATATTAATTAATTATAATAATTATATAAATTTTATAAAACAATAATTTTAAAATTTAAAATATTTGAAATAAAATTAAATATGAAACCAAATAATTTTTTTTTTAAAACTATAAATTCATTAATTAAATAGAATTTAAATTTTTTATACAAAACAAAAGAAATTAAAAAAGGAAACTAAAGGCCAACATCATGGTCATCGAAGTAGTTGGCTGAGGGGTTCGGGTCTGTAGACGTTCCTGCTTCGGGATCCGGCTGGCTCATCCCGAGAGCTGCTCATCTCTCCGCCAAAGCTCTCTGCAAAGTTGGATTTCCCACCGCCATCACATCCAGCAAACCCTCGAGAGAGTCCAAACGCTGCTGCTGGGTATCCATGCGAGCCTGCATCCGGTCGTTGTCATGGTCCCGTCTCGAATAGTATGACGAAGTCGCCCTTGCAACTTCGTTAACGGAACCTATTCCAACCGTCCTTCCCTTCTTTCTAGGAGCCACCTATATGTATATATATAAAACCGTATTTAGAGTTAATAATAAAATAAAGAAAAAAAATTAAAATTATTAAATTTTACCTCCTCGAAGATCCGGTCGACCTCTACGGTTGACAACTTGACGGGTAATCCATCTGCAGACTGTTGGGTAAGTTGCGTCTCTTGCTCTTCAACCCGAGATGCCACAGCGTTGAAGAGTTTCTCGGATGCAGGATCCACAAAAACCCCATCTGGTGAGGCGTGAGTCATCTTGAATAAGTCCGAGAGAGATGGCAAAACTCCCGTCTTCTCCAACTAATAAACAACAATAATAAATAAATTAAATATAATTAATAAATACAAGTTTAAAATAATGAAAATTATAAATTTAAATAAAACTTACAGCTTCGAGACGAATTTCGGCATGGGGTTTTTGGCCGGATCTATGAACCATGGGCAAATGGCCATCTTTATCCCTCGTTCTTCGGGAAGCGGAGCAGGAGTTGGCTTTGCGGATGGAGCTGGGTTCGTTCCAATAGGTGATGAGGCCATCCCATGCTTCCTTTGTGACCCCGCTCGGCTTCCCCTCATAGCCGTAAATCTCCCACTTGTCCTTCCAATCGGAGACGGTGTTGCAAAGACGAGTTTTCGCCTTTGCAATAAATTCGCTCTTCACCCTCTCGGTGATTCCTACGGACCAGTTCCACCTTTGCTGAAAAAACAAACATTTTAAAAGATTAGAAAAAAAAAATAATAATTATTTAATTAACAATATAAATATTAATAATATGTAAATATAATTACCGCAAAACATTTAAACCACGTCGTCTTGACGTGATCGGGAGTCATGGTCCAGTTGGGATAAGGGCCATCATAATATCCCTTCATCGTCTCTGAAACGCTCCGGCTAACACGGTTGTTAGCCCCAAACCTGCAAATATAACAAATTTGTTAAAAAAATTGATCAAAGATTTTAAATTTAAAATTAATAATTTTATGTACTTACCAATAAGTACCCGGGGGTCTATCGGGGTCCAGAACGTGTAAACCCTCTCGTCCGGGCTGGGCAAGCAAATCCTCGACGGTGTATCTTGCGAATGGTGCATGAGCTGGCACCCGCAAATCGGGATGAACTGCAGCCGGTGGGGCAGGCTGATCCGGGGCGACAGGTGGAGCTCGTGGGGGAGGCATCTGAGATGGAAGAGGAGGAGGGGTCGAAGGAACTCTCCGAGATGTGTGAGAGTCTGGAACTGTCCCGGAAGAAGACGATGGACCGCTAGAGGAAGATCCATCGCCAAACAAATCCGCATACGTAGGTGCAGGAGCTGCTGGTCTCGGTCTAGGAGCCATCTAGAAAATTTAAAAAAATTAAATTAATATATATCCTAAACGAATTGTTTAAAATAATTTTCTAAACTAATCATCTAAACTAATTCCGTTAACTAATCACCTAAACTAATTCCCTAAACTAATCACCTAAACTAACAACCTAAACTATAAAAAAAAAAAAAAAAGATAGAGAGAGAAAGTTACCTTAGAGGGGGAGAGGAGTTAGGGAGGAAGATACGAGCAGTGCTCGTATCTTCGACTTCTCCCATATATATAAAAACGGTTTCCTCGTAACTTCCTCGTAACATTACGACGAAGTTACCAGACCCGTGTTTTTCCATTTACGACGAAGTTACCAGGCCCGTGTTTTTCGATTTACGACGAAATTACGTCGAAACATTGGTTTACGACGAATTTACAAGGCCCACGTTTACGACGAAGTTACCAGGCCCGCGTTTTTCCATTTACGACGAAATTACGTCGAAAAATCGGTTTACGACGATTTTACAACGCTTAACCCTAAACACCGAGAATGAAATCCCTAAACCCCAAAGTCACATATCATCTAACATCATATCTCTTCTTCTCTACTACTTTGTGCTCTTTCTCCAACTTAAACTCTAAAATCCTAAAACTCCAAATAATTTTTTTAAAATTAACACAAATACATATTATATAAAACAACATTTGTTACACATACATTAGGATGGTAAAAAAACAATATTTCTTTAAACATACATTACAATAGAGAAATACAACATCAGAGACATATATTACATCACTCTAAATCGTTTTCGTTCTCATCAATATTACATCACTCTAAATCGTTTTCGTTCTCATCACTACCATTACAATCATCATCGTCGCTTCTCTCGAACTCGTCTTCACGTGCTTCATCTGTCGCATCTTCGGGAATATCTTCATATTGAAAGTTTTGCGGGTCGATCAAAAGGATTTCATCAGTTGGTTGTTCTGGTACCTCAACTTCATTGATAGCGTCTTCTTCTTGCAAGGGCGGTTCTTCTCCAGCGACAATGCGTCCACGAGGTGTAATTTTGATAGCAGCTAACCAGTTTATCCCGGAAGTTCGAAGCCGAGGATAAGGAAGGAAGCTTACTTGCTCGGCTTGTGAAGCTAAAATGAAAGGCTCAAATTTGTTGTATCTTCTCCCAAAATTGACATCCACAACACCAAATTTGTTATACCGAATCCCTCGGTTCACAACAGGATCGAACCATTCACATTTGAAGAGGACGCATTTTAGCTTCAATAACCCCGGAAATTCCACTTCAATAATCTCCTGCAAGATCCCGTAAAAGTCCGTTTCACCTTTCACACATATTCCGTAGTTACTCGTTGCCCGATGTCTCCCATACTCGTATGTGTGAAAGGTAAATCCTCGTGTGAAATACATAGGTGATGTGGTGACCTTTGCAACTGGACCTTGAACCAATTCGTGAAACCATACAACGAATTTACGACGAAATTAGGTAAGTTAAAGCACATTGAATACACGTTTTCACCTAAATATAACGGTAACATGATTCGTTGTAATGTCGATGTAAAGTTTACTTTTCGACGTACTTGCGTCGTAATATTACATGGCGTTTACGATGAAATTTGGTTTCGTTGGTTTCGTCGTAATTGCGTTGTTAAGCCACCAGTTACTATTTCTAAGACGACGATAAGGAACCTGTGTCGTTCGTCTGTCTGCCAATTCAGTGGAATGACAAGGAGAAAGTGGACGGAAGTGCAGCTGGTTTGTACTTGAGAGGAACCTTTGACGATGGTTGGAGGTTCCTTTCAAGTATAAACCAACTGCACTTCCGTCCACTTCTCCTTGTCGCTCCACTGAATTGGCAGACAGACGAATGACTCATGTTCCTTATCGTCATCTTCGAAATAGTAATTGGTGGCTGAATGAGGAACATAGTCTAAACGCCATCAGGTTCGAGAGGAAGAGAGTTGTGTGTTGTGAAGAAGAGAGTTGTGGGAAATGACATATATATATAGAGAAATATAACAATGATTTACAAGAAAAGTTTTACATGGATTTTACATGGAACATTTACAACGACTTTACAACGAATTTAGGTAAGTTAAAGCACATTGAATGCACGTTTTCACCTTTATATAACGGTAACATGATTCGTTGTAATGTCGATGTAACGTTTACAACTATTTCGCATTCCACGTACTTTCGTCGTAAACTTACATTGACTTTACGACGAAATCCTTTCGTCGTAAATTACCATGGAGTTTACGACGAAATAATGTCTCGTCGTAATTGCGTTGTAAAGCCCATGTAAAGTTACGAGGAAATAATTTCGTCGTAAACCGCCGTTGTTACTGCTACGTTTTCTTGTAGTGTTCAAAGAAAATATACCATATAGTGCATTGCAAACTTTGAATTTAGAGATACCAAATGAAATAACATGACATGTAGTTTGTAAATACAAAACAAAACACACCAAATCAAACACATTTTAAACACCTGATAAAAGCATCAACAAGACGAAACCATGCTCGGCGCTGATATGAATCAAAGCAAAGAAACAAAATAAATGTGATCCACGTTACGCCATAGGTGGCTGCAACGCTCAGTAGAAACTCTCTAAATCAATTCATGTTTCGTCATCTCCGCCTTGAAAATCAGGTTCCTCAAAAATGACAGATTTGTTATCATCACAACTTTTTTTTATGTCTGATCCACAAAGATGAGGATTAGCAATATAGATGGATTCATCCAATGTAGAAAGTTTTCCTTGACTTGGAAGTTGGAATGGAGCCTGATAGGTTGTTGTATGACGCATTGAATACAACCCTGTTGTGTAACTTTCCTAGATCTTGAAGTATTGGTCCCCACAACATGTTAAAAGAAAGATCAAGGCTCTCTATATCGGTTAAATTGGAGAAGCTCTCAGGTGTTAGACCTAAAAAGGAATTGCGAGACAAATTCAAAGAACATACTCTCTGAAGATTTCCTAGTTCACCCGGGACAAATCCATTCCAAACATAAAGTCAAAACTTCTTTCACCGTAAGACTCATATCTACTCTTTGAAGCAAATTCGAATATGAACTTCAAATTGCTATCATATGCCGGATCAAACTCAAGTTGTATATCCAGGGACCCTGAATACACTCCCAATTCATTATCCAAGCCAAGGCCAAAGGATGATGATCATTATCATGACTTGAACCCCTTCCAAATGATATGTTGTTGAGACATGAAGGTATAGATCGATTCAATTTTGTGTTGGCAAGATCCAAAATCTTGATGCTACTTAGACTGCATAGATTCTGAGGAATATGACCCCTTAATCTGTTATTCCTCAACAGAAGAACACGACCACTCGGTTCTGTCATCTCTTCCTCTCGATCATTTAGCAACCTATGATGAGTCTCTTCGCTCGCTGTCCTCTGTCGGTGAGTGGTGGTCTAGATCTCTTTGGTGTCTGGTGTGATAGTGTTTCTTGTTTTTGGTTCTTCCATTTTATTTAGGGTTCTTCCATTTTATTTAGGGTTCTTGCTGTCACAGTGGCTTCGGTGGTTTTCTTGTTCTAGTGGTTGCATGTTCATTGGTGGCAGAGAGTGCCGTCGAATAGCAGTTAAGATTTCAAGGGCACTTTCAGTTCGAGTCATTTTGTGGGTTTTCTATTTTTTGGGCCCATTAGAGGTTTGATGATCCTTGTATTTTTTTCTTGCTTTTCTTGTAAAAAATACCAAAAATATTTAGGTGAATTAGCGAGATATACATAATGAGTTGTAAAATTGAGAAAGTAACTATGTAAGGATTTTATTAGGATCTGTCAATTTGACGCAATAATGGACAAGAAACTCTTTTTCCGCGTGTGGCTGTGCTTTTAACGCGGTTTGCACAACTGGTAAATTATACTATACTATATATATTAAACAAATAATATATACAATTCCGTTCATATAAATATCATTGCAACAAACATAATACATATTCATGCACAGTACCACTTACATTTCTATTCTATGCTTCTATAATAGAATGAAATACAACAAAGCAATACATCATAATGTTAATATTTTTAAGTTGGAAAATAATTTGGGGAAGGCACGAAGTAGAAGTTTCCGACAATGATGACCCTTTGCTACACTGGAGAGAGAGAGAGATAGAGAGAGAGAGAGAGGAAAACATAATAAATAGTTCATTTCAATGTTAATCGTTGTTTTTCAGAAGTGAATGATAACAATCACTAGACGAAGGAGAAGGTCCGATTTGTGGAGAAGATAGTGTCCTTGTCACTGGTGACATTGTCAATATAGTTGCAGGATGAGTAAAAGAAACCACCATAGGAGGTGGAAGAGAAGAAAATGCATACTATAATGTGATCATTTTACAATATATTAACACTGTTCATCTTCTCCAAATCTAAGTCTCATCTTCATTGTCGTTTAATGAATCATCAAATCATTAACCAGCAACATGCTCACGTGATTCACCTTAAGATCTAGATCCATTAACATTGACATCAATATTGCCACAGATCTTCTTCGCAACACCGTCTGGCAAATTTCATTATGTTTCGACTTTCCCTTTCTCATATCAATTAATTGTGTATTCTTCTACATCTATTCATCACGTCTACCCGTTTTTTTTAAGCTTCACACAGATTCAGTCACTTGCCGACGGACATCGTTGTATTCACAAGAGTAATTTACGGTTTGAAGTTTTGATCATCATAGAAGGGTATTTTTGTCTGGTTCTCTGTTAATATGTAGTATACCATAGCCATAAGGTTGATATTGTTACTTTGTGAATTATATTTTTTTGTATAGTTATAGGATTCAATTTCCCAAAATATTTTAATATAAAGGCTTTTAAAAAAGTTGGTGACACAGAAATGTATAGAGATAGAACCGAAACTATCCGTATGGCTCGGGATTATCATTCCAAATAGTGCATAACAAACTTTGAACTTCCAAAAAAATTTCAAACCAAAAGAACATTACATGTAGTCAACATACCAGTAAAAATACACCAAATTAAACACATTTGAAACAATTTATAAAAGCATCAACAAGGCGAAACCATGCTCGGCGCCAAGATGAATCAAAGCAAAGAAACACAATAAATGTCACCAATATCACACTGTAGCTAGCTCCAAGGCTCCAGTAGAACATCTCCATATCAATTGCGACACCACCATCTTTTCTTCGATAGTTTGTTTCCTTTTCACCGGTAGTATTGTTATCATCACAACTTCTATTTACAGGTGATCCACAGAGAAAAGGATTACCAATGTAATTTGTTTCATCCAAAGTTAAAAATTTTCCTTGACTTGGAATAGAACCTGACAAGTTATTGTGTGACACATTGAATATAACCAAATAATCCAACTTGGTTAGATTATGTGGTATTGATCCGTTCAATACGTTGGAAGAAAGATCAATGCTCTCTATATCTGTTAGATTAGAGAAGCTTTCAGGTACTAAACCTGACAAGGAATTATAAGACAGATTCAAAGCACGCATTTTCTGAAGATCTCCTAGCTCTCGTGGGATTTCACCCCTAAGTTCATTATCCGAAAAATCCAGTCCAAATATGAAGTCAAAACTTTCTCCAGTGTAAGAGTCATATCTTCTCTTTGATGTAAATTCCACTGAAAAATCCAAGTAGCCTGAGTAATCTAGATAAAACTCAAGTGGTAAATCCAGGAACCTAGAAACAAAGGACATAGAATACGCCTCCAAGTCATTATCGCCACCAGCAATGCCAAATGAATCACCATGATTAGGATCTATCTCATAGTCTAAGCTCCGTCCAAATGATACATTGTTAAGACATGAAGGTATAGACCCATTCAATTTGTTGTTAGAAAGATCCAAAACCTTGATGCTCTTCAGGTCACAAAGACTAGTAGGAATATGACCAGTTAATGTGTTACCGCTCAGCAAAAGATAAAGAATATATCTATTGCTGACAAAATGTGGGATCGTCCCGGATAACTTGTTATTACGCAGGTCAAGGAGCATGACATTTTCTAGCAATGTACTTGGAACCGGCCCACGAAACTCATTGTCGTGCAAGTACAACAGACCCATATGCCTCCCACTAAAGTTGGAAGGCAAGCTCCCCGAAAACTTGTTTCTAGAGAGGTCCAGAAGTTTGAAGGGTATGTTAAAGAGTGAACTTGGTATTGTACCTTTAAGAACTGAAACAGAAAAATACATGAAATGGAAGCCTCCAAACCAGCTTGGGATGACACCTTGTAAAAGATTATTTGACAAGTCGAAATAGACTAGACCCGTTGAATTAAGCAGCCCATCTCCAATTCCGGTGAATTGATTGTTATCTGCAATCAAAACCATCAAAGACTCCAACTTTGCTGGTTGTGAGAAAATTTGACCAGTAAAACTATTGTATGAAAGTTTCCAAGTAAACAGCTTGTAACAACTAGTAAGAAGTTTCATTGGTAGAGTACTCCCGGAGAAATTATTATGAGATCTTTTTCATCTCACCAAACGAAGATGGCAGATTCCCTTGAAACCCATTATTGGAAAGATTCATGTGTCTTATATTTGCAAGGACTTGTCTGATATTCTCTGGAAGCCCTTGATCAAACTTATTGGATGATACATCCAAAATCTGCATACTGTGATTAAGTAGTAGTCTTGGCAACTGAAGCATGGTGAAAGAGTTATTCTGTAAAGGCAAAACCTGAAGTCTTGGATAGTTCTCCAGAAACCAAGATGGAGATATTCCGGTCAACTTGTTGTTGGAAAGATTGATCAGACGCAAATCTTTTTGGTGTTGAAGAAATCTAGGAACTGTTTCCAAGTTACAATACTGTAACTCGATGACACTCAACTGAAATCTCGGTTGCAATGGTATTTTATTTTCTATCTGCAGAAAACTAGTTCTTGATGAAAGTTTGAACACCTTGAGTTTCGAGAGGTTAGTTATTAACTCCACCGAGAAAACACCCTCAAACTCATTATCTGAGAAAGATAAGTACTGAAGAGAAGTGAGATTGCTGATAAGATATGGACTCGTCCCACTGAATTTTTTTGAAGATATATCAAGAACTTCGAGTTTAGTTAAGCTACTAAAACACTGAGGAAGTCTACCAATAACCTCGTTTCGACTCAAATCAAGCTCCCGTAAAATTTTCAATTGACAAAGTCCTACAATAATATGAAAGACACCTCATTCAGTAGTAGACTCCCAAACAGCTCATAACAACAAATATATTTAATCTTGTAAATAAAAGCTTAAAAGTTTGATTTCTTTTTAAATACCTTGCTCTTCCAATGTTCCAGAAAATTTGTTATCGCTTAAATCCAAAGCTTGAGCTTATGCAAATCCGCAAAACCTACGATAAGACAAAAATGAGCAGAGTTTGAAAATTGTTTGTTTCCAAAATATCTTTGTCGTTCCGTGAAGAGAATGAGAGGTAATTAAAAAAATTGTTAACTTTACCTGGCAAAGGGCCACTAAGCATGTTCCCGCTTACATCTAGCAGTTCTAGATTTTTCAAATCTTTTAGTTCTGCAACACAGGTGGCCACAAAAAAAAAAAGAAGATTAATAAATGAAACTATGTTTGACGACTGATAATATCCATCTATATGTTTCGCCATTAGTAAAAACAAGAACTGGGCGTACCTTTTATCGGAAAAAGACCTTTCATATTATTACCATGAAGAATCAAAGTTTTAAGCGGTGAAGCAGCATTCAGAATGGGTAAGACATTGTTATTGACGAAGTTGTGACTTAGATCAAGGATCTCAAGCTTTTTCAATTTCCCAAGGCTTTTATAACCTACAAAACAAAACCCAATAAAATTTTGAAATGTGTAGATGGAAAGTTAGCCACAGAGATGAAAAAAAATGAATCCAAAGATATACCATGGATATTATCGAACCAGCAGCCTGTATAGTTGAAATAATCTAAGTTTAGTGTCTTTAGTTCACCAAAAGGATAGAGCAATGAAATATTTAGCAGGGGACGAACGGTGTATGTAGAATTCAAGAAGAGGCCAACCACACTTCCAGTTGTAAAATTACACTTGACTCTTTCCCATTGGCAGCAGTCGCTGTCCGTGTCATTAGGCTAATCATACGGAAACTCGGAGTTGACATAGGCATTCAGCTCTAACAATCCCTTCCTTTCCTTCTCGAGGCAACTTCTATATCCATGCATCTGTAGGGAAACTACAATAACCCATGTTATGAAGAAAAATCGAGGTACAAAGAACACCAACATGTTTGTGAGAATATAAAAAACATGGGAAAGAGTTTGTAGTTCTACAACACATGAGAACTCCTTTAGATTATATCAATCTTCAAGTCATTTGACTTGACATGGTAAGGATATTGATGAATGATGACATAATGAGTGGGAAATCAACACGAATAAATATTGAGTATCTTTGTTATTTAGTTAGATCGTTATATCCAAGGAGGTTTTGGCGGAAGACTTTGACTTCTCCCCCCTTTTATATATAGGTTTAAGGGTACACATGATTATGTTTGGAAGAGTTGTACAAACAAAAGGTTATAGTTATGTTACTTATGTACAAAAAGGTATTTTTGGAGACTGATGATGTGGAAATCTGCTTTGTATATGAGTTTTACGAATCAAAATTCGCGCAGGTACTCAATTTTCTAAAATTCAAACATATATGTGTATATATACGGAACCCTGACATCTGCGATGATACTACCATGACGTCGACCTATGGTGCAAAGAAAACCTGCGGTACGGACAACATCAGAGCCTGCGCTGACGTGACATCCAATAATTCAAAAACATTTAGAAATGTTGGATGGAACCGAAACTTTCAGCTATACACCAAAATCTTTTATTTCTAACTGATCCAACACAGACTTGGGAAATTATTGCCCCTTTAAATACTTATGATGATGAAAGGCTCCAAGCACATTCATGCTCTCCTTCCACTTAAGGCTGGCTCCAGACAACATCAATATTTTTCAAACTTTTCTGACAAAATGAAGGAAAAGACACTGCTAAAAGGGAAAATGGGTTAAGTCAACAAACATTATATTCGATTAAAGACAAAGAATCAATCTAAGATGTAGAATTTCAAAGAATCTTGCTAATAATAAAGTCTCTGAATGATGGCAAAGTGATTGAGGGTTTTTGCAATTATAACTGCACCTTTGTGAAAAGATTGTCTATGTATAATTATTAGGCATGGGCATTTCAGGTATCGGTTCAGTTTGGTTCGGGTATTTTGGGTATCGGATAGTTCGGGTAGGGGACTAGAAGATCCATTTACAATCTGACCTATTTTTGGTTCGGTTCGGTTCGGCTCGGATAATAAAACTAGGAACCGCAAAATAACCCGAAAAATTGGTTCTCATTTGGTTCTGGTTCGGGTAGTTCTGGTAATTCAGATAAATTATTGGTTATTTAGGATAAAAAATCAAATAATTAGGATTCTGATAAAACTATTTGAATACTTTCAAATAGTTTCAGATACTTTCGGATAGTGCGGATACTTTATAATAATTTAGTTATTTTCAAATAATTTTGGATAATTTTAATAGATTTTTAAATTATAAATATATATTTAGTTATGTTATATGTATATGTAATTAATATTTTATATATTCGGGTATCTGTTCGGTTCTCGGTTTATTTTGGTTATATCAGTTATAGAAATATAGGAACCATTCGGGTATTTGAGGGTTTCGGTCCGGTTCCAGTTTCAGGTATTTCAATTCGGTTTTGGTTCGGTTCTTCGGTTCCGGTTTTTTGCCTAGGCCTAACTATTATAATAAAGATTAGGCCATTTATATTTCATTTTAGAGGTGATTTGAGTTTATCTTCATCTCCAATGTATATATCTATATTTTCCTTTAAAATATAGATCTCTATAATAGAGCTGGTTTGCTCCAATGTATGACTCTATAAAGAATTCCTCTATTTTAGAGAAACATATAGAGGAATGCTATTTTTTTGTCTTTATATTTAGTGATGGTAATAACATTTTTCTATATTTTCATTTATAAATAGGGAAACTCTATTATAGAGGTGATTATAGATGTGCACATTGGAGCAAATCTACTTCTATAATAAATATTCTCTATTTTAGAAGTAGATATTCTGAGTGATACAAGGTTGGAACGACGAGATATGTGGACAACACATCAAGGTGATGATGGAATGACAACACAAAGTGATGACACTGGATGATAATCCAGAACGACCGCCGGATGACGACATTGGAGAGACGGCACATGATGATGACGCTGAATTGCGATGTTAGCGAGACGAAGCAGAATGATAATATGAGAGTAACACCTGACAGAGACACCAGTTATGCTGCCACAATAACAATTTTGGAATCTGACGTCAGACTGACGCCATCAGAATAATAACGATGGATGGTGAATCCGGATTGATGCTGCCTGGGATAAAACTGCTGGATAGCAACGCCGTCAAAGTGACGATGCCAGCATAACGGCGCGTCTCGCCGGAGGCACATGGCGGTGCATCTCGTCGGAGGTACATGGTGGCGCATCTCGCCAGAGGCACATGACGGCTAGGCTCATGACCTTCTACATCTCCTGATGAGACTTCTATAAAATTACATTCTACTTCTCTCTTTAAAAAGTGTTTCTATTTCAATGAAGTGACTATATTTGTAGAGAAAGTGATGGATTATTCATTCTAACTCTTTCCAGTAAAACATACCTTTCATCATGTAAAACCACATCTGGCTTCTAAGCCAAAGGAAGTTCTTACTGCTTGATTATTAACAGGTCTAAGCCAATCAATCCGTTTAAGGTCTTATTCTTTAAAACACTCAGTTCAGTCATTCTATTATTCATTGTTTAGAATCTATATGAATAATTTAGATAGATAGGATAAACTGATTTCTTTATTTATAAAACAAAATATTCAATACAATTGTTGAGCTTGCATAATAAGCTACTATAATGTTTGATCGTAAACTAGTCTATCACCCTACCCATCTTCCTTGGCTTTGAGTTTTCACGGTCAAGACAATTCTTTCCCACAATCACCTTTGGTTCCTGAAACCAACAAAATCATAAGCAATCTAACGATAACTTAGTGAGTTTGGTTTCTATCATGCATCTTACATTCAGATTCTTTCTAAGTCTAACATGAGTTTCCCATTTATAAATATTAACTTTCTCAGTCACTTATTCAAGTCAGATATGTTAAGTTTTCATATCTAGATCAACTCGCCTGACCACTGAACAAACGAGTCACTCATAAATTGATTAATCCAATCGACCATGATCTGTGATCTAACGTGTCCAGCCCTTATGCCATGGATCCCTTGACCGGACCAGATTACTGCCATGGTCCATTACTCGTCCCTAAGGCTAACTCCATTGATCGTGATGCAGAGGAAAAGAACTAAACAATCAAGTTAGAGAGGAACATGTAACGGCTTTCAACCGCTCAACCCTAGAACCGATTTGATCGATCCACTCTATTGCCGATGGCATAGACGGTTAACCCACTCACCTTAGACGTGTACTTAGGAGTGCCCACATCCTTCCTTTTATCCTTTGGATCCATGTTCAGATTGCTCTTCAAACAACCGTTGTCAATTTTTTTTCTTGGTGTGACTCTAATCAGTTCTTCCCCTTTTCACGACAAATTTTCTCTTATGTTTTGCATTCCTTTCTGACTTTTTGGGTGTTTTCCTACGAATTATGTGTCCAAAATCGCATCGAAAGCTTTGTATTTATAGAGAAAAATCGTCCAACTACCTCCTAGGCGAAACACTTGTCCATACGCGCCTCTTTGGACAAAAACTGCCCCAACCGCTTAGCACTCTTGCCACATGTGTTAAGGCTTTGTCGTCTGAGTACGGACCGATTATAATCAAACCATGCTCGACCATTGGTCCATAATTGCCCCGAACACTCTTCTTAACTGAGTTGAGCTTCCGCCAGCTGGTAGCTAAGCTCAGACTATCAGCTGATCCAGCTGACCTAATTTAATTGAGCTCGGACATAGATTCTTTCTAGATCGGCCAATTAGTCTCACTATTTCTTTAGCTCGATCCAGCTCTATTTCTTCAGTTTCCTTTGTTTTCTTGTTTTAGTCTCAAACATGACTCAAAATAAATCCAATATTCAGACCATGAAGCACTTACCTTTGTGTTTTGCAATTGGCTTTTGTGTTCCCCCGTCTCATGGTATGTCCCAGTGATCCTATCTAGGATCGGGGACATGACAAATTTCCTCTAAACTATAAATCAACTGTTTTTCTTTAAACCCCAAAAACTTAATAAATTATATTAATTTACATATTTTAAAATTTTCATATTTAAATAATTTATATCAGTTTTAATTAAATGAGTTTTTAATTAAAATTTTAAATTGTAAGATAAAATTATAGATTGGATTGCAAATGGAACATATCGAGTAGACTTTTTATATGTGTCAGAATTTTCAAAGTTAAAATTATAAAAATAATTTTCTGATTTTTGTCTGCTAATTTTTGTGAAATAGTGAAGAAAATGTATACTGATGCATTTCAAAATTAATTTTTAGATACATTTTTTTTTTTGAAAATCCTCCATATTTTGAAGCCTAATATAATGTCATTAAATTTATAGAAAAAGTAAAGTAATTTTAGGGAATTGGTTGCATATTTTAAAGTGATTCCTAAAATACAATAAACTTTTGAAAATAATTTTGACATGCATAATGTAATTTTAAATCCTAATTATATGGTTAGAATATATATATATATATATATATATATGTGCATGATATATTAAATATTTATGAAATATTTCGAGGTCTAAAAGGTGTTTTTAAAGTTTTTTTAAAATATGTTAATTTTACGAATAATTTACATACCTATAGGAAATGGTTCTTAAAACTTTGTTCTGAAAATTATTTAAAAAAATAAGAGTTTAAAATTAGAAAAAAAATATATGTTTTGATTTTAGTCGAAAAATTATTTTATACTAAACTGGTTATTCATTAAAATAATTTATATTTATTAATGAATGAAATTTTCTAGTTTCTATTTATGTGGATTATTTTATTGACAAAATTTTGTTCAGAATCTATTGAAAAAAAGAAGATTATACAATAATGAGTTTTATTTAAAATTTGAAAAATTCAACTTAGAATTTGGTGAGTTTGTCCATCTTCCACAAATTCATATTTAACCTTCTTATCACTGGCGTACACTTGTCAAACCAGAATAAATATTATTCATTTTCACAAAAAATGAATAAGAATGGATTATTGGCAAGTGGATATGACATGTGCCAAGGCAATGAGACGTATCCCGTGCGTAACTTTCCTTCTTCCCTGGATAAGCATTTGCCACCTCTTTCGCCTTGTTCCTCTTTACTTTGCTCTTCTTGAATTCATAGATAAATTTTAAACTACTTTTTACTACTGATTAGTTAGTTTCTTTCTTTTCTTCTTCGATAATAATACTAATCCGAAAGAGGAATCATTTTTGCACTATTGAAAAATAATAAATAATACACAAACAAAATATATAAAATATACTATTAATAGTAAGATCAAAGACCATTGAAAAAAAAACAGAAAAGACAGTTCCACAAAAATGGCGTTAACACTATGTGAGTCTTCTGATCAAAAGCTGATCAAAGTTTATCAGCTGAACTAATTTCCTAAACGTCATCGTTGTGTTTCCATGTTCAGGTGGAAGAGCTCGTCGCTTAGTCTCTGTCTCTGCAACATCAGTATATAGCAATGGTCGTCTTCAAAGAGTGAGTCCCACACCTTGATCTTCATATTCTCAATTACATAACTTCCAACCTAAGTTTATATTTTTATTTAAAACTACTTGTTGAAGCTGCAACAAACCGGATGGAATCGGTTTCAGCTTGGTGAAGCAAAAGCAATAAGATTATTACCAAGGTGATAAGTTAGAGTTTTGTCTTTGTTCTTCAAATTTGCGTTTCTATAAAGTTAGAATCTTTGAAATTTAAAATTCTTTCAAAAAAAAAAAAAGAAATAAAGGGAATCAAATAATAAAGACAGAAATTACTTTTTGTATGGTAGGAGGACGAATATGGTTCAAGAATTAGGAAGTAGAGAAGAATTTATGCAAGAAAACAGAGATACTGAGACAAGTTATGATTTTCTGGGTGAGATGAGACAGAGGTTTCTTAGATTCAAGAGACAAAAGTATTTGTAAGTATAGAAACTCACTTTCTTGATCATCTATCTTTTTTTTTTCTCTGTTTTTCTTTGATTCTTTTTAAATTGATGAATGAAATCCATAAAATCAGACCACAGATAGAAAAGTTTCAAGCTTTGGCCGTAGCTCAATCACCAAAGGTGAGTGAGACTCAACAGAATTATTCAGGTTTATTCAATTAATTGGTAAAGAAATTACTGACAAAGAAAAAGAAAACAGGTTATGGTGATAGGATGTGCAGATTCAAGGGTGTGTCCTTCTTATGTACTAGGATTTCAACCTGGTGAAGCTTTTACTATCCGAAATGTTGCCAATCTCATCACGCCCATTCAGGTGTATAAGAGTTACTCATTTTTCTACTTACAGTTTTTCTTACATCAAGATAACCTCTAAAACCCTTTTTTTGTTTTCCTCTTTTTGATTGAAAGAATGGGCCAACAGAAACCAACTCAGCTCTTGAATTTGCAGTCACTACTCTTCAGGTAAGTTTAAACACATACATAGTGAACATTGCAGCGAAAGAATGTATATACTCATGTTGTTTCTGCATAGGTTGAGAACATTATAGTAATGGGTCATAGCAATTGTGGAGGAATCGCAGCGCTTATGAACCATCAAAACCATCTAGAACAACCGTCTAGGTATAGATATATATATCTACATTAATGTTTTTTTCTCAACAAATCTTCAAATTGCTTTATTGTAGCAACAGCTTTTGTGTGTATAGTTTGGTAGAGAGATGGGTCATGAATGGAAAAGCCGCCAAGTTAAGAACACAAGAAGCTTCATCACACTTAAGTTTTGATGAACAGTGCAGAAACTGTGAGAAGGTATCAAATTTCCAAACATCTTCTCTCTGTTACTTCAGGGTCTCCTTGTACCTGAATCTGATTTATGTGTGCATGTTGTGTTTGGAGCAGGAATCTATAAAGGATTCCGTGATGAATTTGATAACCTATCCATGGATAAGAGATAGAGTAAAGAGTGGTGAAGTCAAGATTCATGGATGTTATTACAATTTGTCAGATTGTAGTCTTGAGAAGTGGAGGCTCAGTTCAGACAAGAATAGCAATGAATTCTATGTTTCAGACAAAGAGATATGGAACTGAGAAAATGTACAACAACTATCAGTTCTAACGTCCAAATGTGCCTTTGTATATGTAAACCTTATGCAATCCTTACTAATAATAAAAGTGACATTTTAAGGCTCCATAGAACGTCCACATCAGCAAAAAAACTTCTCCCAAAAGATGACACGTGGTACAAAATATAGTTTTACATTTTAATATTACTAATTTTCGAAAATTATAAATAATATGTAAACATACAGCATAAAAATGGAAAATCTACATTAAACATACGTAAAATTACCATTTTTCACTTTAAAAAAAGACGGCTTATCTCCATAATGTAACATTACCGTTTTATAAAAAAAAACAAAAAAACAATATATATAATTTCGAAAATCTATACTAATAAAAGGGACCTTTTGAGGCTCCGTAGAGCGTCCACATCAGCAAAAAAAACTTCTCCCGAAAGATGACACGTGGCATAAATATAGTTTTACATTTTAATATTACTAATTTTTGAAAATTATAAATAATATGTAAACATACAGCATAAAAAATGGAAAAACTACATTAAACATATGTAAAATTACAATTTTTTCACTTAAGAAAAGACGGTTTATCTCCATAATGTAACATTACCGTTTTATAAAAAAAAACAAAAACATTATATATAATTTCGAAAATAATAAATATATGTAAACATACAACATAAAAAATGGAAATACTACATTAAACATATGTAAGATTACCATTTTACATTTTTATTTTTAAAAAATAATACGTAAACATACAACATAAAAAATGGAAAAACTACTTTAAACATATGTAAGATTACCATTTTTCACTAAAAAAAAGACGGCTTATCTCCATAATGTAACATTACTATTTTGTAAAAAAAAACACTGTATATAATTTCGAAAATAATAAATAATATGTAAACATACAACATAAAAATGGAAATACTACATTAAACATATGTAAGATTACCATTTTACATAAAAATAACAATAATAACATACAACATAAAAAAATGGAAAAACTATATTAAACATATGTAAGATTACCATTTTTCACTAAAAAAACGGCTTATCTCCATAATGTAACATTACAATTTTATAAAAAAAGAAAAAAACATAAATATAACTATTTGACTATTTGTCCAAGTTCTTCTATTAAACATTGCCGTTTTACATTAAAAATGGAAAAATAAAACATTAAGATTTAAACATCTATCTTAAAATATAAAATATAGATATTAACTAAATATAAAGTATAAGAAAGAGAAATACTCAATATATAGAAAAATAAATAATAAGTAAATATACTAATAAAAGTGACCTTTTGAGGCTCCGTAGAGCGTCCACATCAGCAAAAAAAACTTCTCCCGAAAGATGACACGTGGCATAAAATATAGTTTTACATTTTAATATTACTAATTTTTGAAAATTAGAAATAATATGTAAACATACAACATAAAAAATGGAAAAACTACATTAAACATATGTAAAATTACCATTTTTTCACTTTAAAAAAAGACGGCCTATCTCCATAATGTAACATTACCGTTTTATAAAAAAAAACAAAAAACATTATATATAATTTTGAAAATAATAAATATATGTAAACATACAACATAAAAAATGAAAATACTACATTAAACATATGTAAGATTACCATTTTACATTTTTATTTACAAAAAATAATATGTAAACATACAACATAAAAAATGGGAAAACTACATTAAACATATGTAAGATTATCATTTTTCACTAAAAAAAAAGACGGCTTATCTCCATAATGTAACATTACTATTTTGTAAAAAAAAACATTATATATAATTTCGAAAATAATAAATAATATGTAAACATACAACATAAAAAATGGAAATATTACATTAAACATACGTAAGATTACCATTTTACATTTAAAAATAACAATAATATGTAAACATACAACATAAAAAAATAGAAAAACTACATTAAACATATGTAAGATTACCATTTTTCACTAAAAAACGGCTTATCTCCATAATGTAACATTATCATTTTATAAAAAAATAAAAAAAAAACATAAATATAACTATTTGACTATTTGTCCAAGTTCTTCTATTAAACATTCCCGTTTTATATTAAAAATGAAAAAAACATTAAGATTTAAAAATCTATATTAAAATATAAAATATAGATATTAACTAAATATAAAGTATAAGAAAGAGAAATACTCAATATATAGAAAAAAAAAATTGAATATTATAAATATATGAATTATATATACAATAATAAGTAAATGCACAATTTTTAAAATATGGAAAGAGTACATTAAATATTAAACATCTATCTTAAAATGTAAATATAGATATTAAGTAAATAGAAAGTATAGAAAAAGAAATACACAACTTAAAAACAATGGAAAAAGTATATTAATATTTAAACATCTATCTTAAAATGTAAAATATAGATATTACGCAAATAGAAAGTATAAGAAAAGAAAATACACAATTTAAAAAATGGAAAAAGTACATTAGTACTTAAACATCTATCTTAAAATGTAACTCTATCTTAAAATATAAAATTATTAGTAAATAGAAAGTATAAGAAATAGAAATACACAATATAAAGAAAAATAAATAATAAGTAAATATATAATATAAGTAAATACGCAATTTAAAAATGGAAAATTACATTAAGATTAAAAAATATATCTTAAAATTTAAATAGATATTACGTAAATAGAAAGTATAACAAATGGAAATATACAATTTAAAGAAAATGGAAAATATACGTTAAGATTTAAACATCTATCTTAAAATGTAAAATAGATATATTAAGTAAATAAAAAGTACAAGAAATGGAAATACATATACAGGAAAATAAATAATAAGAAAATAATGTAAATATATAATATATGAATTATATATATAATAATAAGTAAATACACAATTTTGTTTTAAAAATGGAAAAAGTTCTTTAAGCATTAAACATCTATCTTAAAATATAAAATATATAATATAAGTAAATACACAATTAAAAAAAATGGAAAAAGTACATTAAGATTTAAATATCTATTTTAAAATATAAAATATAGATATTACGTAAATAAAAAATATAAGAAATGGAAATAAACATTTAAAAAAATGAAAAAAGTACATTAAGATTTAAACATCTATCTTAAAATGTACATCCATCTTAAAATGATAGTAAATTATATAAAAATGGAAATACCACATTAAACAAAAAAATAAAAATGTATAGTTTTACATCAAGAAAGTCCCTATAAAATTCATTATTCTATCAACATCAACCTCACACTATCAAGGAAAACTTCAAAGCACTCAAGCAAAAAAATGGTTACACCATCAACTCTTGCCGTCCCAAAAACCTTTGATGACCTTAAGGAGATTTTTTATAACAACGAACTTTTTGTTAGGTGGATTCATTGTTGGAAAACCCGCAACTTCCAAAAGCCAAACTTATTCATGGGAATTGAATTGTTTTTCATAGACTCAAAGGTATTCTTACAAATTTAAATTAATTTAATCCATAATTTTATTGTTAATATTCATACTAACTCTTTCATGATCACACCATTACAGTTAATAATCATTCAAGCGTTTATCCCGAAACACTTCTTTCCTCGCCGAATCAGGTATTGGTTCATGTTGGTTTAACATTGTTTTTGGTTTATTAACCGGTTTAGATGGTCCTATTGTAAATATAATTTAAGTTGGTTTAACATATATTATGCTTAAAATAACTTAAATTAAATAATAGTAATATTATGCTTAAAATATAATTTTAGAGAGTTTTCAAATATAGTTTACAGAACATTATAGGTGATGAATTTAATTTATTAAATTCGTTTATTACTTAAAACTAAGTTTTTTTAAAAACATACTGAGTTATAAATATCAATGCTGGATTGGTGAGTATAACATGAAGACAAAAATATAAATATTTCATTTTCAAGATAAGAAATTCAGCTTTTATTCAGTTACTCAATATATAATATCTTAAATTATTTTTTGATATCTTGCATATTTCTAATGTTTTATCCATTCACCCATGTGCATTTTGATCATATAGATTAGGATTTAGCCATGTTTAGGTTGCATTTTGCATATATGAGTCCTTATCAGGTATTGGAGTACCACATGGAGTTCTTGGAGACATTTGGGTGCAATTGGAGTCCAAAAGAAGTGTTTAAAGTGATCATTGGGCGAGCACCTTACCGGAGCGACCAGTCCGGAGCGACACCGTCAAGTCGCTCGCGTTTTCATGTCCGGAGCGACCATACCAGAGCGACGAGCGGAGGTCGCTCGCGCTTCATGTCCGGAGCGACCTTACCAGAGCGACGAGCGGAGGTCGTTCGCGTCTTCATGTCAGGAGCGACCTTACCAGAGCGACGAGCGGAGGTCGCTCGCATTTTTATGTCCGGAGCGACCTCTCGCAGCGACACAGCGAGGTCGCTCCCGAAGCATGGAGCGACTACTCGGAGCGACGAGCGGAGGTCGCTCGCGTTTTGATCACTCGGGAACGCGAGAACGAGTCCGGAGCGACCTCTCGCAGCGACACAGCGAGGTCGCTCCCGAAGTGTGGAGCGACTACTCGGAGCGACGAGCGGAGGTCGCTCCACGTTTTATTTCTGCTCGAACTTATGATTTCTCAAGGGCCTTTTGGTCATTTTATGATGCACGTTTTTATTTTCTAAACCTATGTTTTAATACTCTGTAAGCCACCAGGAGGAGATCTATCTTTTGTTCTTAAGAAAAACCACCAAAAACTCTTGGAAAGTCATCTCTTGAATCAATTGATCAGTTTTGTTATTGAAATTCTGTGTTCTTATATTTATTTTCTTTGTGTTTCTCTGCATGATTAATCTGAAATCCAACATGGGTTTAAGAGGAATCATGGAGATTAGTGAGTAATCCCCCTTTGAATTCATGGGTTAGGGAGATTAAGGGTGATTAGGTTAGAGCTAGGATGTTTTAGTGTCGATCATTCATATTTCCTTGCTAGCAGAGTGAACCTAATGCATCTTCTGAGTTGACCACTCAGTTGTTGATTCTTAGGCATTTCTCACCCGAAAGGTGTTCGAGGAAATGCCCGAGACAACTCTTTCTAGCTTTTAGCATACTGTGCCAAAGACATTTGTTGTTAGAGGTGCTAAGATAGCCATTGGACTTGCTAGTTATGATTACTTTCATATCATTCAACCAAAGACATTTGATGCTTGGATTGTGTTAGTAAATGAACATTCATCTAGACATAGAGTTTGTTTAGGATTATGTCTAAGCTTAAGGTTGATAATTTGATTGATCGTTTGCCATCCTTAGTTCGAAACTTGATCACCCGATGTCTAATCCCTATATCCATGAGTTCTCTTTTCCTATAGTTAAGAGAGTATCATTTAGTTATTCCTTTTAGTTAGTTATAGTTTAAAAACCCTTTTAAAAACCATTGGTTGCACTTAGATTAAGTGATTACCTGCATTCTCGGTGCTTTCATATCTCTCAGAACTTGTTCGACAATCATTTATACTACAACATTTGTCTTAGGAGTCTTGAAAACTCCTAACATCAAATTGGCGCCGTTGCCAAATTCTGAGTAGATTTAAACATTGAGATTTAGTCAATTGCTTGAAACTAAGTCATTTTTATTTTCTTTTGTTACTGACTCTTTTTCACCTCCTCTTATTCTACAGGTGTATGAACTTGCGGAGCAACGGTCCATCAAACCTACTTCCACGAGCTGCAGACATCAGAGCTTTAGAGAGAGAGTGTGCTAGAAAGAGAAGAGAAGAAGAGCAACAGGCTCAACTGCAAAGACTGAACACTGATATGGGAGACGTTAATCAGCATGATGCAGGCGTCAATGGCGCTAATAACAATGCTCCAGCTAACCAACAGCGAGCAGCTCGACCCATTGGCACTTTCGATCGCCCCAACATTCATGGTCATAGATTGGGAATCCGAGCACCCGCTGTGGCAGCCAACAACTTTGAGATCAAATCAGGACTCCTCAACGTGATCGAGAACAACAGGTATCATGGCTTGGCTCTAGAGGATCCATTTGATCACTTGGACAGGTTCGACAGCTACTGTGGGTTGTCAAAAACCAATGGTGTGTCCGAAGATGCCTTAAAGCTCAAGCTATTCCCTTTCTCTTTGGGGGATAAGGCACGTCAATGGGAGAAGTCTCTACCCAGCGACTCTATCACCACTTGGGATGATTGCAAGAGAGCATTCTTGGAGAAGTTCTTCTCTACTTCAAGAACTGCTAAGCTGAGAAATGAGATTTCCAGTTTTCAACAGAAGGGCTTGGAAGGATTCAGTGAAGCCTGGGAGAGATTCAAGGGCTACCAAGCTCAATGCCCACACCATGGATTCTCTAAGGAGAGCTTGCTGAGCACATTCTACTGTGGTGCTCTTCCTAAGTACAGGGCCAGACTGGATACAGCTAGCAGTGGGTTCTTCTTGGGGAGAACTGAGGAGGATGCAGAGGAGCTGGTTGACAACATGGTTAAAAGTGATGCAGTCTACAGTGGAGACCACGACAGAGGTAGTAGAACGGATGATAAGCAGACGAGGAAGGAGTTGAAGGCTCTACAAGATAAGATAGACATCCTCATTGCTGACAAAGCTACCCAAGAGCAGCTGCACTTTGTTGGCAACCCAAGCCAAGAGACACTAGTTGTTGTCCATGAAGTTGAAGGTTTGGAAGGTCAGGAAGAGCTGTGTTTCATCAACAACAATGGTAGCTGGTACAAGAAAGAGCCCAACTTTCAGTACAACAACTACCAACAGAAATCATATTCCAACAACCAACAGAGTGGTTATCCACCTCGGAATAATCAGCAAGGCAGCTATCAACCTCAACAAAACCCTCCTCCTGGTTTCAACAACAAGGGCAACCATTCTTCCCAACAGCAATCTAATCCCTCTACCTCAACTCCTCAGGTCAACACCACTGAAGCTCTACTGAAACAAATCCTGGAGTCTCAAACAAGAAGTGAGAAGCATGTTGGCTATGAGTTGAATAACCTTCACTCAAAGATTAATGGGACAATGAGCTCAACAACAAGTTCAGAGCTTTGGAGAACCAGTTTGCTGCCATGAACACTCAACAAAATCGCCAACAAGGTTCTCTCCCTGGAAAATCTGAGCAAAACCCAAAGGAAACCATGAAATCTATCACTCTCAGGAGTGGTAAGGAGTTACCTCAGAGAACTCTCACCAAGGATGCTGAGAAACAAAGTGGGGGGGGGGGGGGGTTGCCATCAACATAGATGATGAAGTGGTGATTGTTGATGAGAAGATCAATGACGAGATCTTAGAGAAGATAGTGGAAGCCAAAGGAAAAGGAAAGGTTGGAGAAGAGAAGAAAACAGTTAAGGATGGTGAAGTTGTCACTCCTGCCAGTGAAAGTTCTTTTGTTCCTCCTGCCTATGAGCCCAAGCTCCCATTCCCAGGTCGATTCAAGAGGCAGCTGCTAGAGAAGTACCAAGCTCTATTTGAAAAGCAAATGAGTGAAGTCCAGATCACAATGCCCATTATTGATGCTTTCATGCTGATTCCTCAATACAACAAGTTCCTGAAAGATGCTGTAGTTGCAAAGAAGAAAGAGATGGAGGGCATGGTGATTCTCACTCATGAGTGCAGTGCTATCATTCAGAGGCTTGTCATTCCAAAGAAGCTAGAAGATCCAGGATGCTTCACATTACCTTGTGCTCTTGGACCTATGGTATTTGATAGATGTCTCTGCGATTTGGGAGCTAGTGTCAGCTTGATGCCTCTATCTGTTGCTAAGAAGCTCGGCTTCACTCAGTACAAGAAGTGTAGACTTTCTCTGGTATTGGCTGATCGTTCAGTGAAGTACCCTGTGGGTATCTTAGAGGACCTCCCAGTGATGGTTGGAAATTATGAGATCCCTACAGACTTTGTGGTGCTTGAAATGGGTGAAGAAGCTCAATACCCTTTAATCCTTGGAAGGCCTTTCTTAGCAACAGCAGGAGCTATTGTTAATGTGAAAGAAGGCAAGATTGATCTCCATCTGGGTAAAGGGCACGTTCTCCATTTTGACATCAAAGAGGTAATGAGGAGGCCAACAGTTCAAGGGCAAGTGTTCTACATTGAAGAGATGGACGCCCTTGCTGATGAACTCCTTGAAGAGTTGTCACTAGAGGACCCTCTACAGCATGCTTTGACTGTAGAGAGAGAGGCTGTGGTGATTGAGAACCTGGAGAGTACTGCCTACGGGATGATGCTGGATTCACACCAGGGGTTTGTCAGTAAGGATCAATACGAGGAGTTTCCACAGATGGTTCACCAAGAAGTATCAGCCACTCAGCAAGATGACACCCAGCAGAATGACTGGAGTGAGCTTAAGGCACCTAAAGTGGAGCTTAAACCCCTACCCCATGGTGTAAGGTATGCATTCCTTGGTCCTAATGAAACTTATCCTGTCATTGTGAGTAGTGAACTTACTGAAACTGAGCTGTCTGAACTTTTGAAAACGCTTAAAAGATTTAGAAAGGCAATAGGTTACTCACTGGATGACATCAAGGGAATATCACCCTCTTTGTGCATGCATAGGATACATCTTGAGGATGAATCAATGACTTCTATCGAGCATCAAAGAAGGTTAAACCCTAACCTGAAGGATGTTGTAAAGAAAGAGATTCTTAAACTCTTAGATGCTGGTGTTATTTACCCTATCTCAGATTCTAAATGGGTATCACCTGTGCATGTTGTACCAAAGAAAGGTGGTATCACTGTGATTAAAAATGACAAGGATGAATTGATACCAACAAGAACCATCACAGGTCATAGAATGTGCATTGATTACCGAAAACTAAACTCCGCATCTAGAAATGATCATTTCCCATTACCATTTATTGATCAGATGCTTGAGAGACTTGCAAATCACCCATTCTACTGCTTTCTTGATGGGTACTCAGGATTTTTCCAAATCCCCATACACCCCAATGATCAAGAGAAAACGACATTCACATGTCCCTATGGTACCTTTGTATATCGAAGGATGCCATTTGGACTATGTAATGCTCCAGCCACCTTTCAAAGGTGTATGATGTCAATTTTCTCTGATCTGATTGAGGATGTTGTGGAGGTATTTATGGATGATTTCTCTGTCTACGGATCTTCGTTTTCTGCTTGTTTGTCAAACTTGTGCAGGGTCCTACAGAGATGTGAAGACACCAACCTTGTGCTGAATTGGGAGAAGTGTCACTTCATGGTCAAGGAAGGGATTGTGCTGGGACACAAGATTTCAGAGAAGGGGATTGAAGTGGATAAAGCCAAGATCGATGTTATGGTTGGTTTGCCCCCACCAAAGACAGTGAAAGACATCCAGAGTTTTCTTGGTCATGCTGGGTTCTACAGGAGGTTCATCAAGGACTTCTCCACGATCACTAGACCTTTGACCAGGCTGCTGTGCAAGGAAGCCACTTTCAGTTTTGATGTGGAATGTCTACAAGCTTTCAAGAAGCTGAAAGGTGAACTCATTAGTGCTCCAATTGTCCAGCCACCTGATTGGGATCTCCCTTTTGAGATCATGTGTGACGCTAGTGACTATGCTGTGGGAGTTGTTTTGGGGCAGAAGAAAGATGGCAAAACCCATGTGATCTACTATGCCAGCCAAACCCTCAATGATGCTCAGATACGGTATGCCACAACAGAGAAGGAGATGCTGGCAATTGTTTTTGCCTTTGAGAAATTCAGGAGCTACTTGGTTGGGTCTAAAGTCATTGTCTACACAGATCAAGCTGCCTTGAGACACCTTTTGGCCAAGAAGGATGCAAAACCCAGGCTTTTGAGGTGGATCCTTTTGCTTCAAGAGTTTGATATGGAGATTAAAGACAAGCCCGAAGTTGAGAATGGCGTAGCTGATCATTTGTCCAGGTTGAGGGTAGATTCTGGTATTCCTATTGACGAAGGACTTCCTGAGGAGCAGATCATGGCTATTGAAGCAGTGATAGCAGTTTGTGAGACTGGTAGGAAGCTGGAAGAAGTCAAAGCAACAGAAGAGAAGGAACCTTGGTATGCTGATTTGGTGAACTACCTAGCCACAGGAAGAGAACCTTTGAATCTTGTGGGCTATGCTAAGAAGAAGTTCTACAAGGATGTGAAGAGATCACTACAAGAAAACAGCGGCATACTGAGGGAAAAAATCGTCGGTATGTCGTCGGAATAACGCTATTCCGACGACATACCGACGAAAAAAGTCCTCGGAAATAACTCCTCGGAAATTCATCTTTCCTCGGAAATCCCTCGGAAATTTCCGACGGAATTCCGAGGACTTTTTTCGTTGGAAATTCCTCGGAATATTCTGAGGAATATGTCGTCGGAATATTCTGAGGAATATGTCGTCGGAATATTCCGAGGGATACACTTCCTCGGAATATTTCCAAAATTAAAAAAAAAAATTATAAATTTATTTTTTTAAATTGAAATTCAAAAATATAAAATTAAAATTGAAATAGAAAACATATTTAAAATACAAAAAATAATAAAATAGTTTTTATAAATAAAAAAATGTTTTATAAATACAAAATTAGTTTTAATAAATATAAATATTTTTATAAATATGAAATCATCTTTTTATAAATACAAAATAGTTTTTATCAATACAAAAAATAATAAAATAGTGTTTATAAATAAAAAAATGTTTTATAAATACAAAATTAGTTTTAATAAATATAAATATTTTTATAGATATGAAATCATCTTT
This sequence comes from Brassica napus, assembly GCF_020379485.1. NCBI lineage: Eukaryota > Viridiplantae > Streptophyta > Magnoliopsida > Brassicales > Brassicaceae > Brassica > Brassica napus. The sequence continues at coordinate 31,041,074 of NC_063444.1, forward strand.
TTATAAATACAAAATAGTATTTATAAATACAAAAAATAATAAAATAATGTTTATAAATCAAAAAATGTTTTATAAATACAAAATTAATTTTAAAATATGAAATCATCTTTTATAAATCCAAAAAACGAATTTATATACAAAGAACGTTTTGTATATTTAAAAATAGTTTTTATAAATACAAAAATAAAAAAATAGTGTTTATAAATCAAAAAAATGTTTTATAAATACAAAATTAGTTTTAATAAATATAAATATTTTTATAAATATGAAATCATCTTTTATAAATCCAAAAATCGAATTTATATACAAAAACGTTTTGTAAAATCGAATTTATATAAACGTTTTGTAAATACAAAAATAATAAACAATTTATAAAAAAAGTTCTAAATCAATTCAACACAACCAAATCACAATTCTAAACCTATTACACAACAAATCACAATCCTACCCAATCACCCTAACAAAAATCTATCAAAAAACTTCTAAAATCATCAAATCTACTTAAAAACCTAACAAATAGGACCTAAGAGAGTGGGATAAGGTCCTTACATGATTTGTAAAGGAATGGAAAGGATTCGCCGGAGAGATCGTCGCGAGAGAAGGTGGAGAACGCCGGAAGGAGAGAGAGATCGCCGGAGAGGAAGAAGAGAGAAATGGGGAAGAAGAGAGAAATGGGGAAGAAGATGCGGTTCGAGTTTATAAAACCTTGGGTCTGACGGATATTTTCCGTCGGAATTCCCTCAGTATTTTCAATTTCAATTTTCGCGAAATATTTGGCGGCTTGTTTGCCCGGTTAAATGAAAATATTCCGAGGAAATTCCGACGGCCACTTAAATATCCGTCGGAATTTCCTCGGAATATTTTCATTAATTCGAGGAAACAGAATATCATGTGCATGTATTTCTATTAATTTATATTGTTCCTCGGAATTTCCTCGGAATATTCCGAGGAAATACCGAGGAACTAGTGTTTGGGGTTTCAAAACATCAATTTTTTTTGCCGTATTTTATTTCTTATACAATTGTAATGCATACCATTGAGGATTCTTTGTATAGATGAGCATAAACCATGAAATAACAAATTTCAAAACGAATTGTAAGTATTCCCTTTACCGTTCATTAAAGTGTATAAGTGTTTCTCTTATGTTGTGGGGATTTCGTTCATACAATCGGAAAAGTGTTTATTACAGTGTAATGAACAAATTTTTGACTTCATAATGAACGTAAGACACTTAATAAGGGTTATATAGGTGTTATTCAAACCGCAAAACGTTGTTTTCGGTTTAAAAACCCTATTTCCTCGGAATTTCCTCGGAATATTCCGAGGAAATTCCGAGGAAACCCTTTTCTTCCTCAGAATTCCGTCGGAATATTCCGAGGAAATTCTGAGGAACTAGTGTTTGGGGTTTCAAAATCTCGAATGTTTTTTTATAAACAGATCGATCGATGTATTTATGTCCAAAAACGCATCGATCGATCACTAAGATGGACCAAAGCGTAACAATGTGATCGATCGATGAGATTATCCCATCGATCGATCAAGGATATCAAGTTTTCCTCGGAATTTCCTCGGAATATTCCGAGGAAATTCTGAGGAACTAGTGTTTGGGGTTTCAAAATCTCGAATGTTTTTTTATAAACGGATCGATCGATGTATTTATGTCCAAAAACGCATCGATCGATCACTAAGATGGACCAAAGCGTAACAATGTGATCGATCGATGAGATTATCCCATCGATCGATCAAGGATATCAAGTGTTCCTCGGAATTTCCTCGGAATATTCCGAGGAAATTCTGAGGAACTAGTGTTTGGGGTTTCAAAATCTCGAATGTTTTTTTATAAACGGATCGATCGATGTATTTATGTCCAAAAACGCATCGATCGATCACTAAGATGGACCAAAGCGTAACAATGTGATCGATCGATGAGATTATCCCATCGATCGATCAAGGATATCAAGTGTTCCTCGGAATTTCCTCGGAATATTCCGAGGAAATTCTGAGGAACTAGTGTTTGGGGTTTCAAAATCTCGAATGTTTTTTTATAAACGGATCGATCAATGTATTTATGTCCAAAAACACATCGATCGATCACTAAGATGGACCAAAGCGTAACAATGTGATCGATCGATGGGTATATGTCCAAAAACGCATCGATCGATCACTAGTTCGTCGGAATTTCCTCGGAATATTCCGACGGATTGATGTTTCCTCGGAATTCCGTCGGTATATTCCGAGGAAACCCAAATTTTGGGTTTCGTCGGAATGTCCGTCAGAATACCGATGTTTTCTTGTAGTGGATACTACTGGGATGAACCCTATCTCTACATTCTCTGCAAGGATCAGCTTTATAGAAGAGTGGTTGCAAATGAGGAGATTGATGGGATCCTTACACAGTGTCATGGATCATCTTATGGAGGCCACTTTGCCACCTTCAAGACAGTTGCGAAAGTATTACAAGCTGGATTCTGGTGGCCACATATGTTCAAGGATACACAAGACTTTGTCTCAAAGTGTGATTCTTGCCAAAGAAGAGGAAACATCACAAAGAGGAATGAGATGCCTCAGAATCCAATCCTTGAAGTTGAAGTGTTTGATGTGTGGGGTATTGACTTCATGGGACCATTTCCATCATCTTTTGGAAACAAATACATCCTTGTGGCTGTCGATTATGTCTCCAAATGGGTGGAAGCTATTGCAAGCCCCACCAATGATGCTAGAGTTGTAACCAAAATGTTCAAGAGCAACATTTTTCCAAGGTTTGGAGTCCCAAGAGTTGTGATCAGTGACGGAGGTTCCCACTTCATTAACAAACTGCTTGAGGGACTTCTCAAGAAGAATGGTGTGAAGCACAAGGTGGCAACCCCTTATCACCCCCAAACAAGTGGCCAAGTTGAGATTTCTAACAGGGAGATCAAGTCTATCTTGGAGAAGATTGTGGGGATCACAAGGAAGGATTGGTCCAATAAGCTCGATGATGCACTTTGGGCTTATAGGACAGCGTACAAGACACTATGGGCAATAAAGTTGCTGAACTTTGACATCAAGAGTGCCAAGGAGAAAAGGATTTTTCAGCTACATGAGCTTGATGAGATAAGAATGAATGCTTTTGAGAACTCAAGGATCTACAAGGAGAAGACTAAAGCTTTCCATGACAAGAATATCCTGAAGAGAGAGAGTTTAAAGAAGGAGATCAAGTTCTTCTCTACAACTCTAGGCTGAAGCTATTTCCAGGAAAGCTTAAGTCAAGGTGGTCAGGTCCTTTCAAAGTCAAAGAGGTTAGGCCATATGGAGCAATAGTTTTGTGGAGTACTGATGGAAGAGACTTCACAGTCAATGGGCAAAGGGTTAAGCTCTACATGGCTACTGCACTAGAGGAAGATGGGGTTTCAACTCCACTGTCTGACCCTACCCCGGCCTAATCCAAAAAGAGGCAAAGTCAAGCTAGAGACTTAAAACAAGCTCACTTGGGAGGAAGTCCCATGTGTATCCTTGTATATATTGCATTGGTATTTTCATTTTCATCTTATAAAAAAAAAAAAAAGGGGAGAGAGAAGTCGTGTGCAGGTGCTTGATCGATGCAGGTTCGAGCAAATGTCGTGCGTGGGAGCGACCTCACACAGCGACACTTCGAAGTCGCTCCAGCTGGGAGCGACGTTACGGGAGCGACACCTCGAGGTCGCTCGGCTTAAAGACGTTTTGTGCTCCAACACGCTCTCGGAGCGACCTCTCAGAGCGAGCACATGAAGTCGCTCCAACTGGGAGCGACGTTACGGGAGCGATACCTCGAAGTCGCTCGCGTTTTCGTCGTCACGGAGCTCAAAAACTGCCTCGGAGCGACATCCTAGAGCGACACCTCGAAGTCGCTCCATCTCCAGAGCGAGGTTTCGAGAGCGACACTCCAGAGTCGCTCGCGTTTTCGTCGAATCACGACGCGAGAGAAGGACTCGGGAGCGACGTTCCGCAGCGACACCCTCACGTCGCTCCCGAACCGGTCCAGGTAAGTTTTTCTGACTCTAAACCCCGGCCTACTTCAAGTAAACCGACCCTAACCACCCTAGACTGAACCGGACGACCCTAAACCTACCCCCAGCCCCCGCGAATCCATCTCTATCACTCTCCCCTCCTCTCACAAACTCTCAAACTCTCTCAAACTCACCCACACCAAAAATCCCAAAACTTTCTCAATTCTCACCCAAATCGACTAGTTCTTGTTTCTAAATCCAAGCTTTCGCCCCTGTAGCCTATTCCTCACCACCCATTCACCATTTCTTTTCATCCAAGGCAAGGTATTGAGTTTTAAAATTCAAATTCGTAGGTCCATGAACCCTAGGATTTAAAAAATCGAAATTTGGTCATTTTCTTGCTAGATTGTGGTGAAATAGACTAGGGAAAGCTTATCTATCAAGTTGGGTTGTCGAATAAACGGTGAAATTGAGTTTAATTTGCACTTTGGCAAAGTTAGGGTTCATGGATTTGGGGGTTTTCGAATTTGACCTTAATTGGGTGTGTCTGTGAGTGAACTAGATGCGTTAAGGTGTTACAAGAGTGAGAATCATTGCATTGTGTTGAACTTGAGTTTAAATTGATAATTCATTTGTTAAGTTCACTTTTGCAATTTTTACTTGCAAAGTCTTCCCCTTCTTTACTTCCATCTACTTATCCCTTTTCAAGTTTTTAATTTTTCAGGTGAAAATGTTTAAGAAGACAAAGGGAAAGTTGGAAGCTGAGAGGCAAGAAGCTGAAAGACAAGAGTTTGCACTAAGAGGAAAAGCTTTGCCCTCCGAGCCAACTGGCTCAGGGACGCAGAAGACTGTCCGACAGCAGACCTTGGCTTCAAGGAAATCGAAAGAACAGGAGAAGAGGGCAGGGAAAAGTGTAGCAGTTCCCATCCATGAGGAAAGTGAAACTGAGAGTGCTGATGAGCAGGCACCTACGAAGAAAGCCAAGATGTCCAAAGGCAAAGGGGTTGCGGTTGATCGAGATAGGGCGAAAACTCCATCTGTGGAGGAGCTGTATGATCACTTGAAGAATGAGGTCACTTGGACTCCAACCAGGTTCGCCGACCTTGATCTGCTGAAGGAGTTGGGTCTTGACTCTGACATTGAAGAGATGCTAGGACATTTGAAGATGCCAAAACTCCTCACCATGGCATATCCTTTCTACAAGGATGTCACTTGTCAGTTCTTATCTTCTCTTGCGGTCACTTACCACGACACCGCGCATGTGAGGCAAGGATGGGGAAAAATCAGTTTTAAGGTCAATGGACGAGAATACAAAATGAACTTCAAGGACATTGGGAGAGTCATGGGGTTCCAAGACCTAGAAGACCACTCCCTACCCAAGTGTGAGAACCTTCCCACGGAGCTTTGGAGGTTGATCAGTGGAAACAGACACACTACCGGGGCTGACAAGAATTCACACATCCGACACCCGTCCGTACGTTACCTCCACAGGATGCTAGTCCATGCATTATACCCACGGAAGCAAGCTGGTACAGTTACTGAGGAAGACATGCGACTGCTCTGTCCGGCTATCCGTCCTTACGCCCAACCTGGAGTTTTACCCCTTCCCAGCACCGACATCTATGCTACCTTCGGGATGGTCAGTTTCTTTGTGGGTCGTCTCCAGCACTACAGAGACTGGGCGTGGTCCACCACTGACTCGCGCCCAAAGATGGGGATAGGTGGAATGATCACACCACTGCTCCAATTTCTGAATGTTCCCTTGGGAAAGGACGCAGTGGGACCGAAGTTCATTGATGGCACCTACTTGAGGATTGCCACCTATTTTAGTGGGATGTATGGGAGGGACTACGTCTACCACTACTATTTGCAGGGCAAGCCAGTCGAAGTGGTTCTTCCAAACCGGAACCTGACGAGTTTAGAGATACCTGGAGCTATTAGCTTCAACATACCCCAGGAGTACTTTCTTGGAGAACACGGGCCTCTCGATCCAATTAATTCTGCTCCATCAAGGAGAAGAAGTGTTCCTACGCGACATGACTCGCCTGTTGCAGACCCTTCTGAGCATATCTACGGACCTCTGCGCTACTACTTCAAGCCACATGACGGAGTTCTTCCCCCTGGAGCTCTTCGTGATGCTCATGACCACATTAGTTGCCTTCAGAGGTGGAACAAGGCTCAGGACAGAACGATAGAAAAGCTGAAGGATAAGTGCAAGGCGCTAAGTAAGACAGTAAAGAAGCAGGCAAAAACCTCAGCCAAATTCATGAAGAAAGTAGCTGATGTCTTAACCAGGGGAGGAATTGCGGGATGTAGCTCAGCAGACTTCGCTTTCGCGAACACCTCAAACCCCCAGCCTCCACCTCCGCCTGATGCTCTTGGCTTCCCCCTCACTGCTGCGCAGCTTCAGCGTAAGAGGAGGAACCCACCCACTCAACCTTCCACTTCCGGTAACAAGTCCCCCTCCCTCGCTTCTTCTGATAGTGAGGTCGAGATTGACGAGGTTGAGAGCCAACCATGGTATGGAGGCTCCGGTTCAGCATCCGGTGGTTACTACACCTCCTTCCCACCTGACGACGACGATGCTGGGGCATCAGCCCCCACCTACTATCCATAGGAGGTACTTCTTTCTCTCCCTTGTATATACCATTCCCTTTTTGCATATTAGTTTTCATTTCGGTATCTCTCTCTTTACTTGACAACACAGAGACTGTGTAACTCAAGTTTGGGGGAGGTACCAAGCATTTGATCATGGTTGCTTTGATGTTGTTTCATGAGTCATGCATTGCATACCTATTTGCATATAAAAAAAAAAAAAAAAAAACAAATTCATTTAGTTTGCATCATTTTGCATTTCTAGGAGAGTCTAGGGCATATAGGTTGCATTCACTTGCACTGGGAGCAATGATTTTAAATGCCTTATAAAGAACACTACGTTTCACCTGAAAAGCTATGCACCTCTCGAAAAGACTTGTATGTTTCGTGCCTTGAAAACTCTTCTTGAAACTTGTTGATTGCGGAAACCTACTCTTTGAAGCCAACTACAACCCTATTTGAACTAAACGAACTTAATGCTTCTTGCTTAGGGTCCCTTGTGTACTGAGTCATGGCTATACACACTTGAGTTGTCACATCTTTTATGCCAATCTTTTTTTTGACAAACTTTAGTGGTAGACCACTCCCAAAAACTTTTCCCTCCTTTTAAGCTTTCATTGTTTGATGAGTGAGGCCTTCTTAGGAAAGTCTTACATGTGCATAATGTTGAGAGTATCGGGAACGACAATGCTTGATCTTCATTCTTGCTAGATTAGGCACATCATTGTCTAGCCATAGATGGGGGTGAGTGTTGTAAAGTTTGATTTGGGAGTTTGAGAAAATGGAAGGAAAAGAGTGAACTCTTGTGCTTAATTGGCTAGTCTTTATAGGATAAGTAGAGAAACTTATAGCTCAGTTTATGAAAAGTCTTGGCCCCCGAAAAAAAAAATATATATATATAATAAAAAAAAAGAGAGAAAAAAAAAGAAAAAAAAAAAGAAAAAAAGAAAGAAAGGGGGCTAGCAAAACTGTTTAGAGCTAAGTTTTGTTTTGAAGTTGAGAAAAATCCTTATGAGATTTCAAAGAAAAGAGTTTTGTCGTGCAAGGTGTTCTTGAGATCTTTTGGTGAGAGATGTGAGTTGGGCTTGACATTTGAAAAAAAAATTGTGTAATTGTATGTTTGGGAAAAGGGTAGAACAATGGAGATTGAGCATTGTATGCATGAGTTGGTCCCTTTCTTAGATATATTATGTGCAATGTCAAGGCTACTTGTTTCGAGAGTAAACCACCATAAAGATTTTATGTTTCGAACCTTTTGATTCACCTGAATAAAAGCCTTTCCTTACCCAAATGACTTGGACCGACTGACCATTTGCAAGAATTCACTAGACGTTTTGTGCTTAATGAATGTGAGAGTTGGTTGATTTGAATGTGTGGATGCTTGATGACGAGTGTAGGGACAAAAGGAGTTGAGATAGGCATAGAGAAGCTAGAGTGTAATAAGATAGTGTGCTAATCGTGTTTGCTAGTTGTGTTTCTTTTGGCTATGAGCTCCCACCTTCAAACCTCTCTCCCTATGAGTTCTAGAAAGTTCACTTGTGGACAAGTAAAGAACAAGTTTGGGGGAGTTGATATCTTGCATATTTCTAATGTTTTATCCATTTACCAGAGCGACGAGCGGAGGTCGTTCGCGTCTTCATGTCAGGAGCGACCTTACCAGAGCGACGAGCGGAGGTCGCTCGCGTTTTTATGTCCGGAGCGACCTCTCGCAGCGACACAGCGAGGTCGCTCCCGAAGCATGGAGCGACTACTCGGAGCGACGAGCGGAGGTCGCTCGCGTTTTGATCACTCGGGAACGCGAGAACGAGTCCGGAGCGACCTCTCGCAGCGACACAGCGAGGTCGCTCCCGAAGTGTGGAGCGACTACTCGGAGCGACGAGCGGAGGTCGCTCCACGTTTTATTTCTGCTCGAACTTATGATTTCTCAAGGGCCTTTTGGTCATTTTATGATGCACGTTTTTATTTTCTAAACCTATGTTTTAATACTCTGTAAGCCACCAGGAGGAGATCTATCTTTTGTTCTTAGGAAAAACCACCAAAAACTCTTGGAAAGTCATCTCTTGAATCAATTGATCAGTTTTGTTATTGAAATTCTGTGTTCTTATATTTATTTTCTTTGTGTTTCTCTGCATGATTAATCTGAAATCCAACATGGGTTTAAGAGGAATCATGGAGATTAGTGAGTAATCCCCCTTTGAATTCATGGGTTAGGGAGATTAAGGGTGATTAGGTTAGAGCTAGGATGTTTTAGTGTCGATCATTCATATTTCCTTGCTAACAGAGTGAACCTAATGCATCTTCTGAGTTGACCACTCAGTTGTTGATTCTTAGGCATTTCTCACCCGAAAGGTGTTCGAGGAAATGCCCGAGACAACTCTTTCTAGCTTTTAGCATACTGTGCCAAAGACATTTGTTGTTAGAGGTGCTAAGATAGCCATTGGACTTGCTAGTTATGATTACTTTCATATCATTCAACCAAAGACATTTGATGCTTGGATTGTGTTAGTAAATGAACATTCATCTAGACATAGAGTTTGTTTAGGATTATGTCTAAGCTTAAGGTTGATAATTTGATTGATCGTTTGCCATCCTTAGTTCGAAACTTGATCACCCGATGTCTAATCCCTATATCCATGAGTTCTCTTTTCCTATAGTTAAGAGAGTATCATTTAGTTATTCCTTTTAGTTAGTTATAGTTTAAAAACCCTTTTAAAAACCATTGGTTGCACTTAGATTAAGTGATTACCTGCATTCTCGGTGCTTTCATATCTCTCAGAACTGGTTCGACAATCATTTACACTACAACATTTGTCTTAGGAGCCTTGAAAACTCCTAACATCATTTTTTAAAAGATATACATAATGTATATATATAGATTAATCTTCCAAACTTAAACTATTATATTATATATGAATAATGTTTTTGAATAAAAATAATTTCTGATTTAAAAAAAAAATAAAAACAACAAATGGTTATTTTCAAATAATGGATGTAATTTACATTATATTATCATTTAACAAGTATTAGATATGTTTTGATAAATCATTATTTTCTATTTCCAGAAAAAAAAAATTGTTAAACATCAATATCATCTATGTTAAATCTAGGTTAAGTACACTAACATCACAAATTCAAACATCACAAAAAATATTTACATAAACATTATAATACAATAATTTAATCAAAAAATACAATTCAAAAAAACAATATTCAAAAGAATAGTTATATACTTAATATTTGAAAATCAAAGATATTTTTGCTAAAATTGTACTTACCTGGCCAAGGAGATCGACCATCTTTTTACGGATCGATCGATTGTTGAGCATGTGGTCGATCTGAAAATACTCTGCAGTTTAATTAAATATCTAAAACATTTATTCCAACACTCAACATATAGTTTTGCTAAATATGATAATTAGGTAGCCAACAAAATTACAAAAAAATATTTAAATAGTAAAAAATATGTTAATTTAAGGTGTTAAAATTTAAAAATAAATTTTAATTATGACATGCATCTTAACATTTATATAAATATATATCATAACCTAAATATAAATAATTTAACAACTTAAATTAGAAAAAATAAAAATTCTGGGCGTAGCCCGGGTTAATCTCTAGTAAACTAATAAAATGGACCTTTTGAGGCTCCATAGAACGTCCACATCAGCAAAAACATTTCTCCCCAAAGATGACACGTGGCATAAAATATAGTTTTACATTTTAATATTACTAATTTTCGAAAGTTATAAATAATATGTAAACATACAGTATAAAAAATGGAAAATCTACATTAAACATACGTAAAATTACCATTTTTCACTTTAAAAAAAGACGGCTTATCTCCATAATGTAACATTACCGTTTTATAAAAAAAAACAAAAAACATAATATATAATTTCGAAAATAATAAATATATGTAAACATACAACATAAAAAATAGAAATACTACATTAAACATATGTAAGATTACCATTTTACATTTTTATTTTTAAAAAATAATATGCAAACATACAACATAAAAAATAGAAAAACTACATTAAACATATGTAAGATTACAATTTTTCACTAAAAAAAAGACGGCTTATCTCCATAATATACATAACTATTTTGTAAAAAAAATATTATATATAATTTCGAAAATAATAAATCTTTACTAATAAAAGGGACCTTTTGAGGCTCCATAGAGCGTCCAAATCAGCAAAAAAACTTCTCCCGAAAGATGCCACGTGGCATAAAATATAGTTTTACATTTTAATATTATTAATTTTCGAAAATTATAAATAATATGTAAACATACAGCATAAAAAATGAAAAATTTACATTAAACATATGTAAAATTACCATTTTTCACTTAAAAAAAAAGACGGCTTATCTCCATAATGTAACATTACCGTTTTATAAAAAAAAAACAAAAAACATTATACATAATTTTGAAAATAATAAATATATGTAAACATACAACATAAAAATGGAAATACTACATTAAACATATGTAAGATTACCATTTTACATTTTTATTTTTTAAAAATAATATGTAAACATACAACATAAAAAATAGAAAAACTCTTACTAATAAAAGAGAACTTTTGAGGCTCCATAGAGCGTCCACATCAGCAAAAAAACTTCTCCCGAAATATGACACGTGGCATAAAATATAGTTTTACATTTTAATATTACTAATTTTCGGAAATTATAAATAATATGTAAACATACAGTATAAAAATGGAAAATCTACATTAAACATACGTAAAATTACCATTTTTCACTTAAAAAAAGACGGCTTATCTCTATAATGTAACATTACCGTTTTATAAAAAAAAAACAAAAAACATTATATATAATTTCGAAAATAGTAAATATATGTAAATATACACAATAAAAATGGAAATAATACATTAAACATATGTAAGATTACCATTTTACATTTTTATTTTTAAAAAATAATATGTAAACATACAACATAAAAAATAGAAAAACTACATTAAACATATCTAAGATTATTATTTTTCACTAAAAAAAATACGGCTTATCTCCATAATATACATTACTATTTTGTAAAAAAAAACATTATATATAATTTTGAAAATAATAAATAATATGTAAACATACAACATAAAAAATGGAAATACTACATTAAACATATGTAAGATTACCATTTTATAAAAGAGACCTTTTGAGGCTCTATACAGCGTTCACATCAGCAAAAAAACTTCTCCCAAAAGATGACACGTGGCATAAAATATAGTTTTACATTTTAATATTACTAATTTTCGAAAATTATAAATAATATTTAAACATACAGCATAAAAAATGGAAAAAATACATTAAACATATGTAATATTACCATTTTTCACTTAAAAAAAAAGATGGCTTATCTCCATAATGTAACATTACCGTTTTATAAAAAAATAAAAAACATTATATATAATTTCGAAAATAATAAATATATGTAAACATACAACATAAAAATGGAAATCCTACATTAAACATATGTAAGATTACCATTTTACATTTTTATTTTAAAAAAATCATATGTAAACATACAACATAAAAAATAGAAAAACTACATTAAACATATGTAAGATTACCATTTTTCACTAAAAAAAAGACGGCTTATCTCCATAATGTACGTTACTATTTTGTAAAAAAACCATTATATATAATTTCGAAAATAATAAATAATATGTAAACATAAGAAAGAAAAATACTCAATATATAGAAAAATAAATAATAAGTAAATATTATAAATATATAAATATATGAATTATATATACAATAATAAGTAAATGCACAATTTTTAAAATATGGAAAGAGTACATTAATATTAAACATCTATATTAAAATGTAAAATATAGATATTAAGTAAATAGAAAGTATAAGAAAAAGAAATACACAACTTAAAAACAAAGGAAAAAATATATTACTATTTAAACATCTATCTTAAAATGTAAAATATAGATATTACGCAAATAGAAAGTATAAGAAAAGGAAATACACAATTTACAAAAAAATGGAAAAAGTACATTAGTATTTAAACATCTATCTTAAAATGTAAATCTATCTTAAAATATAAAATTATTAGTAAATAGAAAATATAAGAAATAGAAATACAAAATATAAAGAAAAATAAATAATAAGTAAATATATAATATAAGTAAATACGCAATTTAAAAATGGAAAATTACATTAAAATTTAAAAATATATCTTAAAATTTAAAATATAGATATTACATAAATAGAAAGTATAACAAATGGAAATATACAATTTAAAGAAAATGAAAAATGTACATTAAGATTTAAACATCTATCTTAAAATGTAAAATGGAGATATTAAGTAAATAAAAAGTACAAGAAATGGAAATACATATACAGGAAAATAAATAATAAGTAAAATAATGTAAATATATAATATATTAATTATATATATAATAATAAGTAAATACACAATTTTTTAAAAAAAATGGAAAAATTTCATTAAGCATTAAACATCTATCTTAAAATGTAAAATATATAATATAAGTAAATACACAATTTAAAAAAATGGAAAAGTACATTAAGATTTAAATATGTATTTTAAAATATAAAATATAAATATAGATATTACGTAAATAAAAAATATAAGAAATGGAAATAAACATTTAAAAAAATGGAAAAAGTACATTAAGATTTAAACACCTATCTTAAAATGTACATCTATCTTAAAATGGTAGTAAATTATATAAAAATGGAAATACCACATTAAACTAAAAAAAATAAAAATGTATAGTTTTACATCAAGAAAGTCCCTATAAAATTCATTATTCCATCAACATCAACCTCACACTATTAAGGAAAACTTCAAAGCACTTGAGCAAAAAAATGGTTCCACCATCAACTCTTGCCTTCCCAAAAACCTTTAATGACCTTAAACGAGATTTTTTATAACAACGAACTTTTTGTTAAGTGGATTCATTGTTGGGAAACCCGCGACTTCCAAAAGGCAAACTTATTCATGGGAATTGAATTGCTTTTCATAGACTCAAAGGTATTCTTACAAATTTAAATTAATCTAATCCATAATTTTATTATTAATATTCATATTACTCTTTCATGATCAAACCATTACAGTTAATAACCATTCAAGCGTTTATCCCGAAACACTTCTTTCCTCGCCGAATTAGGTATTGGTTCATGTTGGTTTAGTATTGTTTTTGGTTTATTAACCGGTTTAGGATGGTCATATTGTAAATATAATTTAAGTTGGTTTAGCATATATTATGCTTAAAATAAATTAAATTAAATAATAGTAATATTATGCTTAAAATATAATTTTAGAGAATTTTCAAATATAGTTTACAGAACATTATAGGTGATGAATTTAATTTATTAAATTCGTTTATTACTTAAAACTAAGTTTTTTTAAAAAACATACTGAGTTATAAATATCAATGCTGGATTGGTGAGTATAACATGAAGACAAAAATATAAATATTTCATTTTCAAGATAAGAAATTCAGCTTTTATTCAGTTACTCAATATATAATATCTTAAATTATTTTTTTAAAAATATACATAATTTATATATATAGATTAATCTTCCAAACTTAAACTATTATATTATATATGAATAATGTTTTTAAATAAAAATAATTTCTGATTTAAAAAAAAATAAAAACAACAAATGGTTATTTTCTAATAATGGATGTAATTTACATTATACTATCATTTAACAAGTATTAGATACGTTTTGATATATCATTATTTTCTATTTCCAGAAAAAAAAAATTGTTAAACATCAATATCATCTAGGTTAAGTATACTAACATCACAAATTCAAACATCACAAAAAATATTTACATAAACATTATAATACAATAATTTAATCAAAAAATACAATTCAAAAAAAATATTCAAAAGAATAGTTATATACTTAATATTTGAAAATCAAAGATATTTTTGCTAAAATTGTACTTACCTGGCCAAGGAGATCGACCATCTTTTTACGGATCGATCGATTGTTGAGCATATGGTCGATCCGAAAATACTTTGCAGTTTAATTAAATATCTAAAACATTTATTCCAACACTCAACATATAGTTTTGCTAAATATGATAACTAGATAGCCAACAAAATTACAAAAAAATATTTAAATAGTAAAAAATATGTTAATTTAACGTGTTAAAATTTAAAAATAAATTTTAATTATGACATGCATCTTAACATTTATATAAATATATATCATAACCTAAATATAAATAATTTAAAAACTTAAATTAGAAAAAAATAAAAAATCCCGGGCGTAGCCTGGTTAATCCCTAGTCTATACTCAGCTTTTTTATCTCCATACGGGAAAAAGACACGTGTCGTCTTCTCACTGGACATAATTTACGATTGAGTTTTGTTTGCTTAATTGGATTTTGTGTTTTATTCTGAGGCCCATCTCAAAACATAAAGCCTCGAGGCCCGGACTCGCCTCTTCCTCTAGGTCATTTCTTCCTCTTTCCGGCGCCGATGCAGATTGACGTTACAACGTTTCGCTTTGCTCTTCTTGACTTCGTGTTAAATAGCGATTTCCCCACTTCTTAGCATTCAATTTGACGCCTTCGCTTCCCTGAGATACTCAGTAGAGCTTCGGGTATAAATATACCTCTTCATCCAGACATGAGCATCACAGCTTCGACGAGAACCAGAAGATCACTCTGTTCAATTTCCGAATATTACAATGGCGAATCCCCAAGTCCTTCTTGCCGATCTGAACGCAGGACGGTGCTCGAACGTCGCGGAAAGGTGGTGAATTGATGAGTGTCGATGAGAATGTAAGCCTCTTTTCATAATCTGATTTACAGTTTACTCCATTAATATTCTGAAAAGTTTTACGCTTTTAGGGATTTCTCATATTCTGTGATGGCTCGATAGCTATAAGATGATCTAGGCTTATCTGTGACGCATTAGCCATCTCTTCTTAACGTTTTAGTTTCTCCTAAATGAAACAAGTTTTCATCTTTTAGCCATAGCCATTTTCTTAACGTTTTAATTACTCCTAAATGACAGTCAAGGATCTGTTAGTGCGAACCGTCAGCTTAGGTTCAGGAAACGTCTCACCCGCAGCAACACTAGTTTCCGTTTGTGTGATGCTCCTTTCTCGATTCGGTTCAATGAAGGAACCTCTCTTGAGAAGATAACGCGCGTCTGCTAGGCCCATACCTACGGAGCTTTTCCGATTCATGACATATGGTCGGATACTTGAGCTCGCAAACACTGGGAAACAACTTCCTGGTATGTATTTTTATGCTGAGTAGTTTTGTTCGGTTGTGATATATCATGTTCTAACGTTGCCCCCTTAATTGGTGAGTTGAATGCAATCCGAAGCACAATCACGGACCGTATAGCATGTGATGCTCACTCTGCGTCTTGAAAGGTTTTTTTTTTTTTTTTTTACGTAATGGTTGTTTTAAGGGATGTTTGAACGAATATCTTCAATTGACTGTACACTAATTTTTCTTTGCAGTGGTGAGAACGTTTGTGTGAGTATGTTTGACTCGTTGGCGCTTGTATTTCACACCAAATTTGACAGCTATGGGAGAGAGCCGAAAGTCATAGTTGCTACAGGCCTGAATCCTAAGATAGTTGGGGGTAGGCGTTTTAAGTTTCAGAATTTTGGCTGCATTCATACATATTATCGTCAAATGCATGGCAGTCTCTATTTGTTTTGGACTTGATACCTCCTCTTTTTTTTTGCTCTTTGTCAGGTCTTTTATTTTTGAATGCTACTTCCGCCACACATCTCTACTTTGACTCTGAGACAGCTGCTCGGAAAAAACTGTTTGGCACGTACGTCTCATGATTCTATTTAGAGTGACTCAAGTTTTTGAGATTGGACGTAGAGCAACTCTTAATTTCCTCATTTGGTGAATGTATTTGCTTTGCTTCTCCTTTCAGCTTACCAGGTCATGGAGCAGTCCCAGGAGGATCTACTTCAAAGGTGGTTCATGCACAGAAGATTGAACCAATGACCATCTCCGAGCTTAACCAGTTTATTATCACGGCTGATTCTCAGGTGAAGTCTTCTTCGTTTATATTTAAACGTCGCCAATTTTTTGTAATAAAACAGACTGATGTGATTCTTATGACTGGTCTCCATCTTCAATCCTTGACAGATTATAGAGTTTCTTTGCACCGCTAAGGTTACTGGTATCCAGCAAGATGAAGGTTGGAGTTATATTGGCTGCTCCGGGTGTTCAAAGAAACTTGTCCGAGAGATATCTTCTTTCACATGTTTATCATGTAATGAAACTAATGCTGTTGCGGCACTCAGGTGAGAAACATATAATTTGCGTGTATTTAGCATAGTAGAAGCAATTAACATATAGTTGTATTCGCTAATGATGTATGAAATAGGTACCGAGTCGCATTGGCTGTGTCAGACAACACTGATACTGCATCTTTCCTAGCTTTTGATATATAGATGGCTAAACTGACCAACATTCAAGCTTCTGAGGCTGCTCAGATTGTGGTATGGCCTTACATCAGTCCCTCGCTACTACTTGGTGCTATGGCTGTTGATAATATATACTTATAAAACTATGTTTTTCTGTCTGCAGGGGATAGAGGTAGATGCTCAGGTCGACACAGAACTTCCTCAGTCCCTTGCTGATATTGTTGGAAAAACCTACACTTTCCAGCTCAAATGGAATGATTTCAATTTCTCCTCGAAGCACCAGACCTTCACCATATCTCGCATCTTTCCTCAGCGAGTGCTTGCGCCCATGCCAGCCTTTGTGGTAACTGTGAGTTCCTCATATGTAGCGAAATATGTTACTTACTTGCTGAGACCAATAACTAATATATGTGTTTGTTGCATAATTCACAGGAAGGTGCAACTGTTCCCGCCGATGCTCAGGCTGGAGATTTGCCACAGGGAACAATTTCCAACATTGGAATCACTTCTACTGGAGCAGATAAGCCAACTACATCTGATGCTTCAACTGGTAAACGTCCACCACCGGCCAAAGACCAGGATGATGTCGACAAAACTGCCCCGAAAAAGGCACATGTGGAATGAGACCATCACTCCACAGCTAGAACAACCACAACTGCTTCTGATTCTAATTATGTTTTAGTGTTCCCATTTTCCCGGTGGACTATTTCTCTTTTTCTTTCAAAGCAATGTGTTATGCTTTAGTATTTTCTATATGGTTCTGAACTATTTGTCTTTGGCTTTTTTAAAAATGTGGTTGTTCTTTATATTATATAAATCTACTACTCTTTTTCGTTTTAAAAAATGTGGTGGTTCTTTATACTTTGCAGTCATCCAACTTAATTCATTTAGCTTTACAACGGTTTTAATCTTCTCCCTACCGAGCTTGGAAGTTTATCCGAACTTTTTGTTACCATAAGTTACAACAGTTTTAATATTCCATTAACTTCGCATTTATACTTTATGCTATAAAAACATTACATTTTAACTACGATCTAAACACACAGCCATCATAATATTAGAACAGAATAAAACCATGCTTCCTTGCAGTACAAGCAAAGAGACAGATTCCCACCTTGAAAAAAAAACAAGACAGTTTCTAGCAGTAATGTTTCTGGCAAGAAGCACATCGAACATGCATCTCCAGAGACTGTTTCTCTTACGGTTTAGTTTCTGACTAGCCATCCTATTAAGCATTAGTCATCCCTGCAGGTGCAACAACCAAATTCACTTGACATTTCATCATCCTTTCCTTTATAGATTGGTTATGAAAATATTCACGGAGCAGACTATTTAGATTTCAATTACCAGAAGCAAACATATTAGTGTGTTGTGTAGAAGAAAAGATTAACGAAACAGTGACTTCTTGCTTTTAAAAATTGTTTCACCTTTAATTAATAGTAACTGGTAAATGGTGTCTATACAACTTATAATGCAAATGAAAAGTAATTTCAACTGACAGCCCTTACAGACGTATATACTCATATTTTTCCTCTTCACTGTTCTGATGCAAACTCTCTAACTACGATTGCTCAACAAAGGAAGTTCCCAGAAGACATGGTGAAGGCTCAAGTTGAAGTAAAAGGCAAAGCAAGGAGAGGGAGACCTCCCAAAAACATTAATGTTTCTGAAGGTTCTACAGCATCATCATCATCATCTATAACCAAAAAAAGCCATTAAAAAAAAATTGGTAAGTCCTAAACAAACTTCATCCTTTACTTTACAACTAAGTATTATGACAGATTCATGTTCTTTAAACTCTGGTCGTCCAGCACCTAATCTACACAGACCTTGGTTTCAAGAGCAACATCTATCACTCACACCATCAACCTTAATCGGCCAACTATCAGATGAAGCTCTCTTGGCTGGTAAATCATCTGCAATGCTTATATGTTATCAAATCTGTTTCCAGATTTTGTTTCACACACTTCCCTGGACTCTTTTCCCATAACAGTGGCTAATGGAAGACAAGCCGGACAGAGAAGACAACAAATCCGCAGAAGTAAACGTGACAAGTTACCACAGCAAGGCAAGCTAAGCACATCTTCAAAAACTTGCAACTAAATGTTATGAAACCTACTAACTTTTTTTCCTCCCACCAGCGACCCTTTCTGCAAGTGGAAGCCGTCAAGGTATTAAAAAACTAGATCCTCATGAAACAAACACTTACCGGTGCAATTGTGACTCACAAAAGTTTTTAAAAATTGCAGTAAAGAGATGAAAACCAGATGAGAATAAGTGGGAATTAGTAACATGCTCTGCTTGTCAAGCTATTGTCTGGGTTGGTGAAGCTGTTGTGAAGGAGACACGAAATTCTTCCAGAATGTTTAGCATATGCTGTCAGCAAGGACGTGTTAAGCTACCACCTAGGCGTCAGCCACCATCGCCACTTAAAGAACTGCTTGATAGACCCAGTTTTGTGCTACAGATCCGAGTGGCCAATGGAATGTTATCATTCACCTCAATGGGTGGTCAGATTGATCACACTGTGACAGGCACTCCTGGTCCCTTTGCATTTAGGCTCCATGGACAAACCCACCACAGGATTGGCTCTCTTCTCCCACCCGAAGGCACAGTTTCTGCAGTTGTATATAGTGGACACAGACAATGAGGTAACAAACAGGAAGAAGGCTTTCAGCAAAGGTACATCTTCTGTGGAGATTCATGACAATTT
Source organism: Brassica napus (assembly GCF_020379485.1). Classification (NCBI taxonomy): domain Eukaryota; kingdom Viridiplantae; phylum Streptophyta; class Magnoliopsida; order Brassicales; family Brassicaceae; genus Brassica; species Brassica napus. The sequence continues at coordinate 31,060,764 of NC_063444.1, forward strand.
GATAGCTGGTTTAATCAAGATGCTGGATGAGAATAATCACCTGGCCAAAACTTTCCGGCATGCAAGGGATCGTCTATTATTTGGTGATGCAGTTGAGTTCAGTATCACTTTAGTTAATCAGAAGCATAGAGGAAGGCAATATGACTTGCCAACTGCTGGAGAGATTGGTGGCCTGATAATTGGTGATTTCAATTCAGAAGCGGCAGGTAAAGACATTGTGCTTGAGTACAAATCATCAAAGCTCCAGAGGATAAGTGATTTACATCCTCTATTCATGAGCCTTCAGTACCCATTACTCTTTTCATATGGAGAGTACAGCTATGACGAGAGAATTCCCTATGATGTGTGTCTGTAAACTCTAAAATAAAAAGAGAATGTATGACCATGAGAGAGTACTACGCTCACCAGATCCAAACAAGGCCATCTGAGGGTATGACTATCATCAAGTCCGGAAAGCTACTGCACCAGTATATTGTCGATACTTACACTGCAACAGAGCAGGAGAGGCTACGATTTCTCAGACTTAACCAAAAACAACTCCGGGCTGAGTTATATACAAACGTCTGCGACGCCTTAGACAATGGAGATACGGATGCTGCCCACCTAGGGAAAAAAGTCATATTGCCTTCTTCATTCACTGCAGGACCATGCTACATGTCTGAGAAATATCAAGATGCCATGGCTATCTGTCGTTTTTATGGTAACCCCCACCTTTTCATCACATTCACAGCTAACCCAAATTGGGTTGAACTGAAAGAACACCTAGACGCCTATGGAGGCGATTCACCCAACAACAGACCAGACCTTGAGTGCAGAGTTTTTAAGCTCAAGTTAAACGAGATGCTGTCTGACTTTAAGAAAGGGGTTTTTTTCCCAAAAACGGTTGCAGGTATTTTATAAGATACGTTGCATTCAAGCTTAATCTAGCCCTGTCAGATTTTACTCGGTTTCTCAACTAACCACGTATTTTTCCAGCCTATACAGTTGTCTACACAATTGAGTTCCAGAAACGGGGACTCCCACACGCCCATATTCTTCTATGGTTCGAAGGTTTTAAAGGAGAAGCCACTGCTGCAGTTATTGATCAGTACATAACAGCTGAACTACCTGACAGAGACACAGACAGAGAGGGTTTCGAGTTGGTTGAGAGGCACATGATTCACGGGCCATGTGGGAACAAACACCCTCAATCACCCTGCATGGAGAAAGGAGAGTGCTCAAAGAAGTACCCGAAAAACTACTCAAACACCACAAAGATTGACAAGTATGGCTTTGTTGTTTACAAAAGACGAGCTCATAGTAGCTCATACGTTCTGAAAGGAAGAGTAGAGCTAGACAATCAATACGTCGTGCCACATAACCTCCCCCTCCTTAAAAAATATCAAGCACACATCAATGTAGAGTGGTGCTGCAAGACCAGCGCTATCAAATATCTCTTCAAATACATAACTAAGGGTGTAGACCGAGCACTACTACTGCTTCAGGAGAAGGGGAAGAGCAGAGAAGAAATCGAGAAAAAGAAACAGCATCTTGAGCTTGATGAGATAGATCGATTTCAGGAGTGCCGGTATATTTCAGCATGTGAAGCCTCATGGCACCTGTTTTCTTTCCACATCCACCACAACGAGCCTTCAGTTATGAAACTCACACTTCACCTTCCAGGAAAGCACAGAGTTGTCATTGATCCAACTAAGAGATTAGAAGAAGTTCTCTCAAGGGATGATATCGAGAAAACAATGCTCACTGCGTATTTTGAGGCAAACAAGAAATATGAAGAGGCCAGAGAGCTTACATACGTTCAGTTTCCATCTCGGTTTGTGTACCACAGTGACATAAAAGAATGGACACCAAGAAAGAAGGGCACAGCAATAGGACGAGTCACCTATGTTCATCCAGCTGCAGGCGGCTTATACTACCTTAGAATCATCGTCAACGTCGTTAAAGGGGCCTTTGGTTTTGAGCACCTCGCCACTGTAGGAGGTACAACGTTTGAGGAGTATCGGGATGCATGCTATGCGCTAGGTTTATTGGACGACGATAAGGAATGGCATGATGCTATAGTTGAACCATCCTATTGGGCAACATGTCGTCAGCTAAGGAGGTTATTCATCACTATCTTGATCTACTGTGAAGTTGGAAACCCCCGGAATCTTTGGGATCATGTGTGGAACATATTGGCTGAAGATATCTTATATATGAAACAGAAAGAATTCAACTTCCCGGGCTTGATTCTACAGGATGAGGAGCTCAAACAGTATACACTAATGGAGACTGAAAGACTCCTAAAATAGAATGATAAATCTCTAGCTGATTTCTCCGGTACGCCAAAGCCAAACAGCAGTGTTCTTCAGGAAATTTCAAACACGGTCCTGCGGCATGAGCTAAACTATGACCGTGAGAAAGAAGCAGCCGAGCATGAGAAACTTTTTAGCACCATGAATGAGGACCAAAAAGACATTTACAGCTCGGTCCTTGATTCTGTCAACAACAAAGCCGGCCAGTTGTTCTTTGTTTATGGCGCTGGAGGGACCGGGAAGACTGTCTTATACAAAACTATCATTGTAAAACTCCGATCAGTTGGTAAAGTGGTCATACCTGTGGCATCAGCTGGGATTGCAGCATTGTTATTACTAGGAGGAAGAACAGCCCACTCTCGCTTCAAACTCCCTCTCACTTTGACCGAAACAACAATGTGTGAGATTAAATATGGTTCTATGTTGGCAAATCTGATTTCCAAAACAGACTTGATCATATGGGACGAGGCTCCTATGGCTCACCGTCAGACTTTTGAAACGCTGGACCGCACACTTAGAGACCTACAAGCTATGGAGGATCCAGCAGCTGCTGATAAACCTTTTGGTGGAAAGACCGTGCTTTTGGGGGGTGATTTCAGACAGATTTTGCCTGTTATAACTCAGGGTTCTAGGCATGACACAGTCAAGTCTTCATTCAGTAAGTCATACCTATGGCCCTTTGCACAGATCCGCACTTTAACCATCAACATGAGACTGAGCCAAGCTGACAAAGAATTTGCGAAGTGGATACTAGAAGTTGGTAATGGAACAGCGCCAACTGTGGCAACAGAGGGTAGATGTGAAGAGGAAGGTGACCAGGTTATAATACGAGATGAATTCATGCTTCCAAGCTCTGGTCTTCCGCATCAGACAATCTCAGATGCTGCTTACCCCAACTTCGTTAATAACTACTTAAACAGAACCTACTTAACAGAGAGAGTTATCCTAGCACCAACAAATGCCAGTGCCCACGAGATCAACTCCTACCTTCTATCTAAGGTTCCATCCGCAGAGAAAGAGTATCTAAGTTCTGATAGTGTTGCTTTTGAGAGCACACCAGAGGAGGACTGGACAAATAATTACACTCAAGAATACTTAAACTCGCTGGAGTTTCAAGGTTTGCCAACCCATAAACTATGTCTGAAAGTTGGGGCTCCTGTGATGATGTTACACAATCTCGACCAGTATAATGGGCTATGCAATGGAACACGGATGGTTATTTCACGACTGGGACACAGAGTTCTAGAAGCTGAGCTTTTAACAGGGACTCATGTTGGAGATAGAGTTTTGATCGCAAGGATACAGTTGTCCTCAACAGACAGTATAAATCCTTTTACTTTCCGCAGAAGGCAATACCCAATCAGGCTGTGTTATGCGATGAATATAAATAAGAGTCAAGGACAGAGTCTAAAACAAGTTGCACTCTACCTTCCAAGACCAGTATTTAGTCATGGCCAGTTGTACGTTGCGCTCTCACGAGTCACGACTCCAGATGGATTGAAGATACTTGATGACAGTGACAACACGACAAGAAAAGACGTTGTTACTAATATTGTCTACTGAGAAATATTCACTAATCTCAGAACAAGTGAGTCACTTAAGACCCAATCTTAATAAATATACTTCTACGTCAAAACATTATGTACCATCCTGATCTTGGCTTCATTCGTTGCAGGAACAGCGTAGGATGCCGTCCAGTTCTTACTACAAACGAAGACAGGAACTGACAGTATTCATAAGATGGTGATCCAATATTGAAACTACATTGATTTCCAAATTTACGGTCAGTTTGTTTAGTTACATACTCGAGCGTTCAAAAAACAGGTGTTTCAACTTAATTCTAAATGACGTGGAATCAGAGGCGGCCCTGGACAGAAGTGGAAGAAGCTGGTGCTTCCGGCCTCTACTAAATCTATACTATTAAAGCAGGATCCTATTGTCATAATTACCTTAGGGACATGTTTCCTTCACTAACATTGCATGTTTCATTAAGGGCAATTAAGTAATATTAATAACAAATCTATATTGGGTCATTATTTTTGGATCCAGCCCAAATCAAATCTCTCTTGGGCCATTTGGGCCTATTAAAAAATCAGATTCAATTCTCACTTTTTTTTTCCTTTGGACCATTGAGTCCAAGTTCAAATAATTTTTTTTCAACTATTCTTAATTATTATTTTTTTCTTTTCTTAATATAATTTAAGCATTCATAAAAATAATTGAATTTTTTTATTGAAAAGTATAAATCTTTATTAAAAGTATATAATTTTTTAATTAAAATATTAACCCCATAATAAAATTAATTTATCAGAGTTATACCAACTTAATTCATTAAAAAATAAAGTTTAATTTTTTTAACATAAATAGTCATTTAAAATGAAATACGATAAATAAAGATAAAATTTTTAAGTCTTTTATAAAATAAAACACAAATATATGAAAATGTGACATTTACTAAATATTTGTCAATTAAAAAAAAAAAACAAAAATAAACCCGCGCTTTGAAAGCGCGGGTCAAAATCTAGTTATCAATTATATCGGCCACATAAATACATATATTCTTCAATAGCTCAAGCGGTAAAGCAGAGTATTAATGCAGAGGAGGTGGAGAGTTCCACTCCTCGTATATCAATTTTTAAAAAAAATTCATTTTTATAGAAAGTGAATATAAATAGACCATGTTTTTCAGATTTGCTTCCGGCCCAATAATAACTAGGACCGGCTCTGCGTGGAATCTATACTTTATTCCAATCTAATAAACACGAAATTACTCGAATTGACCTGAGAACCCAAATTCAAATTCACAGCATAACAGTCACCCAAATTCAAGATCAATCCATGGCATAACAGTCACCCAACTTGAGTCTTACATGACCGCTTTCGAGAACAGAAGAGCAACCATATATAACTTGCCACCGAGACAACTTGCGCAATAGGTGTAACGTATGCTTTTATTATAAGCAAATTGAAAAATTTGTTTTCATTAAGTAGCCGGACGAAGACGTCGGCAAGTAAGAGAAAGGACCTACCCAGTTTGTGATGTTTTTAGTTTTCTGTTTTTTTTTTCTAAAATTTTCCGTCTAAACTAATAAGTGGTTCATTGTTTTTCTCAATGAGTTTAAGCTCTAGGATTTCCCTATTTTATTTTCCAAGAATAAAAAATAACATAAATTTGGCAATAATAATGGGCAGGGATCGATAATCATTTTTGGTTACAACATACAACGTCTAAATATAATATACATGTTATTATATATTCCTGATTAAAAAATCCACGCCCAAAACTATACCAGAGGTTCTGTAAAAAAATTTAAAAATGAAAAAAAAAACCGAAGAAAATCACTTAACTACTAGAAGTGTCTCTTCATATGATTAGAAAAAAAAGGGTTCGTGAGGGAATTCAAAATTGGAGACGAAGAGGAATTTGTATGAATATCCCAAAACCATTACAATAAAAACTATATATTTAACATAATATAAAATTGTAAATTACACAAATATACAGACAATCCGCGCGTAGCACACCCATAGTTTACTGTAAATAAGTATTTATATAGTTTGGAAGGAAAACAAAATAAATTTCAGTGAGGAATTACTAAAGATATTTAATTAAGCTCATTAGATCCCCAAACTTACAACACCACGAAATACTTCAAACAGCACAACATTACATAAGATGACACAAAATAAATTAAAAACTGACGACAGAGAAAGAAAACATAAAATATAATAGAATAAAAAGAGACTGGTATTGATGGATAATCTCTCTCAGGTCTGTCTCCATGTTCTTAAACTTCAACCCCACCATTGATGCACCGCAACACCTTCATCTCTAAGTTTGCCATATAGAGCCAAACACTCCCAATAAGCCTTACCAGTCTTACTCTGCATCTTCCTTCCCCTTAGCCCTAAACCCTTTGGCTTGCACTCCAAGAAAAGCTCATCCACCATTTTTATGGACTTGCTCCTCATCATCTCCTCCACCACTTCAGCCTCTGCCTTCATCACCACGTATTCCTCCTCCTTCACATTCTCTTTGAGCCACTCGGTCATCCCCATATTTTCAGATTCTAGGCTCATCTCATCGTTCACTGTCTTAATCTTGTACATCTCAAACTTCAGGTTCCTTGTTGGGTAATTCTTAACGAACCATTCTGTTCCACTGCTTCCTTTTCCATTACCCACATCGATAAATACTCGCCTTGAGTAACTCCCCAGGTCCATAGTGTCCCCCATAAGGTCTGGGAGGTACCTTGTTCGTTTCAAGTAGGTTCTTGATTTCCTCGAAGCTGCTCTTGGTGGTTCAAGGAGAACATCCTCTAGCTTACTCAAAGCATTTTTCTTGGCCTCTTCTTCTGTGATAGTGAGAAGCTTTCTCCCGGGGGCCACTGTGCCCTGCTTTTCCTCTGTTTCCCCTGTTTTCCTCATCGCCATAACCGTGTACTCAGAGCTCTTCATGTAGACTATTTCGTAGTTTAAGTGTTCCAAGAAGTTTGGAGGAAGATCCTGGAGGTTGAGCTGGACGGTGAGGATGCCGCCGACTTTGAGAGCCCGGTCTAGAAACTCAGCAGAGTCAATGTGACGAGAATGTGCAAATGCAAAATCAAAGGTCTCGCTTGGGACCATACTCTGCGTCTCCTCATCGCTTGCAGATACAAAAAGCACCTCGGTTTCGATAACTGTTTGAGAGTATGAAGTAACCGTGACCTCATCATCACCTCCGCTTAGGAGGAGTGCTTTATCTCCAATCTTAAAGAGACCTTCCTTCTCTAAATCATTCAGAAGCAAAGGCAATAGCTCATGTTGGTCAGATTCAACCAACTTAGATGCAGCGGTTGAATCAGTTTCATACTTCAGCAGACTCAACCAAGTAAACGAAAGAAACAACAAAGCCAAAAGCATTGATCTCATAAAAAGAGTCAAGACTTCAGAACGAGAAGCCTTGAAGATAGAATCTGTAGAGCCCAAAGAAGAGCTTGAATGGTCTCTTTTTTTCAAGAGGTAGTGACAATGCTTGTGGCACATGGAGTGAAAGTCATGGACAGTAACAAACACCATTTTTTTTATCTTTGCTGAGACGAAGAGAGCGCCCCAAAAGTGCAGTTGAAAGTTAAAGAAGATGAAAAAGAGAAGAGAAAGCTAATAGACAATTAAAACGAATTATAAGGAGAGAAAACAGGTAAAAGAAGAAAAAGAAGAAAAGAGAGAAGGAAGAGAGAGGGTTAAGAGAAAGGCGAGTCTAGCGAGTGCAGAACCTAGCGGCTGTATGATTCCCACCAGTTAGAGAAACACGACTGCTCTTCAAATTAGACCAAAGGGACATCAGCTGCCTCATTCTCTGTATCTCCATTGCGGTTATCTCCTATGTACCTCTTTCTTGCTCTCAATCTGCTATTTCATCATTTAGACACACACACAAATATATATATTTTCTTGGTTTGAATATATTATGTCTGGTTATCAATGAATCCTCAGATGTTTCTTCCCATTCTTTCCAAAGAAAAGATATCACTCACGGAAGCAACATATGGGATGAAAAAGAGATTGAGAGCAGGAAAAAGGTTTTTGTCGAATTGATTTTGTGGATTGATTTCTTGAGGCTTAAGTTTTTTTTTTCCTCTTTTCCGCAAGAGGTGAGAGAGATTTGGATTGAAAATATAAAGGGATTTTCTGTTTTTTCTTAAGCCTTTGTTTACGCTATGCCCCTACCTAATTTAAGATTTTCAGCTAAATTCATGGGGGCAATAACCTGTTTTGCAAGTAATCTCATCACCCTCTTTTATTAGGGTATGGCCACATCAGTGCTAACGTATTCCAGTTCTTACTTGTTTTAACTCTGTTGTTATAGGTATGATGAAACATAAACTAGTTGGACATTTAGACGGCGCTGAATCATTTCCAAAGAAAATAAGAACAATCTTTGACCAACAAACAAAAGGTACGCCTTCCTTTCACAATGTAAAATGTTTTAGAAGATGTTTCAAAATATGATGTTTTACTAGTTTAAAAATTATTGAAAATTGGTTAATGAATAATGTTTTATGGCATCATTTAAATGATTACCTACTCACCTTAAATTCATTTTATTAATAATATTTTTTAATTTAATTTATCAAATGATATATATAGCAAACATAATATTATTTACAATGATCATTTTTGAAAAACAACCAAAATTTTAGGTGTCATCTGAAAATAATATTTTGTTGAGAACTTTCAAACGTACATCAAACAATTTGTTATTGTTGGGAATAAACAATTTAAGAGGACACTACTCATGTTTTCGAGCAGGACGCCGACCTTCTGATTCCTGCCTGGAAGAAATTTCGGCTCAAACTCGGCTTCATTTCTACATCTAGGTAAAATGGAAGAATTCTAGTAAAAGAAATTCTTCTATATTTCAAAGTATGGAAGTTTCTAACTTGTTGATTGCTGCTTACGAACAACCCATATAAGGGGGATTCAAATCCTAGAACAAGGGATCGGCCATTATACACACAGATACTAAAGGTAGGCTGCTAGAACTATGATTTTTACACCAACCGTTTGAGTTCTTACTCTAAAGATCAATAATACAATACTTTTTTGTTTACTCTCTTATACGTTGTCTTAGTACCATAAATACATTTACACAAATTTACTCTAACAGTTTGGCGCTAGAAGGAAGAGAGGAGAGGGGGGGGGGGTGGATGGAGTAATCTAGACTACGTGACGATGACGCAAAGTGAACATAACTAGAAGCTTCCGGCCACATCAGTGCTAACGTATTCCAGTTCTTAGTTGTTTTGACTTTTGACTCTGTTATAGGTATGATGAAACATAAACTAGTTGGATACAACGAACTTAATCATTTCCAAAGAAAATAAGAACAATCTTTGACCAACAAACAAAAGGTACTCCTTCCTTTCACAATGTAAAACGTATTAGAAGATGCTTCAAAGTATGGTGTTTTACTATTTTAAATAACTTTATTGAAAATTGGTTAATCAATAATGTTTTGTGGCATCATTTAAATGATTAGCTAACTCACTTTAAATTCATATTAATAATATTTTCTTTTAAGAACGTAATTTATCAAATGATATATATATAACATAATATTATTTACAATGATCATGTTTGAAAACAACCAAAATTTTAGGTGCTATGAAAATAAATTTTTGTTGAGAACTTTCCGATATGATTGAGAAACATACATCAAACAATTTGTTATCGTGTAGGATTGTTGGGAATAAATAATATAGGAAGACATTACTCCGGATTTCAAGCAGAACGCCGAATTTCTGATTTTTGTTTAGGAGAAATTTCGGCTCAAACCTTGCTTCATCTTTATCTACCGGCAAATCTCTAAAATAGCATCTTTCTAAGTTTATATCACAAAAATAGCACTCAAAAATTAAAATGACCAAAATAGCACATTTCTAAGTTTATCCTTTGAAAATTTTAATTTTTTTATTTTCAAAATTTGAAATCTTATCCCCAAAACCTCATTTCTCAACTCTAAACCCTAAACCCTAAACTCTAAACCCTAAACCCTAAACCATAAACCCTAAACCCTAAACTTTAAACCCTAAACCCTAAAATCTAAACCCTAAACCCTAAAATCTAAACCCTAAACCCTAAACTCTAAACCCTAAACCCTAAACCCTAAATCCTAAACCCCACCCTTTAACTCTAAACCCTAAGTTTGTGACTTTTGATAAAACATTAAGTGCTATTTTTGTGACTTTTGATCTTGAGTGCTAGTTTGGGAACATAAACTTGATTTAGTGCTATTTTTGTCTTTTTCTCTTTATCTACAGGTAAAATAGAAGATTTCTACTAAAAACAATTCTTCCATATTTCAAAATATGGAAGACTACGAACAACCTATATAAAGGGGATCCAAATCCTAAAAAGGGATTTCCCATTATAGACACATACTAGAGTTAGGCGGCTAGAACTATGGATTTTACACCAACGGTTGTAGTTCGTACTCTAAAGATCAATAATACAATACTTTCTTGTTTACTCTTTTATACGTTTTTGTAGTACCTTAAACGCACATACACAAATTTGTCCTAACAGTTTGGTTGTAGAAAGAGGGGGGAGGGAATAATCTAGACTATGTGACGATGATGCAAAGTGAGCATAATGAGCATCTTTCGGCCACTCTGGTCAAAATTGAGTTGGGAACACCGACCGAACCCTTGCAAAGCCAAGTCATAGTGTTACACAGATCTCGGGAAAATAACACCTCTACAGGTAACCCTAGACTACTCTCGGAGGTTCAAGTATTGAAGAATACAATGAACAAGCACTCCAAAGTGTGGAAAAACTTTCACAGATCGAAGCTATAAAATTGGTTCTTCGAGAAGATAATTCAGCTCTTCATACGACAAGCAACAAGCGACGCTGGTTCCGAATCCGCGTTCGACTCATGCAACCTCTGGAAACTCCGACTGAGGGAGGCATCGCCACCCTACGGGCTCCACCACCGAATGGAGAATCAACTACTGGGACTGATACTACGAGAGGAACTCAAGAGAACCATTCAGATAATGAGTCTGACTCGTATATAGATGGTGAGATGCAGGAAGCAGCCGCAGTAAATAAATCCGCGATGACAGCCTATCTAGAGCAGGTCTTATCGAAAAAGTTCAAAGTCATTCAGTCAGTGATTGAGAGGCTCCCGGGTGCCGCTCCCAAATCGAAAGAAGTGCTCATGACTCCTACGCTGACACCCCCTTCGTGGATGAGATTGCCTTGATAGAGATGCCAAATAAGTTCTCCTGCCCAACATGAGAATATACGACGGCATCAGCGACCCAGACAACCATGTAGTTATGTACAAGCAGCGGATGCTTACTATAATGATCTAGAAGGAACTCAGGGAAGCCACAATGTGCAAATATTTTGGCTCAACTCTGACCGGGCCCGTCTTGCAGTTGTACATCAACCTGCCAAACAGAACGATACGTTCCTTGGCGGCCATAACCGACTGGAGCAGTTCGTGAGTACCAGGAAGCTAGAGAAAAAAGTTGACGACCTTTACGAATTTCTTCAGCATTGGGTTGATCCCCTGCGTAGCTATATAGCACGCTTCAACCAGGAGAAGATATCCATCCCAGGATGCAATACCTCAACCGCTATCTCCGCCTTCAAGAGAGGTATGCTACGTGACGGAGACTTGTACAAGAAGTTAATCAAATACCAATGCAAGAATGTGCAGAGTGTATTGTCCCGGGTATGGGCACATATAAAACGGGAAGGGACTCAGCTATCAATCCAAGATCCCTAAGAAACATGAACAAAAGGGGGCAGAAAGCGACATAGACAACAAACCCAATCAGAAGCCTGGAAAGGAGGTAACACAATCGGCCTATAGAGAAAGCCAAAAGAATGGCAGTGTTGACATGGCCAGACATCTCCAATCTCTCCATCTCGAAGATGGAATTGGTCAATGTTATGAGGCAGATGGGACCACATGTCAAGTAGCCTTAGAAGATGAGAGCACCAGATACATTCTAGAACCAAAACCGTGGTGCGAATTTCATAATGACCACGCCCATAAGACCGAGTTAAGGTTCCATTAATCTCTGACGTCCGATGTTCTATTTGATTCTCAAGAGCTCCGATCTTCCGAGACATCCGATGTTCTATTTGATTCTCAAGAGCTCCGATCTTCCGATCCGATTCTAATCCCAAACTGTGAGTCTGCTTCTCCAAAAAACCGAATCTCTCTTTTGTATCACGGTCAGTCTTAGCCGATTTATCGCAACCGATCCTAAAAACCTCATTTTCATCATGTAATTTCTTCACCTATGGATCCTTCTGAGCTTCTGGAACCATTGAAACCTCATTGACGTCGAAGATAAGCTTCGCGTGTTGATTTCTTCGATCCAGTATCACAAACGTACCAATTTTTAATGAACTAGCACTACAAGAAAACAGCGGTATTCTGACGGACATTCCGACGGAAAATGAAATCCTCGGAATATCCCGAGGAATTTCCGAGGAAATTCCGAGGAAACACAAAATTGGGGTTCCTCGGAATTTCCTCGGAATATACCGACGAAATTCCGAGGAAATATCAATCCGTCAGAATATTCCGAGGAAATTCCGAGGAAAATGGGTTCCTCGGAAAAACCCGATGAATTCCGAGGAAATATTATAGCCGTTGGAGAGCCGTTGGGGGATTTTACAAAATTCCGAGGAAATTCCGACGAACTAGCCTTTTCCGTCGAAATTCCGTCGGAATTTCCTCGGTCTGTCGGCAGGATTTAAACTATAAATACAAGCACTTCTCTTCCTCTTCATTCACTCCACATCTTCATCCTCCCTCTTACTCTATTTACACACGAATTTGATTCATAAAAAATATGTCTTCTTCAAATTATTTTCGTTCTTGGATCGATCGACCTCATTTGGATCCGAACACGAGATTGCTTACGGAAGAATACCAACGAGGTATAACCGAATTCATGGGGTTAGTTCACCGACAACCGGAAGAAAAAACAGGTATGTTAAGATGTCCTTGCTCTAATTGTAAAAATAGAAAGGTTATTAAAGAGTGGGATGTTTGGACTCATCTATATTTGAGTGGGTTTACACGAAGTTACAAAATTTGGTATCATCATGGGGAAACTGATTATGAACATGGTAGTACTAGCGAACCTCAGCCAGCGGTTAGATTAGAAGAACCAATTAGAACGGATGTAGATTATGGTGTAGGTACTGAGCAGATGGTAAATGATCATTTTAGAGGGGAAGATTTACCCAATGCAGAAGCTAGGAGATTTTATGATATGTTGGATGCTGGAAAGCAACCATTGTACGAAGGTTGCAGAGATGGTCATTCAGCTTTATCATCTGCTACAAGATTGATGGGCATTAAAACAGATTATAATTTGGCTGAAGACTGTGTGGATGCGATTGCTGATTTTGTAAAAGGTATTCTACCCGAGGATAATGTAGCTCCTGGTTCATACTACGAGGTTCAGAAACTCGTAGCTGGTCTTGGTTTATCGTATCAGGTAATAGATGTATGCAGCGACAACTGCATGATTTATTGGAGGGCGGATGAACAGCGGGTTACATGCAAATTTTGTGGAAAGCCTCGTTATAAAGATACGAGTGGAAGAGTTCCAGTGCCATATAAAAGGATGTGGTATTTACCTTTGACGGAAAGGTTGCAGAGGTTGTATCTGTCTGAACGCACAGCGCAACCAATGAGATGGCATGCGGAGCACTCAACAGATGGTGAGATCAGACATCCTTCAGATGCAAAAGCGTGGAAGCATTTCCAATCAAAGTATCCCGACTTTGCGTATGAGAGAAGAAATGTCTACCTTGGATTATGTACTGATGGTTTCAGTCCGTTTGGCAAGAGTGGAAGACAGTATTCTCTATGGCCCGTCATTCTTACACCATACAACCTACCCCCAAACTTGTGCTTGCGACGAGAGTTTTTGTTTCTCTCGATTCTCGTTCCCGGACCAGAGCATCCTAAGAGATCACTTGATGTGTTTCTTCAGCCACTAATATATGAGTTGCAACAACTATGGGCTCAAGGTGCTGAAACATACGATGTTTCGTGTAAAGAAAACTTTCAAATGCGGGCAGTACTAATGTGGACAATAAGTGATTTTCCAGCATATGGTATGTTGTCTGGATGGACAACGCATGGAAGGCTATCATGTCCATATTGTCAAGATAACACTGATGCTTTCCAACTAAAACACGGAAGGAAAACGTGTTGGTTTGACTGTCACAGGAGATTCCTACCACCTGATCATCCATATCGTAGGAGTAGGAATTTGTTTACGAAGAACAAGAGGGTGTTTGACAGTCCACCTCCGGAAATTTGTGGGAAAGATTTGAAGATACAACTAAGAGATTTTGGTGCAGAAAGGACGCCAGACGTCGGTGGACATGAGCGTTTTCCGGTAGATGCTGTTGGAGAACTACATAACTGGCACAAAAAAGTATTTTCTGGGATCTGCCATACTGGGAGGATCATCTGCTAAGGCATAATTTAGATGTCATGCATATTGAGAAGAACTTTTTTGACAATCTCATGAACACGATCCTTAATGTTCAAGGTAAAACAAAGGATAATTTGAAGTCAAGACTGGATTTAGTCGATATATGTGCTCGTTCAGAACTTCATGTTGATGAGAATGGTAGGGCTCCTTTTCCCATATACCGACTTGATGCAGCGGGAAAAGATGCGTTCTTTGATTGGATTTCAAACGATGTGGAATTTCCAGACGGTTACGCATCAAATTTGCGTAACTGTATCGACAGAAAGGAAGGAAAGTTTACTGGCTTGAAAAGCCACGATTGCCATGTAATGATGCAGCGCCTCCTTCCGTTCGCCTTCAAGGAACTATTACCACGAAATGTTCATGAAGCAATTGCAGGGATAAGTGGTTTCTTCCGCGATTTATGCACGAGATCAGTGACTCTTGAAGGTATTGAAAATTTGAAGACTAACATAGCCGTGATTCAGTGCAACCTTGAGAAGATATTTCCTCCCTCATTTTTTGATGTTATGGAGCATCTTGTTATTCACCTGGCAAGAGAATTGGAACTTGGTGGTCCTGTGCAGTATAGATGGATGTATCTGTATGAGCGGTATATGTTCCATTTGAAGAAGATGGTGAAAAATTTAAGTAGGGTGGAAGGTTCTATAGTCGCACAGATGATCAATGAAGAAACTTCAAACTTTGCCGAGTACTACTTTCCAGCAGAAGTTCAGACCAAAAACAGAAGACCTGCTCGGCATGATGATAGAGGCGAACGGGCAACATATCATGTTACGGTTCCAGACATTTTCACAGACGTTGGACGACTTAGCGGAAAACCAAAGGACCGTCGACTTACTGAGCAGGAGCGCAGTCATTTGCAAACATATTTGCTCACCAACTGCGAAGACGTTCTTCAATATGAGAGGTAAATAAATGAGCTTACAAATTTTTATTTTAACAAGTTGAAATTTAAATCTTAATTAATTACATTATTGTCATCATATACAGGATTTTCATGGCAGAAAAGCGGTTCGAGTATAGATACGCCACAGAGGACGAACTAGAAGAAATGAAGCAGAGAGAATTTACTGGATGGATGTTTACTTATGTGAGTGCTTTAAACAAATTAAAATATATTTTATCACATATTTATACTAATTCACATTTATTGATATAACATATATATATGTGCTATTAATAGGTGTCTGCTGGTTTGGCCAGAGGTGAAACATTTGACGATTGGATACGTGAGATGGTCGTTGGACCAAACTTTGTTGTGAAGTCATATCCGAGATTTTGTACTCGAGGATATGCATTCACAACTCAGAAGAGGAGACGTTCGAGTACGACTTATGATGCTGGCGTTTGTTCTGCATCAGGAGATGATGTATACTACGGACACATACATGAGATTTTGGAAATCAAGTATTTGGGCATGGTTGGATTGCGCTGTACTGTTTTCTATTGTGATTGGCACGACAACACTCCAGATCGAGGTGTGAGAACAGATGCATTTGGTGTTACATCAGTAAATTCGAGGCGAAAGCTGCAATATTATGATCCTTTCATTCTTGCTTCTCAGGCCGATCAGGTAATTAAATGTTAATTATTCAGAATGATTCATCATCATGTGTATTAATTTATAATTTTTCTAAATGTTACAGGTTTGTTATATCAAGTACCCCCGGGTAAGGAACAGAGATGATCCATGGGTTACTGTTACAAGACTCAACCCGAGAGGCCGAGTTCAGGGAAGTTCTGAGCTGGAAGACCCACTACAACCAAGCACATCCGGCAACTTAAGTGCAGCAGAAGATTTAGCTGGAGTTGGCCTTGTAGTCGATTTAACCGACTTTGGAGAGGAAGCCGTCGTTCACGTAGAGGATGAACCAGTGATTGGAGAGTTTCACCAAGATCCATATTCAGATTCATCTGGTGATGATGATGACTCGGAAACAGACTACCATTGATTTTTTTTTTTTTTTTTTTAAGAAATACCGAGGAAATTCCGAGGAACACTTGATATAACCTCTTTCCTCGGATATTAGTTATTTGGTTTATCTAGCAAGGCAAAGCTGAATACGAATTAAAAACTACTCAAAACACAACCAAATAAAACGAAGAAACCATGTAAAAGAAATACGAACTCATAATTAAGAAAAAAAAAACTAAGTTCAAAATTAACAGAAAATAAGACCATAAAACGTTAGAATAGAAAAGAAAATAAAATAGCGCGGTCGGAAATCAAATGGCAATACTGGCCGGTGATAGCTCCTACTCCTCGTCTCCTGCTCCAGATGTTCCTGCATCGTTGGGTCTCTTGGACCTCTTTCTTACCCTGTGTGTACCACTCGAACCCGAACCAGAGCTGGATGGAGAGTTGTCCCGATGAACTACATCATCCTTTTGGCAACGACACGGCCTGATACGTGAAATGGCAGCCCAGATCTTGTGTAGCATGTCGTTGTTTGTCTTTATGCTCTGATCTCTCCAATGTTGTTGCTGGCGCGAAGTGGCGTTCGGTGGAAGCTCTTGCAGCTTGTACTGGCTGGAGTCTGATGGGAGTAGCTGATGGGGTTGTGAATCATCTGGAATGGCTTGTGCAGCCTCATCTTCTCCTTCTTCATCAACCACGGCCTTGCCTTTGGTCTGATATTTTGGCGTGAAGAAGGATGGCTTGTCTACTAGTGCGGTAGCAGGGGGTAGGAACTCAACTGCAGCCTCTGAAAGTAGAGCAGTCAGGCCGATCTGAGGCAGGTGGCAGTAGAGTGTTTTCTTCGCTCGGTCCTGGAATACGTAGACGTAAGGACCATCCCGATCGATCCTCGAGTGGGGACCAGCTATGAACTCCTTACTTACAAGATTTTTGACATCCAGGTAGTTCCAAGCAATGTTGTTCGATCTGTCCAGTGCTACCTGCTGGTTCTCGCAGTCTACACCCACATGTCTAAGGATCCGAGTAATCACTGCACCAAATCCACATGCATTGCTCTTGGATTTGGTTACTTTCCCCTTGTATCCTGCTAAGTTTGCGGCCAGCACCGCTCCCATGTTGAAGGCAGTAGCAGGTGGGAATGTAGAGTTTCCAAATGCCGGTAGCAAATGCCTCACACCTTGGTACAGGAGGCACAACTCCCATTGCGTGACTGATGCGGCTGTGGTTGTCCCGTATAGCAATGAGCCAATGAGGCGTGTGGCATATCTCAGTACTGGGCTCCGGATAAGTGACTCCTTTGCCTGAGAAGATCTATAAACCCCTGTGCCAATCGTTTCCCAGAAGTTCAACAGCTCTGAAGTCCAATAAAGACCAGATGTCCTCTCCCCTGCACTCAATCCAAATAGTCCGCAGAGGTCTGTGAAAGATACCTCATAGTATACTTTCTGCACTACGAATGCCAGAAAACCTTCCTGATGGCTATCATCGGGACGGCTGACGTATGCGGATGCTATGAACTGGCGTACCAACTCCGGATAAGTGGGTTCGTTGAGGTTGCATAGTTGGCCTAGACCCATGTTCTGGAACAGCCCTTCAATGTCTGCTTTGATTCCCAATATTGTCATCGTCTCAGGACATGCTAGTTGTGTAGCCGGAACGGCTACCTTCTTCATGTTGTTGTAGTGGGTGGTATCAGACTTATCCCACTTCTTTGGCCTTTGCTTCTCTCGCTGAGACGAACCCTCTTCTTGTGTGTTCTTCTTTGCTGATGTTTTCGTGCGCTTCATTCTCTACAAAATAGAATCATTGCTCTCAACATGGTTATAATCAATTAAGAACTCAAAGCAACATGAAAATGAAAGGCGAAATCGAGTTGTGATAAAAAAAAACCAAATTGAAAAAAATTCTCAATCCCTAAATCATCTCAAATCCTGTTCCAAACTCGTTGATCACAGACAATTGTGTTCTATTCCATGTTTAAACATCTGTTTCATGCATATTTGATCAAGGAATCAACACGGAAATAAGAAATTCACAAAACCCAAAAATTGCTCAAGAACACGATTTCAGAATGTGGAGATTCGCGGAGTATACCTGTCTTAGGGTGAAAACGAGTGTAGGAATCAGGTAGAGCTCGAAAAATCAAGGGGAATAGAGCCCAAAATTGTTCAAATCGGATGATTATAGAGAGAGAAAGGGGGGGCGAATTATAGGGGAAATCGGAGGGGATGAGAGTTCTGAGGTTTAGATCCAAAAAAGGTCGGGTTTTGCCTTATAATTCTGTTTCCCGCACACACATCGATCGATGCGTTTTTGAACAAATACAGATCGATCGATCACATTCTTACGGCCCGGTGCATCTTAGTGATCGATCGATGCGTTTTTGGACATATATCCATCGATCGATCCGTTTATAAAAAAACTTACAAGATTTTCCGAGGACATTCCGAGGAACACTTGAGATTCTCGATCGATCGATGGGATAATCTCATCGATCGATCACATTCTTACGGCCCGGTGCATCTTAGTGATCGATCGATGCGTTTTTGGACATATATCCATCGATCGATCCGTTTATAAAAAAACTTACAAGATTTTCCGAGGACATTCCGAGGAACACTTAAGATTCTCGATCGATCGATGGATAATCTCATCGATCGATCACATTCTTACGGCCCGGTGCATCTTAGTGATCGATCGATGCGTTTTTGGACATATATCCATCGATCGATCCGTTTATAAAAAAACTTACAAGATTTTCCGAGGACATTCCGAGGAACACTTGAGATTCTCGATCGATCGATTGGATAATCTCATCGATCGATCACATTCTTACGGTCCGGTCCATCTTAGTGATCGATCGATGCGTTTTTGGATATATATACATCGATCGATCCGTTTATAAAAAAAAATTGACGTATTGAAACCCCAAACACTAGTTCCTCGGAATTTCCTCGGAATATTCCGAGGAAATTCCGAGGAAGAAGAGGGTTTCCTCGGAGTTCCCTCGGAATAATCCGAGGAAATTCCGAGGAAATAGGGTTTTTAAACCGAAAACAACGTTTTGCGGTTTGAATAACACCTATATAACCCTTATTAAGTGTCTTACGTTCATTATGAAGTCAAATATTTGTTCCTTACCGTATAATTAACACTTTTCCGATTGTATGAACGAAATCCCACAACATAAGAGAAACACTTATACCTTTAATGAACGGTAAAGGGAATACTTTCAATTAGTTTTGAAATTTGTTATTTCATGGTTTATGCTCATCTATACAAAGAATCCTCAATGGTATGCATTACAATTGTATAAGAAATGAAATACGGCAAAAAAAATTGATGTTTTGAAACCCCAAACACTAGTTCCTCGGTATTTCCTCGGAATATTTTCATTTTACCGGGCAAATATTTCGCGAAAATTGAAATTAGAATTCCGACGGAATTCCGACGGATAATGTCCGTCGGACCCTAGGTTTTATAACCACGAGCCCCTTCTTCTTCCCCATTTCTCTCTTCTTCCTCTGCGCGACTCCTCTCTTCTCTCCGGCGATTTCCCCCTGAAATCCGACGATATCTCCGGCGATCTCCCCCTTCTCTTACACAAATCATGTAAGGACCCTATCCCACTCTCTTAGGTTCTATTTGTTAGGTTTTTGTGTAGTTTTGATAGATTTTTGTTAGGGTGATTGGTTAGGATTGTGATTTGGTTGTATAATAGGTTTAGAATTGTGATTTGGTTGAATAATTTGTTTTGTTGAATTGATTTAGAATTTTTTATAATTTTTTTTTATTTTTTTGTATTTATAAAATCGATTTTTGTATATAAAATCGATTTTTGTATTTTACAAAACGATTTTTCTATATAAATTCGATTTTTTGGATTTTACAAAATCTTTTTTGTATATAAATTCGATTTTTTGGATTTTACAAAACATTTTTAATATCTATAAAACTTTTTTTGTGATTAAAAACTATTATTTGGGATTTAAAAATATTTTTAATATATATATATATATTATTAAAACTTTTTTTTGTAATTATTAAACTATTTTTTATTTATTAAAACTATTTTTTGTTTATTAGAACTATTTTTATATATTTATTAAATATTTTTAATATCTATAAATCTTTTTTTGTGATTAAATTATTTGGGATTTTTTTTTAAAAAAAAATTAATTTATATATTTCTGTATTTATTAAATATATTTTTTTAATTTACAGGTCTCATGATGATCAGACCCGGCCTCGACAGCGTCGTGGTCGTGGTGGTACGGGGAGCCAGTCTCGGGATTCCAGCCATTTTCAGGATTCCCCTTCGCCCCACAGCTCCAACCATACATCTCCCTCTGCTGCACCCGCTCCTGCTCCTCTCGCTCCCGCTGCTGCATCCGCTCCTGTTCCTCCGGGTCCTCCGGGAGTGATGCGTGTTGCGGAGTTGGTTCAACAGCCCGGTCGT
The DNA here is from genome assembly GCF_020379485.1 of Brassica napus. Taxonomy (NCBI): domain Eukaryota; kingdom Viridiplantae; phylum Streptophyta; class Magnoliopsida; order Brassicales; family Brassicaceae; genus Brassica; species Brassica napus. Next base: position 31,081,464 of record NC_063444.1, read on the forward strand.
GACCATCTTCTGTATCTCACTCCGTATCCACATGGACGGGGTCAAACATGGTAATTAAACATTTTTTTTCTTTAAATTTGGATTCATTATTAACCGTTTGTTCTTTTTATTAGGTTCAACCGATCCGGGAACGGGATCAGCGCATGGATCAACCGTATGATGTACTCGGCCCTCGACAGTGGACATCCGACTTTCACTCACTTCCCTACCGACAAGCAGGTTCTGTGGTTTCGTCAGTTTGCGGTAAGTATTCTAATTTTTTACTTATATTTTTAATCTTTAATATAAATTTTCTACTAATTGTGTTTTTTTTTCAGCAAGAGTTCAACTGGAATTCCGATGAGACGCTCTTTATCTATCACCACTTCGTCCATAAAGTTATGGACAACTATGGGAAGCAGATCCACGAGTGGAAGAAGAAGTGGGAAATCAATAAGGTTCGATTTAATTTATTAAACAATTTTTTAATTTATTAAACTATTTTTTAATTTATTAAACTATTTTCTTTTTTTTTTTATTAAAAGGTCCCAAAGTCGATGAACGACACGGTCTGGAAGGAGTTGTGTGCGCATTGGGATAAGGAAGAGACGAAAGAAACTTCTTCCACCAACTCCACCAACCGCAGGAGCGACCGTAAAGGGAAGGGCATCTACAAGCATAACTTGGGTGCTCAATCTATTGCCACTCTGGGAGATCGCATGGTAAGTTCAACCGCTTTTTCTTCAATTATTTGAGTTTCAGAATTTTAATTTATTGTGCATTTCTTCTAATTTCTAATGTTTCTTTAATTTATGTTTTTTTTCAAGGCGGAAGAAAATGATGGCGAGCCGGTTGATGATCTCGCCCTAATGAGGAGGGCGTATACCAACAAGAAGACCGGCCAGATTGATGACGGTCTTGTGAGGGACGTGGTCGACCTGGTCCAAACTCAGGTGGTAGACGAAGTGTCTCAGCTTCAAACCGAGGATGACGCTTCGACGGCTTCGACCAACTTGTCCCGGTTTCGAATCAACGAAATCGTTGAATCCGTAAGTTCTTTTTTTTTTAAAGTTCAATTCATTTATTTCTTGGTTTAAATTTGTAAATTTGGCTATTTTCTATTCAGTCGGTTCCAAAGAAGAAGGGACGTTTGGTCGGTTTGGGTCGTCGCACCCGGTCGGTTCCTCCTTCTTCTGCACCACCGCCCTTTGTTGATCCAGAAGTACTTACGGCTCAGTTGAAGGACAAGGATGATCGCATATCTTTGTTGGAGACCCAGATGGCGGCTCAACAGGCGGGCTATGAGGCACAGAGGAGGCTGAACCAGCAAATGATGGAGATGATGCAGAGGATGTACCCGAACGAGGTGTTCCCGGACGTGCCATACCCGTAGTTTTTTTTTTTCCAAAAACTCGGAATGTTTTATTTTTATTTGTGAAACTTTGAATATTAATTAATATGATTTCAATTTTAATTTTAATTTTATATTTTCGAATTTAAATTTCAAAAATTTTATTTTTTTAAAAAAATTAATATTTTTCACATTCCGAGGAAATTAATTATATTTTTTACTCGATCGATCGATGCGTTTTTGGACATAAATTCATCGATCGATCTGTTTATAAAAAATGTTTGGAATATACCGAGGGACCTGTTCCTCGGAATATACCGAGGAACTGTTCCCTCGGTATATACCGGGGAACTGTTCCCTCGGTATATACCGAGGGATATTTCCCTCGGAATATTCCGAGGAACCGGTTCCTCGGAACATGTCCCTCGGTATATTCCGAGGAACATGTCCCTCGGTATATTCCGATCGATCGATGGATTTATGGCCAAAAACGCATCGATCGATGAACTTCCGAGGAAATATCCCGACGAAGTTCTCCCTCGGTATATTCCGAGGAGATTTCCGAAAAACTTGTAATACTCGGAATTTCCTCGGAAATTTGTTTCCTCGGAGTTCCGTCGGAAAATTTTGAGGGATTTCCGAGGAAAGAAGAAATTCCGAGGAATTATTTCCGAGGACTTGTTTCGTCGGTATGTCGTCGGAATAACGTTATTCCGACGAAATTCCGACGATTTTTTCCCTCAAGGATATCCTTGTTGTTTTCTTGTAGTGTAGCGGTATATTTATATGTGTAAAGAGTGTTTACAAATTGATTAGCAATACCTTGACCTCATAAAAGTCAGCGGATGATTCATATCGTCAACGGATGATTCATATCGTCAACCCAAATATCACTAATACGATTTGCATAAAATGAAATGTAAAATAATATCTCGTATTTATATACTACGCTTATATCCTTCTGCTTGTCCACGTCACTCTTATTAATCCAGCTCATCCACCTTCATCCCTTAAACACTTAACTCGTCTGCAACCTCTTCTTCTGCTTTCTGAAATAAACCTCAAACAGTGTATGGGAAGATCTGCTGATAGAGAAAGTGCAAGACATGTTCCACAATAGTATATGGACCAGTCCAGAACCAAAATCGTGCTTTGTAGTAATAAAAGAACCTTTAGCTAATGGCAGTTATGTTCGTCGAGGACATCATTTTTTAGCTATTTTTTTTAAAAAGACATCTTACACTAACCATCCCATATATTAAAAGCGAAATACTACAATATTTTAATTATGACATGTGTCAAACTAAAATAATTAGTAGAATCACTAGAATATTAAATTGGTCCATTTAAACATATATTATATTTTTTATTAAACTAATCATAAATTAATAATTAATGTACAAAATGATATTTTTTTCTTTCTTTAAATAAAATTTACAAAATTACCTAATATGATAAAAATATATATTGGAATTAACAAGATTGAATAATAAAATTTGGTAAATTTTTTATATCTTTCATAATTTTTTTGTTTAGTTTTATATTATTAAAATAAATTAAATAATCATATTTAAATGTTTCCATATATGTTATATTTTAAATTTTTGAAAATGAAACTTAATTATTAAAATTGTTAAAAGTTTCCCATTTAAAAATTTGTGATCAGTGAATGAATGAAAAGCATGACGGCGATGGCGACAAAACACTAGGGTTTTCAATGTTGTTTCGAGGATGGGATCCGGGTATTCCCGGGGATTCAAGGACTCGATCGGGTGTTTATCGGAAAGATACGATCATAAGGATATGGATTCCAAAAGGAATCTTGGAAAAAAAAGGTTAATTGGGGATTTGCAAGGGTTTATTCGGGTCAGGACTGGCAGGATTCGGGATTCACCAAACTCTTCAAAAGGGATGCGGAATCCAGAGGATCTTGTACAAGATATTCGAGGTACGTTTTCGTTAATCAGATCCGATTGATTCATTATGATGAGGGGATCATTGGGTTACTATATTTGATTTTTGGTGGTTTTTTGGAAAGTTTGGCTGGTTTTGTTGAATCTGGGATTTTGATTTTTTGAATCACTGATGGAGGATATTGCATTCATGGTTTGGATTCTTTACGTGGGGTTGTGGGTTTCGGGAGCCAATATAAAAGAGGTCGTGAGAGTATTGAGTGTAGCATCGTACCTTCCAATCTATTCTTGCAAAAGTTTAACAATCTTATCTGTTTTCTTCTGGTTTTGGTGAGGATGACTCAAAGTCAGCTTCTTGGGAATGGCGGTGATATGAAGAATGGCGAAGGAAACCGAAAACGACTGAAGATCTCCGATAACTCTGACCTGATTAAGAGTTATTCCAAGACCTTGATAGGCAGGTGCATGAACCCGATGGAGCAAGATGTCAAAGCACTTTTGGTTACTGGTGTAGTTTTACTTGAGTTTTGCGATCACTTCAGGTTATATAATGGGAAAATTGGTGTAGGAGTTTGCTCGGGTACCTGGTTAGGGATTTGGATCGATTGGCTTGGTCAGTGTATTATGAGGCTTGCTCCTAAACTGGTCTCTTCAAACCAGTTACAGGAAGCAGAACTGGAGATGAACAGGGCGTTAGGTTTCGATTATTTGGGGAAGCAAGTGGTTGAGAGGGTGTGGCTCAAGGTAGCTGTGGAGAGGAGTGTTACGAAAGCTTGTTCATGGTTTGTTCTACAAAAGAGATGGCAGTTGGCTTGGGAAGGTCAGAGAGGCTATGGTGCAAGTTTCTTGCAAGTTGGAGTGGGGCTTATCTATAGTAGGATTTACTTTGGTCACGGGAGTTCTAAGGTTTCCAGATATGGGTCAAATGTGTTAATAATGGTGGTGAGAATTGAGAAATGTACTTTTACTGACTTTCTGAATTTACATAATCCAATAAAAAATATTGAGGATGAGTCATCTAAAATTGCATCGTGGTTGATTTCGATAGAGTGTGCTTGGGAAATTAAGGTGTGCCATTTTATTAGGGAGTTAACTATGTTAACTATGGTTTGTAACGTTAGCTTCGATCAATATAGATTTATAATTATCATTATAAGGCCTCATTACGAGAGATGGCAGTGTTGTAGACGATGTGTTTTATTGGTGCAAGTTATTCATGAAAATTATACTCTCGCTGGTTAGAATGGATTTTTAGTTATACTTAATCCGGAGTTTATAAAAAGTTATTTCTGTATGGTATTAGACTACGATTGGTCTAGTGTTATTTTATTGGCAACACGGTTTTTCTTTGGTCACTTTTGGGAGTCTTGGAGCATATTGTTATTAGAATATAATTTAAACTTGGCTTTGCAAAATAAAAGGACGATCATGTTGGTTTCGATTCGATACTGGCGACTGTTTGGAAAAATTTGGTACAATGGTTATCATCAGAATGCTGAACTAAGACGGTGTGCGTTTGTTTTACATGGGTTTGGTGAATACCTGAATGCAGTTCTGTTATGGTGGCTGTGGGATTTTGATGTTAAAACATTATCGGGTATCATTAAACCTGTATTTTCTGGCTCGATGCAGCAATACAAATATTGTTATATATGAAAATATTAAGTTGGAATGTTAGAGGACTCGGAAGTCATTGGACCATAAGTTATCTCCGGGAGATATGGCACAAACATAAACCAGATTTTTTATTTTTATCTGAAACGAAACATGATTTCGAATTCGTACAAGGGTTTCAATCTCACTTTAAATATGATAGTTTGGTTATTGTGGACCCAAATGGGAGGAGCGGCGGTTTAGCTCTTTTTTATAACAACTAATATCAAGTTAAAATCTTATATTCTAACAACAGGATGATAGATATAGAGGCGGTGGTCAAAGGAAAGCAAGTTTTCCTTACTTTTGTCTATGGGGATTTGGTACAAGAGTTAAGAGAACAGGTATGGGAGAGACTAACCCGGTTTGGATTATCACGATCTGAACCTTGGTTTATTATTGGCGATCTAAAGGAGATTACATGGAATCATGAAAAGGATGGGGGAGCCCTAAGATGTACAACTTCCTTAATTCCTTTTAACAACATGATAAGAAATAGTGGATTACTAGAATTTTCGGCTCGAGGTAATAAACTGTCTTGGCAAAGAAGGAGGGGCAAAGGAAAAGGAGCAGTGATGGTCAGATGTCGATTGGATCGGGCCTTGGGAAATGAGGAATGGCATACGCTTTTTCCATGCTCTTACACAGAATACCTGAAGATGGTGGGTTATGATCATCGTCCTGTAGTTGCTTTTTTGGAGGATAATTTATCACGAAAGAGAAAGGGACAGTTCAGGTTTGATAAGAGATGGGTTGGACAGGAGGGTCTCATGGAATCAATAGTGGCAGGCTGGACAGAAAATCAGGGAGGACAAATTGTGGATATTGTTACAAAAATTAATAATTTCCGCCATGAAATATCTTCATGGCGAAAAGATAACCAACCATACAGGAAGGACAAAATTAAAGATCTTCAACAGGCACTGGAAGAAGTTCAAATGGATAATAATAGAACACAAGAGGAGATTCTTGAGGTTTCCAAGAAGTTACAAGAGGCTTATAAGGATGAACAGGAATATTGGCACCAGAAAAGCCGAAATATGTGGTATTCATCTGAGGATCTTAATACTAAGTTTTATCATGCCTTAACAAAGCGGCGTAGGTTTCGCAACAAAATAGTGAGACTCCATGCTGAAAGAGGTAATTGGATAACAGAGGAGAACGAAGTTGAGAAGGTGTCAGTTGATTATTTTGACGATCTGTTTAGCACCACTAGTCCAACGGAATTTGATAGTTTTTTGGAAGAGATAGCTCCATCTATCTCCCCTCAAATGAATCAAATTTTATTAAGAATAGCAACGGAGGAAGAGGTTCGACAAGCTTTATTCATGATGCACCCGGAGAAAGCGCCAGGTCCGGATGGAATGACATCTCTCTTTTTTTCAACATTTCTGGCATGTTATTAAGAAGGATGTGGTTGAGATGGTGAATAATTTTCTGGTTACAGGAAATATGGATCCACGTTTAAATATTACTAATATTTGTATGATTCCAAAAATAGAGAGACCTACAAGGATGACGGAACTAAGGCCGATAAGTCTACGTAATGTTGGTTTTAAGATCATCTCGAAAGTTTTGTGTCAAAGATTGAAAATTTGCTTACCACGACTAATCTCGGAGACACAATTGGCTTTTGTGGCGGGTAGGTTAATATCAGATAATATTCTTATAGCGCAGGAAATGTTTCATGGATTGAAAACCAATAAGTCTTGCCAAAACAAGTTTATGGCGATCAAAACAGATATGAGCAAGGCATATGATAGGATAGAGTGGAGTTTTATTGAGGTTCTTCTTCACAAAATGGGATTTGATCCTCGATGGATCAATATAATGTTGGAATGTATATCGTCGGTTCAATATAGGGTACTTCTCAATGGCCAGCCACGAGGTCTCATAACTCCCCAGCGGGGCTTACGTCAAGGGGACCCTTTGTCTCCTTATTTATTTATCATGTGCACAGAGGCATTAATTGTGAATATTAAGAAGGCAGAGAGAGTGGAACAATTAACTGGTCTGAAGGTAGCAAGGGCTTGTCCAGCAATTTCTCATTTGCTATTTGCAGATGACAGTCTTTTCTTTTGTAAGGCAAATAAGGAGGAATGTCAAACCATTCTTAGAGCACGTGCAATGGAGGATGACTCCGAATCCGTCACACGAGTCCGTCGAAAAAATAGTAATATAATATAATTATTAATGCTAATAACATTAAGGATTGGTCCGTGATTAGCATGTTGACGGACTCGATCCTTGGGGGACGTGGCGAAAGGTGAGTGGATGAGGCGAGATTGGGTTAGGAGGTGTTGAGAAAAATTAGGTCATTCGACCGAAGGAAAGAAAAAAAAATTTCCTCTCGACGCTCTCGACTCTCGACGGTGATTTGGTAAACCCACCATCGCGATTGGTCTCCCTCGGATCTTGAAGGTAAATCGAAGGCTTGTCTGCTATTTTCATCGATCTAGAGTCTCTGCTTCTTCTTTTCCTCTCAATCTAGGGTTCGGTTTTTCGATTTGGGGTTTTTTTGTTTCAAAATTAGAGTTTGAATACGATTTTGGTATAAAACGAAAGGGGGGTTTTGGTTTAAATCGTTTCAATCGAAGGCTTGTCTGCTATTTTCATCGATCTAGAGTCTCTGCTTCTTCTTTTCCTCTCAATCTAGGGTTCGGTTTTTTCGATTTTGGGATTTTTCGTTTCAAAATTAGGGTTTGAATACGATTTTGGTATAAAACGAAAGGGTGGTTTTGGTTTAAATCGTTTCAATCGCTTTGTTCATTTTGTTTCTTCGCGATTTTGGTTAGATAAAGGATTCATTGGAATTCAATTAGTTTCTTCTCGATTTTGTGTGTCTTTGTCGATATGTTTGTGTGTCTTTCTCTTTATGAAGATCGTTGCTAATATGTGCTCCTTGTTTCTCTCTTATGGTCGAGGTTAACGAGAATGGGACAATATAGCTACAGCCAGCCTTCCTCATCATCCGTGGAGGTGGATGTAACCTCACTTCTCGAAGAAGAAGCTCAGTTGTACGCGGATGAAGCTCGGTTGTACGCGGAACGTGCAAGGGCGGATGAGGCAGAGAGTAGCTTCGATATAGAGAAAGCGGTTCAGGAGGAGATGAGGGACTTTCAGACGCAGCTAAGGCGGCTTAATGCAGAAGGTACAGAGAGAGAGCAGAAGCTGCTGCTGCTAGAGAAGAGTGTGCACGAGTTAGGAAAGAATTTAGCACGCGTTAAGCTAATGGTGTGCGTACTAGTGGTGATAGCTTTGCTATTCTTCAAACGGGACTATTCTATCACCTCACGAGTGGCCAAATAAGTCAGGTATTATGGTTTTAATCACTTCAATTTGGATTTTCTCTTCAAAAGAAATTCATATTGTTAGAATGGTTTGAATGGTGTTTGGTGGTAGAATAAAAATTAGGACTGTAATAATAAATGCTACTGAATTACTTTATGTCTTCCCAACCCGTTTGATTTGATTGGTTTTAAATAGGCTAGTATGCTTCCTATCATCACCTCTGTTTGCTAGTATAGTACTTAGGATTTGATTGTTGTTAAATGCTTGTAGTTTGCTTCCTATCTTCCAAACTGCTCAACTTTAATTGTATAATAAATAAACATGGCTTACCTAAGCCTCTGTGTAACTACTAGAGTAACACAGAATAAAAACTAGAGAGATAGATGGTTTCACAAACCTTCTGCATAGTCAAATACCTATAGACCTTGAATCACCCGAACCTTATTGGTTCGGTCTGAAGTTCCTGCTCAGTCTCCTAGCCAAGTCCCTGCTGAGTCTCCTAGCCAAGTTCCTGCTGAGAGGAGGAAATATTCTCCAAGAGAAGATAAGATCCTTATTGGTGCTTGGTTTAACACCAGTAAGGATCCTATCATTGGCAACGAGCAGAGAGTTGGGGCTTTCTGGAAGCGTATTGTAGAGTACTACAACGCAAGCCCTATGCTCGTTGGTCAAACAGCGCGAGAGATTACTTCTTGCAAACAGAGGTGGAGTAGGATCAACGGGTAAGTATGCAGGTTTACTGGATGCTATAATGCAGCTTTGAGGGCGCAGAAAAGTGGGGAAAATGATGATGATCTGATGAAAGCTGCATTAGATATATTCTTCACCAAGTATGGTTACAAGTTCACACTTGATCACTGCTGGAGGTAGCTGAGGCATTACCAGAAATGGGCCTCGATTTATGTGGCTAAGGAAGGTGGAAAGGAAAAGCGGAGGTCCGTCTTGGAGGTTGATACAGAAGAAGCGGACGTGGGAGATCCAGAGGAGAGACCAATCGGGGTAAAGGCTGCGAAAGGTGGCAGTAAGAAGAAGAAGAAGAGTGGTAAAGAAGAAGAGTTGTCCAAGCTTCAAAACGTGTTAGAACTTAAGGAAAAACTTTCAAAAAACAAACTCCTTGATCGCTTGCTGGCGAAAAAAGAGTCTTTATCTGATATCGAAACATCACTTAAACTGAAGCTAATGTCTGAAATGATATGATGTGAACTCTGTGTTGATTGAGGTTGCTTAGTAGTCCCTGTGTACTATGTTGTTTCATGTTGTTTTACAGCTAAGCTAACATGTTTTTAATATGTTGTTGCAGGTTAGGTGAAGTAGTCACAGGCGTCTAAGTGTTTTGGTCTTTAGCAAGATGAAGTAGTCACGGATACATTTGGAGTAGTGAGAGCATTTTGGATTGTAGTTCCAGCTCACAAGTGACGGGGTAGTTGTTTTCCACTTTTAGGTACTATAAGTACTCGGCCATGTAATAGCTCTCTATGTTTCTCATTGTACTAAACATCAGAAAGCTTTGTAATATTTGTGAACCAAGATCTCCTTCTACTCTTGTAATAGCTCTCTACTCAAGTTTACTTCTTAGTATACTTTTTGATCAAATGAAAATAATAATATTTTTTGACCGTAGGAATATCTACTAATGTCATCATCATCATCATCAGATGATGTCGACGAAAGATTGGATGATATTATCGACCAAATCGTCGAAGAAACACACAATGATATTGTGGAGCCCCAACCAAATAATCGACGGAGACGTGCTTATGTAGAACGATATCGTGAAGGAGGCCATAACCGTTTATGGAATGACTACTTCAGCGTAGACGCGACATACTCGGCACAGTTCAGACGGCGTTTTCGCATGAATAAGGATTTATTCATGCGTATTGTCTATGAACTCTCAGAGAACATTCCGTTCTTTCAACATAGACAAGATGCAACCGGGAGGTTTGGTCATACACCGGTTCAAAAATGTACGGCAGCAATTCGTCAGCTTGCTTATGGTTCTGCAACTGATGCGGTTGACGAGTATCTCCGAATTGGTGAGAGCACTGCACTTTTGTGTTTACATATGTTCACTGATGGAATCATCCGGTTGTTTGGAGATGAGTATCTACGAAGACCCACACCGGCGGATCTTCGACGACTTCTCGATATTGGAGAGACACGCGGGTTTCCTGGGATGGTCGGGAGCATTGACTGTATGCATTGGGAGTGGAAAAATTTCCCGACCGCTTGGAAAGGACAATACACACGTGGATCAAGAAAACCGACAATTGTATTAGAGGCTGTAGCTTCACAAGATCTTTGGATATGACACGCCTTTTTTGGTCCTCCGGGTACCTTAAACGATCTCAATGTCCTCGATCGGTCTCCTGTTTTTGATGACATTTTAGAAGGTCGTGCCCCCAGGGTAAAGAACGTGGTCAACGGGCATCCGTATAAATTGGCGTACTACCTCACAGACGGGATATATCCAGAATGGTCAACATTTATCCAATCTATCACACTCCCCCAAACTCCTAAACAAGAGTTATTTGCTAAAGTTCAAGAAGCAACCCGTAAAGATGTGGAGCGGGCTTTTGGAGTTCTACAAGCCCGGTTTGCGATTGTGAAAAACCCGGCTCTTTCAATGAACAAGACAAAGATAGGGAAGATTATGAGAGCATGTATCATACTACAAAATATGATAGTCGAAAATGAACGAGATGGATACATTCGTTACGATATTTCAGAATTTGCAGAAGGAGACGTCACCAGAAGTTCAGAGGTCGAAACCGAGAGGCCTACAAATCTGAATAATATGTTTCCCAATCGGAATGATCTTCGTGATAGGCAAATACATGAACGATTGAAGAATGATTTAATCGAAAATATTTGGAACAAATTTGGTGAGGAAGATTAATAATTAGTGTATTTTAAGTTTTATCATTGTATCTTTTTTTAAAAAAAATCTATGTATTGTAATATTTTAACTTCTAATAATTTAAAATAATTTTTCATTTTTTTAAATTTTTTTTTTTCTCTAAGGACTCCTAATCAGATATCACCATTGCACCGAGCTTTCTTAATATAAATCCTTAACTATTTAAAAAAAAAATTAATAATAAAAAAATGGTAAGGACTCCCCTTGGGGGATGACCATTGCATATGCTCTTAGGATTCTAAAGGAATATGAGACTGTCTCAGGGCAACAAATTAATTTTCAGAAATCCTCAATTCAATTTGGACATAAAGTTGAAGAATCCAGCCGTCAAGAATTGAGAGATATTTTGGGAATCCAGAATATAGGAGGAATGAGATCTTATTTTGGTTTACCAGAAAGCCTTTGGAGGATCTATGGGACAAGTGTTTGGCTTTGTACAAGACCGCTTGGATAATAGGGTTAATGGATGGACGTTTTGAGTCTTTACTAAAGAAGGGAAAGAGGTTATTATTAAATCGGTGGTTACGGCATTGCCAAATCATGTGATGTTTGTTTATCGGTTACCGAAGGCTACATTTAAAAAGTTAACAAGTGCAGTAGCTCAGTTTTGGTGGAGTCCAGGAGGAAGCACAAAAGCTATGCATTAGAAATCATGGGATACATTATGTGTTCCTAAAGATAATGGTGGACGAGGCTTTAAGGATCTTATTGTCTTTAACACGGCGATGCTTGGAAATCAATTGTGGAGGCTGATTGAGAAGCCAAATACTCTTTTTTCAAGAGTCTTCAAAGGACGGTACTATAGGAATGCTTAACCCCTAGAACCGATCCGTTCATACTCCCCATCATATGGCTAGAGGAGCATTATTTCTGCTAGATCTTTGGTTTGTAAAGGACTAATTAAAAGGGTGGGTACAGGTTCATCTATTTCAGTATGGAATGATCCTTGGATCCCAGCCACTCGCCCGAGACTAGCAAACAAAAACCTTCAAAACAGTTACCCGGATCTCACAGTGGATTCTCTCATTAACTCGGAATCCCGAACATGGAATTTACAGGCAATCAGGGCTTTGGTGGATCGTCATGATGTAAACATTATAGAAAGTATACCTTTAAGTAGAAATCAGATGGAATATAGGAATGGATGGCATTTCACTAACAATGGAAAATACTCGGTTCAATCAGGTTATCAAGTGGAATGGGTCTATCCTGATAGGAAAAAACCACCAGAATTTAATGCTCCCACAGTGGATATACTAAAAGCTTTCTGCTGGAAAGTGCGGTGCCCCCCCGAAGATACAACATTTCTTATGGTAAATCCTTTCAGGATGTATAGCGGTAATGAAAAATCTACAAACGAGGGGAATACAAAGGGATATATGTTGTGCTTGATGTGGAGACCCGGAGGAATCAATAAACCATGTGTTTTTTGAATGTCCTCCAGCACGTCAAGTATGAGCTTTATCTAAGATACCATCGAACCCCAATATTTTTCCTATTAGTTCTTTTTTCACCAACATGGATCATCTATTTTGGAGAGTCAATCCAAGGATGGATGACCACCAATTTGCATGGCTATTATGGTATATATGGAAAGTTCGGAATAACAAAGTGTTTAGTAATCTGGATATTGATCTAAGGGACACACTGAAAATAGCAGAATTGGAATCAACACTTTGGGCTGAGGCACATGTAGTAAAAGATCAAACGAGGGAGCGTCAGGCACAGAACAGACCCACAGTACCGACTTCAGGACAATGGTGCTTCATAGATGGTTCATGGAAAGACAATGACTTATTTTCAGGGCAAAGCTGGTATAGCACATTACAGGGTTTTGATGGTTTACTAGGGGCAAGGAATGTAAGGGCATGTCTTTCACCTCTACATTCGGAGGTGGAGCCATTAATTTGGGCAATGGAATGTATGAAGAATTTAAGACAGTTCCAAGTTACGTTTGCAACGGATTGTTCTCAATTGGTGAAGATGGTTTTGGAACCAGAAGAATGACCAGCATTTGAAAGTTACCTAGAAGACATTAAGCTTTTAAAAAGAAATTTCCTCAACTCAGACATCGTTCATGTACCCAAAAAGAAATTTCCTCAACTCAGACATCGTTCATGTACCCCGGACGGAGAACCTACAGGCGGATAGCTTAGCACGCAATTCTAGGAAACAACCATCTTTTGTCGTTCACATGGATGCGGAGTTACCAATTTGGTTTACAGAGTCAACATGAGTCTAATGTCTGTTGCCAAAAAAAAAAAAAAAATTGTGATCAATGGTTAATTTGTTTTTGTTATAACAAGACACAAATGATCATAAAACTATATGAATATAAATTCTAACTTAATAGATATTCATATTAAAAGTATATATATATATATTTTTTTTTTTAACACTGTTTAAATTAAATTATATACCATATAAAAATAAATAATTTACTTCTTAAATTTTCATTGAACAAGTATTCAAAACTTAATATTTTGATTTTGCAATTTGCATTGAATTTTTAAATGAGATTATAAATTATTAAAATTATGAAAAGTCCACATAAATTTTTTTCTTTTTCAGAAGTTCAAAAATTTTGTTACAAAATACAAATGATCACAAAATCATATTAGTGCGAAGTTTTATTTAATAGATAAAAATATTACAAAAATATTATATATATATATATGTGTGTGTGTTAATATCATTTAAATTTAACTATATACCACATAAAATAGGTAAATATAATTGTTTTGATTTATTCATCATAAAAAGTTGTTAAACAAAAGAGTGATTACTTTGATTTACGTGTTCGTGCCAATTCAATAGTATATGTAATAGTTACTTGCATATCAATTATTCAATATATATTTATTATTTTATAATATGTGAAAAATGCGATATAAATAATAGTGTACCTAAAATGATTTGTATACCGAATGATCGTTCCACGTAAGGTGCAGATTTTAACCTAGTATTATTGTGATTCTAAAACTAACATAATATATATACATTAATCTACATTTCAAATTTTGTAGTAATTTAGATAGGCTAAAAATGGACTAGAATTTGATGCAAAGGAATTAGTTAGAGATTTATTGTTACGTTTATGGAAGGAAATGTGCCTATGGTTGTCAATTTGTGTACTAGACTTTTGGGAATTATCCAAAAATGACTCAAAATTTAAATTTAAAATGTAAAAATATATCCAAAATTAAATTTAATGCAAAATAAACTCAAAATACTAGTAAAATTACAACATTCCGTTATGACCAAACAAAAACATATATGCACTTTTACGAATATAACCTTGTGAAGTCTTGTCTCTGGCTAGGAAGTCTTAGAAGACTTCTCGGGAAGTCTTCTCATGTATTAGATCTTAAAAATAATTTATAAAAAATATTTTAAGGAGGAAAAAAAATTAAAATCATGTATTTATAAATATTTCTAAATGATGTAAATTTATATCTATTTGATATATGGTGTTTTTGACATCTTGTATTTATGTCTTCTAATTGGTTTTCAAGTCTTTATCGAGTCTTCCTAGTCCTTTTCGAGTCATTACAGGTCTGGAGTTGTACATGAGAGAAGATAGGTCACTTGGGGCAAAAATGACAGAAAAGAGTGCAATTTGGAGTTTTTCACGCATAGTAGTCCAATTGGTTGTTCCCGATCGAGCAGAGCAACCCGAGTGCCTTTTCCCGCGGCCGAGATTTTTATGGAAACATCTAATATTTTGGGATTTACCCTAATCATCCCAATTTTATCTCCTGCAGCCGCTAGAGACTTGCAATATATCTTTTCTTGTTTTCTATTATTATTCTACGCTATTTTTGGAGAAGAAACCAGATTAGATAGCTTTGTACCTTGGGTATTTGCTAATTTGTAAAGGGAGAAGGCCATCTCTCTCGATTTAGAGAAGAATCCCTTGAACCATATCTTTACTTATTTTGCATTCATATCCATGTTTATTTCAGTCTCTATCTCTGTGTTTTCTTGTTCCATGCTGAGTAGTCAGTTTGCTTAGTCTAGGGTGTTAGGATATTGAGATTCATGAGCTGAACACAAATAAGTATTATTGTTTGATTGTCTCCATTTATTGTTACACTTAAAGCATGCATCAAGTTAACCACTTAGTGCTTGATTCTAGGTTTAATATATTCATCAAAAGTGTTTTAGGTTGCTAGAAATAACATGAATGGGCAACTCGTCCTTAGCCAGCGAAAGTAGATGCTAGGGCGAGTCGTGAACTAATCGAATCTGAACTTAATGTTTGTCTTCATATTCTAATCCAAACGACAATTTAAGCATTAGGATTGCTTGATAAAAGAGGAGACGCCACGACAGTGGGTCGAACTTTATATGTTTTCGTGTTCCATGCTGAGTAGCCATTTTGCTTAGTCTAGGGTATTAGGATATTGAGATTTATGAGTTGAATACAAATAAGTATTATTGTTTGATTGTCTCCATTTATTGTTACACTTAAAGCATGCTCAAGTTAACCATTTAGTGCTTGATTATAGGTTTAATATATTCATCAAAAGTGTTTTAGGTTGCTAGAAATAACATGAATGGGCAACTCGTCTTTAGCCAGAGAAAGTAGATCTTAGGGCGAGTCGTGAACTAATCGAATCTGAACTTAATGTTTGTCTTCATATTCTAATCCAAACGACAATTTATGCATTAGGATTGCTTGATAAAAGGGGAGACGCCACGACAGTGGGTCAAACTTTATATGTTTTTTTAGTTCTAGACTTGTTTGGAATTTCTCATTGAATAGTTGTTTGGCTCATGCTCGCTTGATTTCCGATCCATCGCCCTAGGCTAGCTTTCTTAATCATCTGAAAACCTTAATCCAATCTGTTACTTGCTTCTTACGATACCTTAAACTCAAAACCCTCATATTGTTTTAGCTTAATATTGAACTCATAAAGATAAAGGGTAAACTAGTCCTCTGGAATTGAATCTCAAAATACTACATCTACACTGTTAGCTTGCTGTAGTAAAGACACATATTTAGTCTATCAAGTTTTCGCGCCGTTGCGACGGGGACCAGATATATTTACCTTTATTTTTCAGTTCTATAATTAGTCTAAGACGTCTAACTTGTTTTTCTCTCTTTGTTGCAGCTAATGATCCATGTGCATGCCCAGTAGACATACTCGGATCAACGCACAAGGACCATTATTAACGCTTAGCAACGAAGAGCTCACAAGATTAGAACGACATAACCGTCAACACCCGCGGCCTACTAACACCACAATGGGTGATAATAGAGACCAGGATGATCTCACTGCTGCAATGGCGCTCATGCAACAACAGATGCAGCAGAAGCAACAGACCATCAATGCACAACAAGTTGCTCAGCAAGCAGCAGCTGAACTTGCTGCACAGTAAGCTGAGCAACAAAGGCGCTCCCATCGGAGAGCGGAACCTCCTGTGGAACTTCCCTACCACTCGCTCTGCCATAAACTCCCCTCCTTGTACTCGACACGATTATGAGATCAAGCCTGCTTTGATCGGCCTGGTGCGGAAAAAGATGTTCAACAGCCGCGCAGCTAAAATTCTGATGGACCACATCGAGAACTTTGAGAGAGTCTGCAACTTCTCTCGCACAAATGGAGTGCCACCAGGCTACATCAAATGCACCATGTTCCCACTCTCTCTTGATGGGAAAGCAGCTCGCTGGCTAGATTCTCTCCCAACCGGTTCCCTTACTACATGGGAACAGGTCCGAGCAGCGTTCTTAAGTCACTTCTACACGAACTCCAAAACCACGGCTCTGAGGCATAACATCTCCAATTTTAAGCAAACGACTGACGAGCCTTTCTATGATGCTTGGGAACGTTCCAAGGAGTACCGAAGGGAATGCCCTCACCATGGTTTTGGGACGTTTACATACTGGAAGTGTTATATGATGGAGTGAGCTATGAGTTTCGTAATGCTCTAGATTCCTCGATTATATGACGTCAAGCTCACTCACTAAGAACAAGGAGAATGATCGCTCCAAGAACGTAAACAGCATACACGATCTAGCGGCAAAGGTTGACCAGCTGATAAAGAGAAATCAAAGTCAAGTGTTCATCATGGAAGAAGCCGCACCAGAGAACAATGCTTTAGATGTCACACCTGAAGCAGACAACACTGTGGACGATCAACAAGAGGTGAGCTACGTCAAAGGACAAGGATGGCAGTACAAGAACTACCACCCGAACCCTAACGTGAGGAACAACGCTCATCTCTTTGCGTACCCTAAGCTAGACAAACCAGTAGACAACGCGCAGAACAATCAGTGACAGAACACAGGGTATCAGAAGGATTACCAAGGAAGAACCTATGTTCTGAGCCAGGCGCATCACAACCAGTTCCAGAACCAAAAGCAGCAGACTGCTCAACAGGTTGCTCCTGCACCTACGACTGCTCCACTAGATGAGCTGAAGGGTCTGGGTATGATGATGCAACAACTGTTTCAGGGTCAACAGGTTCAGGCCAAGGCGTTGAATCAGGTTACCACGGACATCAACAACAGAATGGACAACATGTTCACCGAGCTTAGTACAAAGTACGACACTGTTGCTAGTCACATAAGGAAGATGGATGCTCAGATTGCTCAAACAGCTAAAAGTGTCAAGAAGCATCAAGGTACCCTTCCTGGAAAGAGTGTGATGAATCCTAGAGTTGATCATTGTAATGCAACAGAGCTGAGATGTGAGAACGTTGAGGGAAAAGAACCGGACCAACTGTCTGTAGAGACTGCTCCAAGTGCAAAAGAGAGAACATAACAACCTGCTAGCTTTGAAGTGACTGCTCCCGACGAACCTACGGAGATTCCACCAGTGCGAGTCTATCTTCCGAAGATCCCATACCCAATTCCACCTAGACATTTTATGGATCCCATTAGTGCAGAGCAGTTGGCTGGGTTTAGGAAGATGGGTAGAAGGCTTCCTCAAAATATCTCATTTGAACATGCTTGGGAGATTCGGCCATTACATATGTTCTTCAAAAATTTCAGAGAAACTCAAGAAGAAATTAATGCTCTCTTTACTGAATCATTGACACCAGTACTGAGAGTATTGCCTAAGGTTGATGATCCTGGAAAGTTTTCTTTTCCATGTTCCATTGCTGGAGTGTAATTAAAGGAAGCACTTTGTGACTCCGGGTCTAGTGTGAACCTTGTCTCAAAGGTGATTGTAAACGAGCTAGGCATTGTTGATGTTGAGCATTCTCTGTTGACTCTAGCTTTTGCAAACTCTTACACGACAGTCCCTTATAGCACCATTCGCAATCTTCCTGGCCAAGTAGGGGACTGTATTATTCATTCTGAATTTCAGGTTGTTGAGATGAGCAAAGATTATCAGATGCCTTTGATTTTTGGAAGGTCATTTATGGTTACAGTGGGAGAAATCATCGACCTGCCTAATAAGAGAGTCTTCTTCTCCAACATCAGCAAGAAGGTTTTTTACAAGGCTGTCCCAACCAAATCACAAATCTGATAAGCCTCTTGCATCTCAGTGGTTAAAGGGGAACATCCAAAAATTGTTCCTAAGGAGTTTGGAGATAAGAGTGAGATCAAAGAAGTCCTGGATGGAGATCTTCACACTGATACCAAGAAACTCAGTGGGAATGCAAGGTTGAAAGAAAAAATCCAGAAGAAAAGGGTCAATTGTGACCCTTTGATGACTTTGATACCTCGCTTGTGTGATGAGAAATCCATTGAGTGTGAGGTAAAGTGCAAGGGTACCTCTAAACCTTTCTCTAAAGTCAGAGTAATTCTCACACATGAGCTGAAAGAGAAAGGAGAAGCTGCTGTGAAAGGGTTGTTGAGCAGAGTTTTGAAGCTGAACATGTCTGATTGTGGAGCTTGTTTTGGTACAAGCCCTCATGCTCAACCAACCAAGTCAAGCTAGTGACTTAAACCAAGCGCTTGGTGGGAGGAAACTCACTGGTAAGTTTGAATATAATTTGGTTTTGTTTTTGTTTGCTTATTTTTGTTTTAGTTTATTGAGTCTCAGGTGAAAAAGCAGAAAAAATCCGAGATACTTAAAAATTTTGGGTTGCTGAAGGGACGACTGCTCCAGGCGGAGATCTTACGATGGAACACCCAAAATTTTCGTGGAGCACCCGCTCCACTCAAGTAAGTATCTCACACAAAAAAATGTTTATTCTTGTTTTCACCTTCTCTCTGATTTATTTTCACACTAGGGACGTTGTGAAGTAAGTCTGGGGGAGGGTTTTCGTCGTTTACTAACTTGTTTCTTTCTTTTGTTTTTCTTTTGAGTCAGTTTGAGTCAGTTTTTAGGATCGAGTCAGTCAAAACTTTGTGGCAATTAGGACATTATTCTGTGTTGATCACTAACCACCTCGTGCTTTAGTTATCTTATTCAGTGACCTCAGTGACGAAAGACACACATGTGGACCTAGAACACCCTGACATTATCTCATTTGGTTCTCCAGAAGATTTCGGCTTGTCGAGGTTACACTGGAAAGACTCAGCTCCATTTAACTTGAACCTAATATTGACTGCAATTCTTCTTATTATTGGCATTAGATCAGGGAAACGAGAATACACTCAGGACTTCTTATCCTTTTTATTCATCTAGCTGATCCTGAGTGGCTAACTCATCTTTAGCTAGTTTCTACCCTGCACCTTAGCCTTTATTCCACCTTCATGCATTTGTTTTTCAGTGTCATATATGCAGATATGTGCAAAAAGGTCGGAGAGAAAAGGATCAACGCAGCCTATTACTCGTTACTTCTGCAGAAATTCAGTCCGAAAAGAGAACAAACAGATTAAGGGAGCAACCACTCCATAAGCAAAGAACTGCGCAAGAGAAGGGGTGGAGAACCAGAATGGTTGCGAAATCAGAACCACCGGTGGCACTCAGAGCCATCATGTATACCTCCTTCTTCGTCACATCACCATATCAGTCTTAAAAAAAAAACAGAATAAGGTGAAGGAGAAGGGAGAAGAAATCAAAGAAACATGAGCCACTGGGAAAGTCGAGCAAAAGAGTAGGATGCCAAGTTGAAAACATAAAGAGCATGCAGGTGATCTGATAGCCAGACGGTTGATCCAGATAGAGCAGAAACATCATTCCAGAGGTAGCAAAAACGAGTTGAGGTTGTGGACATCAATGGATCTATCCTCTCTTGCTATTTTGCGTGATATCCTGCATCCTCTACAAAAAATGGTAGCCCCTAAATACTCTTAACTCCACCATCAAATAACTTGTTCAATACCTAGACCGTCTACCCTGAATAATGCTTGTGATGAGAAGTTCACGCAACTCTTAATTGAATGAAAGGAGCTTTGTATGGTAAGTGTAGCTTTTGCAGGTTTGAGATGTAGAGTATGAAGCCGATCTTGAACAGCAGTTAGAGGGGTTTTGGTAAGGGTGTGTTGTCCTAGTTTTACTATTTATATGGTTCAGAGATTTGTGGTTAAAGTATGGTTGCTGAGAATAGGAGAGTTTCCACACTTTCAAACCTTTCTCCACTACAAGAAAAAAAGGCTTTTCGTATCTAACGATACAATAGCGGTTTATGAAGTGATGTATCATCGCCCGTCATAGTAGGTCAAACAAATTAGGTAGCGGTTTTTTTCTTTGCTATCTTATTATTATATATTATAGCGTTTTCTATACGCAATTAAATATTTTTTAATAGTGTTTCTTTATCGTTATTATTTACATTAAATTTATTTATTTTAGAATTATTTATTTTAAAATTATATATTTGTAGGTTTAATAATTAAAAAACATAATAAATTATTTTTTTATTAAACATTATAAATTACATTTGATAGAAGATAAGAATCGGTTTACACTTAACACAAAACCAAATGTTTAAAAAAATAAATCTAATCTAACCTAATTTTAATTAAACCTAATCAAATCCTAATCATCTTGAGCCAGCCTCCTCACGAACTTCTCCGTTCCTCGCCGCAAGCCCCATGACCACAACCTCTTCTCACGGCCACCAACATCTCTGTCGCCTCCTCGCTGCAAGCCCCATGACCACCACTCTGCTCCGACCACCAGCTTCTCTCTCGCCTCCTCGCCGCAAGCCCCATGACCACCACCTCTGCTCACACCACAAGCTTCTCCATCGCCTCCTAGCCGTAAACCCAATGACCACCACATCTGCTAACAATCACCATTTCTTTCTCACTTTTAACGAGAACAGAAAACAAGATTTAAAAGAGAAATAGAGAGAGAGGTGACCGGTGGTGGTGAGAGAGACGGTCGCGAAAGGGATGGCGGTGGTCAAGCATCTTCAGATCCGCGGTCGCTGGGTTCGACTCCACCTTCAGATTCGTGTGTGTGTGAGGAGAGTGTTACGTTACAGACAAAGGAGATGTGTGTTACATGAATCGTGTGTGTGTGTGTTTGAGACAGTGAGGGAGATAAATAGAATGGTACAGAGGAAGAGATCGATAGAGTTTAGAAGAAGGAAAATGAAAAGATGAATTCTTGGCCATTGGATTACAAAATGGTCAGAAATATTAATCCAAATTTTGAAGAATGGACCAATAAGAATGAAGGAGGAAGATCACAAAAGAGTGATTTTGAGCCTTTGGATCAAAACTAATCAAAGGCCCAAAATAAAACTAATAAGAATTATATGGTCATTTATCTATAATCATCTTTTTGTGTTGCTTTTTATTTAATGTTTTTATTTTTATTTCTGAATTGTATAATGTAAATTTGAAATATTATACACAGTTTGGGATATATATTATAGAAATTATATTTTATTTAAAGTTTGAGATTTAATGTTCTTATGATATATCTTAAAGTATGTGGTTTAGGGTTTATATTGTTAGAGTTTTATTGGAGATTTAAGGCTTGTGTTTTGAAAGTTATATATTAAGATTAAAAAGAGTAAACTTCGAGTTTATATTTAAGATCCGAAGTTATAGTATGAGAATATTAGTGTTTTAAGTTGTGTTTATAGTTTAGGGATTAAAAACTTGTTTAGGGTCTGGAATTCAAAAAGTTAAATATAGCATTTCATTATATTCTGCTATTAAACATACGTTATTATAGCGTTTCCGAATATACCACTCTATCATAGCGTTTCCAAATATACAAACGCTATCTAAATTAAGGGGTATGTCAACCATAGCAGAAAGGTAAAAAATGATATACTCTAGTGCTATCAAAACGATTTTTCTTGTAGTGCTCCCTGTTCTTGATACTTGACATTGTTTGTGGACAAACAAGGATCTAAGTCTGGGGGAATTGATATATGGTGTTTTTGACATCTTGTATATATGTCTTCTAATTGGTTTTCAAGTCTTTATCGAGTCTTCCTAGTCATTTTCGAGTCATTACAGGTCTGGAGTTGTACATGAGGGAAGATAGGCCACTTGGAGCAAAAAGGACAGAAAAGAGTGCAATTTGGAGTTTTTCACTTAGAGCAGTCCGATTGGTTGTTCCGAGCGGAGCAACCCGAGTGCATGTTCCAGTGGCAGAGATTTTGTAGAAACATCTAATATTTCGAGATTTGCCCTAATCATCCCAATTTTATCTCATGCAGCCGCCAGAGACCTAAAATATATATTTTCTTGTTTTCTATTATTATTCTACGCTATTTTTGGAGAAGAAACCAGACAAGAGAGCTTTGTACCTTGGGGATTTGCTAGTTTGTAAAGGGAGAAGGCCATTTCTCTCGATTTAGAGAAGAATCCCTTGAACCCTATATTTACTTATTTTTCATTCATATCCATGTTTATTTCAGTCTCCATCTCTGTGTTTTTTTATTCCATGGCTGAGTAGTCAGCTTGCTTAGTCTAGGGTGTTAGGATATTGAGATTCATGAGCTGAATACAAATACGGATTATTGTTTGATTGTCTCCATTCATTGTTACACTTAAAACCTGCATCAAGTTAACCACTTAGTGCTTGATTCTAAGTTTAATCTATTAATTAAAAGTGTTTTAGGTTGCTAGAAATAACATGAATGGGAAACTCGTCCCTAGCCAGCAAAAGTAGATGTTAGGGCGAGTTGTGAACTAATCGAATCTGAACTTAATGTTCGTCTTCATATTCTAATCCAAACGACAGTTTAGGCATTAGGATTGCTTGATAAAAGGGGAGACGCCACGACAATGGGTCGAACTTTATATGTTTTTTGAGTTCTAGACTTGTTTGGAATTTCTCCTTGAATAGTTGTTTGGCTCATGTTCGCTTGATATCTGATCCATCGCCCTAGGCTAGCTTTCTTAATCATCTGAAAACTTTAATCCAATCTGTTACTTGCTTCTTACGATACCTTAAACTCAAAACCCCCATATTGTTTTAGCTTAATATTGAACTCATAAAGTTAAAGTGTAAACTGGTCCTCTGGAATTGAATCTCAAATACTACATCTACATTGTTATCTTGCAGTAGTAAAGACACAGTTTTAGTGTATCACCACTAAAATTGAATTATTTTCAACATAGATGAGTGAATTTAGATTGAGTCATGATAGTATTTGGTTTAGGATTTGGTAACATATGTTATAATATTGTTTGTTTTTCAGGGTTATATTTTAGAATGTTAACTTTTTAAAAACTAAATAAATGTGACTTACATGTGTTTAGTTTTGTGTACATTAAACACTTTATAAGTTGATTTTAAGTTTAATGAATTGTTTTTTGCTATTTAGTTAGTTATATGATTGGATTAGGGTTCAAATAGAAGTCTTCTCACATATAACGCACTAGAAAACTTTCCACAAGACATCATACATGTCCCCCCCCCCCCCAAACTTTTAGTAGAATTATAGGTGTCCTGCTTAAAGAGAAGTTTTCCAGAAGTCTTCCTGGAGAAATCTTCTCATGGATTAGATCTTATAAGTACTTTATAAATTTTATAAAAATATTTTGATAGGAAAAAAATTGAAATCATGTAATAATAAATACTTCTAAATGATGCAAATTTAGATTTACAAAAATAGAATTATTTTCAACATAGATGAGTGAATGCTGATTGAGTCATGATAGTCTTTGGTTGAGAGTTTGGTAACATATGTTATAATATTTTTTTTTTGTATTTTTAGAGTTAGATTTTGAAGTCTTAACTTTAAAAAATAAAAAAAATTGACTAACATGTGTTTATTGACTATTTAATAACTTGATTTTAAACACTTTCTAAATTTGTTTTAAGTTAGAAAAATGTTTTTTACTTTGTTATTTGATTATAGGGTTTGGAAGACTTCCAAAAGATTTCCCAAGAAGTCTTCTAACATATAATACATTAGAAGAATTCTTGGCAAGACTTTATACATGTGAAGTCTTCCGAAGTTTTCCAGGAAGTCTTCCGAAGAATTCTAGTAATTTACTTCTCAAGAAGTCTTTTCATTAATATTATATTTTTTACAATTAATTGTTAATTGAAAAACTAACTTAAGCAGACTTCTTGTGACAGTGAGAAGACTTCATCTAACAACAAAGAAAACTTCTCGGGAAGTATTCTATAAAAAATAAAGTCAATTGCAAAACTAACTTATGCATTGACCAGAAAAAAATTGATTTCAGACATTAAACCTGTGAGATTACTTGCTTTGCTTCTCCAAGCACGATGAACTTCACCACAAAAGTGACTCACTCGTTACTGACCAAGAATCATGAGCTTCAATGTCTATATGAACCTTACAAAGTTTGGAATCAAAATCTTGGTTTTTTGGATAAATTTAGAGAAAAAGTGAAAGAAATGTGGTTTGTGTGCATAAGAAATGAGATAGAAAGAGTAAAAATCAACTTTTTGGTACGTTAAGAGCTTCAAATTGATTGTTCATGGTGGTTGGTGTATTAATGGAAATGACAATATTGTAAATACTTGATGAAGATGAGGATGATAGAATAAAACACTCATTTTCGAAAAAGAACAAAATAATAATGACATTTACGTGAATAACTCGAACTTTTAGATTTACAAAAATTGAATTATTTTCAAATGAGTGAATGCAGATTGAGTCATGATAGTCCTTGGTCGAGGGTTTGATAACATATGTTATAGTATTTTTTTGTATTTTTAGGATTAGATTTTGAAATATTAACTTAAAATAAATAAAAATATTTTACTTGTATGTGTTTAGTGACTATAAAAAGCATTTGGATGTGTATGAACAAGCAAAATAAATTTTGAGAGTTTTATAAAACTTTTATATTATATCTTATGTGTTTTACTAATTCGGTCTTGAACCTCATTAACAAAGTTTTAGATTTTTATAATATATGACGATAATTTGTTCAATTATACTTACAATTTTGATTAGTGGTTTTTTTCTAAATATTCTAGGATGGGATGAGCCTCATCTTCATTTGCCAAACATCGGCAATTCAATTTCTAAATTAAATCAAACTAAGAATCGACGGTTTATACTAGGCCTTGCATTTCGGGTATCGGTACAGTTCGGATCGGGTATTTCGGATATTGGATAGTTCAAATAGGGAGCTGGAGGATCCATTTACTAAATGGCATATTCTCGGTTCGGGTTTGGTTTGGATAGTAAAACTAGAAACTGAAAAATACACGGAAAATTTTGGTTTTCATTTGGTTATGGTTCTGGTTCGGCTATTTCAGATAGTTCAGATATTTCGGGTAAAATATCAGATATTTTGAGTAAAATATTGAATAATTAGGATGATTCCGATAAAAATCTCGAATATTTCGGATTATAGATATTTTGGATAAACTTCCCTGATAGTTTCGAATATTTTCGGGTAGTTCAGATACTTTATAATAAATTAGTTTTCTTTAAACAGTTTTGGAACTCTTAATATATTTTTAAATTATAAATATATAATTAGTTGTGTCATATGTATGTATAATTAATATTTTTATATATTCGGGTATCCGCTCGGTTCTCGGTTCTCGGTTCACTTGTGTTCGGTTCAATTATTGCAGATATAGAAATATAGGAACCGTTCAGATATTTAAAGATTTCGGTCCGGTTTCGATTTTGGGTATTTCGGTTCGGTTCTCGTTCGGTTCTTTTGTTCCATATTTTTTTTTGCCGAGACCTAGTTTATACTTTACCACAAAGTCAACATTTACTATCACACTATCATTGTTTGGTTATGTGTAAGTTATATAGTACCCAATAATAGCTAATTCAAGCTGTATATCTGCTACAAAAGTTTTACTATATGGCTGAGTACTGGTTAATTTGTGGCTAAATTTAACTGTATTGTAACTATTTCTGAAATTATTCATTATGAAATACTTCGCGGTACTATGTGTTTTAATTTGTCTGATTTTTAATACAAATCTATCACTTTATATCAATATGACATAGTTTTTATATAGTGATGGTCCCTTTCTCTTCCCACTTACCTTATATTATACAAGCAAGCTTCATAAATACGCATTGATAATATAAAAATATTGGTCAAGTCTACCATATAGATGTTAATTACATAAAATACATAAACAAGTAGGGTTATTTATCATATGAAGCGATTAGTGATTAGTTAACATACCGAAAAGAAAAAGGAATAAAAGTCACAAGGTTGTGGAAAGATAGGGGCCGCCACAGACTGGATTTGGAACAAGAGAATTGGATTTAAGTAAGTTTCTTGAGAGACATGTTGGAGAAAATATATAAATTTGAGATAGCATTTGTGTTTTGTCATTTTGTGAACCTATAAAATATAAAAATATACAGAATATAATAAAATAATTTTAATCTTTATTTGTTGATCAACTTGGCCCATGTTGTTGCACTTTACGTTAGGTAACAGATCAATTCCAACTCACCAATCATTATTATAAAATTAAAGTAAATGAATAAATAAATGGCCCATATGCTCAAAACATGATCTTCGACAAAAGATCCTCTTTTCCTTTGCGTAGTGTTTATGACGTGTAAACTGTAACTAGTTTTAATGTCTGTCCGTCTATGCTCTTTTGTCTTATAACATCTATTAGATACTTTTTACAAGTGGCAAGAAAATTAGTATTGCTAGTCAAATAGAGATGGAGTTAATGAAATTGAGATTTGATATTAGGCCTCAGCGTTCGGGATCCCAATCGGGTTTCGGTTTTTCGAGTTTATCAAAATCAGTTTCATTCGGGTTATATGAAAATTCGATTCAGGACCGGTTCGGATTCTATCGGGTTCGGGTCGGAGTTAGTAAATCTTCAAAAAACCGGTACAACTCGATGTACTTTCGGGTTCGGGTCTCAATTGGTTCTTCGGTTTAAATGTACCTGATTTATATCTAATTTGTAACAAAAAAAAAAGTAAAATCGGTTCTTTGGTTTTAAAATACTTGATTTGTACCTATTTTGTAACCAAAACATAAATAAAATCGGTTCAAAAAAAGAAAGGAACATCAAATGTGATCATTCAAAAACAAGTGAAAGGTAAACATAGTTATTGATCGAAAGAAAACCAAATAAATGAAAGCATAAAACGAAAACCAAGTTCTCATGAAATGAAAAACATTTTTCAATGAAAACAAAACCAAAATCTAAAAACTTCAACCTTCAACCGCCACCTTCAACCATCAATTTTCATATAATAGATAATTATTTTAGATGTTCAATATATTTTGAATACATATTAGGAATTGAGATCATGTTTGGTACAAGTTCTTTTTGGAAATTTTGAATGTTTCGGGTTCTATCGGATATCCATTTAGGTTCGGGTTCGGTTCGGATAATATCCATAACCCGAAATACCATAAAACAAGATCTATTCGGTATTTATGCCGGGTTTCGGATCGGTTCGGATTCATTTTTATCGGATCGGGTTCGGTTCGGGTTTTCGGGTTCGGTTTATTTGTCCAGCCCTATTTGATATCATATTTTAATCAAATTTAATGAAGGATTAATTTATCAATATGGTTGAATCGAGAAAGTTTTTTTACAAATATGGAAATTCTTTTAATTTATGAAGATATTAATTTTATAAATAATTGCATTATGATCAAACTGGTTGGTAAGTGACCGGAACTTTTAAATCACGAAGCGCGAAAAACAAACATATGGGGAAAATATAGAAAATGATTTAAGTATGGGCAAATCTCCAAAATATCATCTTTCTAAGTTTATATCACAAAAATAGCACCTTTCTAAGTTTATCCTTTGAAAATTTTAATTTTTTTATTTTTCAAAATTTGAAATCTTATCCCCAAAACTTCATTTCTCAACTCTAAACCCTAAACCGTAAACTCTAAATCCTAAACTTTAAACCCTAAACCCTAAAATCTAAACTCTAAACCCTAAACCCTAAACCCTAAATCCTAAACCCCACCTTTTAATTCTAAACCCTAAGTTTGTGACTTTTGATAAAATATTAAGTGCTATTTTTGTGATTTTTGACCTTGAGTGCTAGTTTGGGAACAAAAACTTGATTTAGTGTTCTTTAAGTATTTGGGACGACCTTTTAAATATTAAAGAAAGAAAAACAAAAGGGTCTTAAAGCCTTTTTGATTTACCTTTTAAGGACTAAATTCCGCAAAAATTCTCTCAGCCGCCCTCTCCTTCCTTCCAACGATAAGACACAGAGGCGGAGGAACGAAATCAATTTTTGTTTTCCTGATTGTTGATTGGATTCTGATCCATATAGTCTCCCAAGGCTCGATTCCTTCCTTCTTTCTCCAACTGGTTAGTTTTTCTTTTTAAAAAGAAAATATTGCTACGATGAATCTGTATCTGTTATTAGTTTCGGGTTTATTTACTTTTCTTTTATAATGGAAATCTCGATTTTTTTTTGTTTTCGAATTTAATTGATTGGTTTGTTAACTGATGGGGGAAGAAGAAAAAGGTTATTTGATTAATGTTGATGGTGAAGACGGTTGTTAGATAATTAAGAATCACATTTCTTAAAACAAAGTGTGTAATATGATAACTTAGCTTAAGGAGAAAGCAACTTGAATGGTGAGTGGACTAAATAAAACATTTAAAAAGTTAAATGCTTTCTGTAACTGTTGCATTGATCTGTGTTACTGGGTTCTTAAGCCAAGCTTAAAGACAGCTGCTTTGTGGGGTTGATGCAATGGTTTTAATAGTTAGTTAGACCCCCATTTTTTTTTCCTTTTGATCTTTGTTTGTTTGCATTTCAAATTAGTGGATAAAATCAATCTTGTTAAATGTTCTTTTTGGGAGGAAAGAGTGACAATGGCTGGCACCAAGGGATCAGAGAGTGTTAGGAGTTTGATGAACCCAGGGAAAAGTGCTTTGCTCCCTCCAAAGATCCCGTTTCCTAGTGGTTTGATGGGTTCAAGGCTCAGCCACAAGGTTAGTGTTGAGAAAGCTCACCAGCGGACATCCTCTGAGAGCCATTTGGTAGAAGAAGAGCTTCCCTTTTGGCTTGATGATCTTCTCAATGAGCCTGAGAGCCCTGCTCGCAAGTCTGGTCATAGGCGTTCGGCAAGCGACTCTTATGCTTACCTTGACGTGGCTAATGCTGCTACAACCATAAGTGATTTCAGCTATAGGAATCCAGCTGCTTCTATTCAAAGAGGAATTCAAGAGCTTGATCCTAGTCAGGACGCTTCCTTTTACGCTGATGGTAGTTTCCTGAAGCAGAGGAATCGACCATCTGGGGCTCGTCCTTCTTGGACTCGAGAGAGTGTTGGTGGTGGGAAACACATGGGAGCATCATCTTATATGTCTCAAGATGCAACAGCAGAAACAAAGAGGTTCTCTTCTGAGGAAAACAACTCCAATCCTCAGCCTGGGGCGTATGAGGCTGATAATACAAAACGAGCCAAACAGTAAGTGATCTCTTTACTCCTTCTTGAATGATTTGAATAGCATATCACGGATGATTGATGTATCATAACATGGCTCCCTGCAGGCAATTTGCACAACGATCACGGGTACGTAAGCTCCAGTACATATCTGAGCTAGAAAGGAATGTACAAACATTGCAGGTAACGCTAAGAAAAAAATAAAACCCTTGTATTTAAAGATAGTCAGTGAAAGATGTATTCGAGTATGATATTTTTGGGTATCGATAGGCAGAAGGCTCCAAAGTTTCAGCTGAGCTTGATTTTCTCAACCAGAGGAATCTTATTCTGAGTTTGGAAAATAAAGCTCTTAAGCACCGCCTTGAAAGTATAGCTCAGGAGAAGCTTATCAAACAGCGTAAGTTTCTTCTCCAAAAAAATGTTCTTCTATCTTCTTTTAGAGACCTGAAGTATGAATTTTCAAGTAGTAGCTGGTCATCAAGATTGAACATTACGTAACTATTTGCACTCCTATTTACTTTAAGCTGCTGGAGAAACTAATAAACACGCTTTACAATACTTATTAGCCCATTGGATATTGTAGCAGAGTAGTAGTACTACGACTCATGAGTTGTCTATTGTGCAGTGGAACAAGAGGTGCTGGAAAGGGAGATTGGAAGACTACGAGCTCTGCATCAACAACAACAGCATACTCGTCAACAATCAGCAAGTCACAAACGTGCAAGTAGCAAAGATCTGGACTCTCAATTCTCGACTCTTTCCCTGAACGCTAAAGATTCCAACTGCAGGCGTGACTCTTTATCTGTGATGGGTCAGTTCCACTTTTAGTCAGTGTATCTGAGTGTCTCTCTACCCACGGGTTCATTAGCTCTAAGAGGGCATGCCGTTTCAACAAGATCAGGCCCTACTCTATTGTCTCGTAATGCTCCCTCACTTTTTTTTATGGTCTAGTGCACCTGGTTTCCGTTACCTGAAAACCTATATTACTTCCAGCATATGGCTTGCCTGAGGTGCTTTAGTTTGAAGATCATACACCTGGACTTCATTAATCTGGTGTTGTTGTGGTGACTTGTGGTTTGGTAAAAGATACACTGATATGTGGAGTTGTACTGTTTATTTGTTTGTATTTTATGTAACTGGTCAAATGGTGCATTCCCGTGGAGTGAATGGTTCATGTAAAGTTGATGACGTTGTAAACTTCCCCCAAGTGTGAGGATAATTTGATTGCTTGAGAATTGCTGAATTGTACAATTCAGATTCTGAATTCTTGTGTCGAAGCAGTTAAGCAGGTTTGGAAATTTGAGTTGGAAAAGTTCTTCACCTACTGGCTAGGAGAAAAACTATTTTCTATAGTCCTTCTTTATAAAGTTATAACAAAACTACTTTTTAAAATTTATGATAAAACTATTTTAATTAAAAAATTGCATGCTAAAGAAATGAAGCTGATGTACAATAAAATTTATAAAATATCAATTCACTAATTATATTATGTTTATTAAAGAAAAATACCCTCAAATAGTAATAAAACAAGGATTAAAAAAAAATCTCAAAATAGCATTTATAAAAATGTTAAAGTACAAATATACTTATATTTATAACTTTATGATTAACTAAATATATATAAAAAAAAAATTAAAAACATGTAGATAATAAAGGACCTAATAATAAACTATATAATAAACATATCTTTAAATTAAATTTAAAATTTAGTGATTATGGTTTAAATTTTAATATGTAGGGTGTAGATGAGGGTTAGGCTTAGGATATATGATAATTTATTCATATACAGTCTGAAGTAATTTGACTTTTTGAAAATTTTAGATGATTTTAGGTGCATTAAAAGTTTTACTAGTGATCTTTGTTAAACCTTCTATAATTTTATTTATAATTAAGAGATTTAAATTTTTATTTTTCTTAAATAAATTTTGATAAAACACTGTAAAATGATAACAAGAATTTGACAATTAAAGGCTTAAACTATTTTCAGTAAAGTGGATTTCAAAATTATTTGTCAAATAACAAGTTCAATAAAACTAAATTTTAAATAACTCTATTTAAAAATATTTAGTTAATTTATCATGTAAACACAAATCACCTCAAATTCCTAATTGAATACTATCTTGTTAATAGTTTTTTATGTTTATGAATATTTTTTGAGATTTTTTTTTTCTATGATAAAAATTATTGGGTTTTTTTTAAATATGATTCAAAATTTGGAGTCAACCCCAAAAGTAACTCATGCTTCTTTTTTTTTGAAACTTTCATTTGCTCTATTCATTCTAGAAAGTTGAGTTATTCACGAAAATGTTGTTACTTTTTTCGAAAATATGGTTTTACTCTATCATCCTCATATTCATCAAGTATTTACAATATTGTCATTCCCATAAATACACCAACCAATTTGAAGCTTTTAATGCACCAAAAAATCAATTTTTACTCTTCATAATTCATTTCTTTTGCACACCAACAAATTTGAAGCTTTTAATGCACTAAAAAATATGGTTTTACTCTATCATCCTCAGATTCATCAAGTATCTTTCACTTTCTCTCTAGATTTATCCAAAAAACCAAAATTTTGATTCCAAACTTTGTAAGGTTCATAGAGACATAAAAGCTCATGATTCTTGGTCATTAACGAGTGAATCACTTTTGTGGTGAAGTTTTGTATTCATGGAGAAACTAAACAAGTTATCTCATGGGTTTTGTCAACGGGTTTAGTTTTAATTTGATAAAAAATTTGTTATATTTTAGATTTTTAATGTTTAACAGGAAAATTTAAAATTTTACTAAAATTCGAGCGGGTAAAAGACTTTGCTGTAAACTCTTTAAGAAATTTTCGAAGAAATTTTCTAGTGCATTATAAATTGAAATTTTTTTGGACGTCTTCCAAAATAATAATTAGACGGGAAACCTAATTCTACTAAAAATTTAAACGGAAATTGGAAGACTTTGTTGTGAAATCTTCTATAAAGTCTTTTAAAAGTCTTCTAAACCCTATATTACTAAAAGTCTTCGGAAGACTTCACATGTATGAAATTCAATCTCAATTCACTCATATATGTTGAAAACAATTCAATATTTTAGAAATGTTTATTATTACATGATTTTGAAAATTTTCCTATCAATATAATTTTTTTTTATAAAATTAATAAATTATTTTGAACATCTAATACATGAAAAGACTTCTTTTCGAAGACTTCACTTTAGGCGAGAAACCTAAATTCTACTAAACTTTAGGCGGAAATATGTATGAAGTCTTCGAGGAAATCTTCTAGTGCATTATATGTCGACTTCTTAGAAGACTTAAGACTTCACAGGAAGTCTTCTGGGAGGTCTTCCAAACCCTAACCCAATCAAATAACTAACCAAATAGCAAAAAACAATTCATTAAACTTAAAATAAACTTATAAAGTGTTTAATATACACAAACTAAACACATGTAAGTTAATTTTTGTAAAAAAAAAGTTAAGATTCCAAAATCAAACCTTAAACATACAAAACAAATACTATAACATATGTTATCAAACCCTAAACCAAAGGCAATCATGACTCAATCTACATTCACTCATTTATATAGAAAATAATTCAATTTTAGTAAATATAAATTTATGTTGGGGTCAAAATCGGTCACGACGGAATCAATGTCTGAAAGTCCGTGTTGGGGTCGAAAACGGTTGCAACGAAGTTAACGTCAAAATCCCCGAAGAAGAAAACGTAGAAACCTTCTTCGACAAATACTTTTTCGAAATAGATTCTTCTATACGAAAAGCTTTGCGGAAAAAACGCGAGTCATCGGACAAGAGCTCGAAGAGGGTCGCTACGTAGCGACCGAGCTCGAGCCAAAGCTCGGTCCCTACGTAGTGACCGAGCTCGAGCCAAAGCTCGGTCGCTACGTAGTCACTGAGCGTTCGCTAGGTCGCTACGTAGCGACCGAGCTCGAGCAGGAGCTCGGTCGCTACGTAGCGACCGAACTCTTCCAAAACGTCGATACGACATTAGTCCATGCGTTCTCGTCTACCCTTCGATGCTATCTCCCGAAAACTGTAGCGAACCCATTTTACGATTCCCCGCCATTCTAAGTTATCGATCAAACTTTACCGTAAAAACCGCGGAAAGTTCGTTCTTTATCGAAAGAAGCCGTAATATACGCTTCGAGTCGGAAGACGGCCCAAAGGGACCTAAGACATGACTTGAGGCCCAACTTACGATTTCTTAACCAACAGCCCATAAGCCGCGTGACGGTTTACGCTTGGGTCGCAAGGAAAGATAAATGTCAAGTTTCCGCGGATAAATTTGAAATTTTGAAGATAATTACGAAGATCGGAAAAAAATGGAATAACTCCATTTTTATGCTATGGCGACTTAAGAGCATAAGGGGAAAAGCGTAAACCGACCTTGAAGCCAGTATATAAGGAGTCCTAGGCGAGAGGCATGGGGGGGGGGGACTTTTCACAGCAAACTTAGCACTTAGAACAATTTTAGGCAATTTTCCGTTTTTGTTATTCGAGCTGCGACTCAATTAGGTTTTTGCCGTCTTAGGGTTTTAGAACTAGGAATCTCGCCGACAGCTCTCGTAGCCCAGGCACTTACCTTGTTGTAAACGCTCAAACGAAGATTCGGTATAAGAACTATCTTGCCCTCTTTTTCGATTTCTTATTTTATTACTGTTCTCGTTTCGTGTTCTGATTGCTTGGCGTGTGGTATTAGCAGATATCCGGGACCTCTGGGAAATTAGGGTTTTCCTAGTTTCCTTATTTAAACGGAAATCGATAGTGCGAATTTCGGTTCCCACAGTTTGGCGCTAGAAGGAGGGGGGGTACGGATCAATCTAACTCTCAGCCACAAAACGCTTGATCAAAACAATGTCTGGAAACACGAAAGACAAAATCGTAGTTTGCAATAACGCTGGTAAGACAACTCCAGCCGCCACTGCGCCTACGGCGAACGCTTAGGCAAACGCCATAGTTCTTGAGAAAATCGAAAACCTAGCCGCGACTCTTCGCCACAGGAAGTGCAACGAAACAAGCTCGCGATTTCTCTGTCTAAACGTAAAGGGAAACTATAAATTTTATCAAACCCCGTAAGTTTGACTCATTTCCGAGCTAAAGAAGTTTCAATGCGTATGGGTTTTACCAAAACATTTTTTCCGAAAACTTTTCGGAAGGTAAAACTTGTTCTCCCAAAAACCGCAGAAAACCCCTAGGTTAATCGCGGAAAAAGGAAGCGCAGCAAATCGATTACACAGCTCGGTCGCTACGTAGCGATCGAGCTCTAGCTAAGCTCGGTCGCTACGTAGCGGCCGAGCACGCACACATCTCGGTCGCTACGTAGCGACCGAGCACACACACAGCTCGGTCGCTACGTAGCGACCGAGCACGCACACAGCTCGGTCGCTACGTAGCGACCGAGCACGCACACAGCTCGGTCGCTACGTAGCGAACGAGCTCAAGCCAACTCTCCACTCGCTATGAAGCGACCTGCAAGGCCTCATAAAGGTCCTCATTTGCGTTCTCGTTTGAATTCTCATCGAAACGCTTTTCATTTCGTCTCAATCGGAGTTTCCGTTGAGATTTTACGACGAAAACAAGTAGGACTCTTCTTGGCTTGCTTCCACTCGCTACGTAGCGACCTGTCTGACCTTCACTCGCTACATATCGACCTGTCAGGCCTCAGAAAGGTCATCCTTTAGGTTCTCTTTTGAATCCTCATCGAAACGCTTTTCGTTTCGTCTCAATCGGAGTTTCCGTTGAAATTTTACGACGAAAACAAGTAGGACTCTTCTTGGCTTGCTCCCACTAGCTACGTAGCGACCTGTCAGACCTTAACTCGCTACATAGCGACATGTCAGGCCTCATAAAGATCCTCCTTTATGTTCTCTTTTGAATCCTCATCGAAATGCTTTTCGTTTCGTCTCAATCGGAGTTTCCGTTGAGATTTTACGACAAAAACAAGTAGGACTCGTCTTGGCTTGCTTCCATTCGCTACGTAGCGACCTGTCAGACCTTCACTCACTACATAGCAACTTGTCAGGCCTCATAAAGGTCCTAATTTAGGTTCTCTTTTGAATCCTCATCGAAACGCTTTTTGTTTCGTCTCAATCGGAGTTTCCGTTGAGATTTTACGACAAAAACAAGTAGGGCTCGTCTAAACTCCTTCGCTTGCTCCTACTCGCCCTTACCTCCATCTTTGTGTTCTCTTTCAAATCTCGATCGAAACGTCTCTTGTTTCGTCTTGATTGGAGTTACCATTGAAACTTTATGATAAAAAAACTCGCAAAGACTTGTTTTCTCGCTTGGATTCAGATTAATCGTATAAAACGGCAACGGTTAACTTAACACCTTAGCCATCTCAGCTATACGATTACGTTGAACCTTTTTATAAAAATTAACGTCGTATCTAAGGAGAATATAAAGGCCAAGTTCGGAAGATAAATGTCAAGTTTAAAGGATAAAGACCAATATCGAAAATGGCGAACATACACGAGAAGAGGAAGGGGAAATAAGCAAGCAAAACTTAGAAGAGATAAAACAGCGTCTTCGAGAGAACTAAGGTATTTCCGAGTTGAGATTTTTGAAATCAGACTTGGAATTTTCAAATTACTAAGAAATAAAAACGCCTTCGAGACTGTCATAGAACTTTAGGGAACGTAAAACCTAGGTGGATAGTCTAGCGAACTAAGTCTTAGGAGATTTTTCTTGTCTCGATATATCATTCCATAACTGTTCAGCCAGATCTTGCAAACTGATCTAAACTCTCCGAAAATCAAGAAACGATCGCCACGCATATCAAGCTCGCTTCCTAAAGAGAGAAAAAACTAGAGACATGAACGTCGTCTTAAAACTGATTCGTTTCTAGCAATTTTCTCGGAACCGACATATTCCAAGTCGTCAAAGTGGAAACAAACCAAATCACAGTCCAAGCGTCGTCTTTAAATCGTCCAGGATTATTGATCATTTCAAACCTTAAAAGAAGAAACGTACACAACCCTTCAAAGTATCAGTTCAACTGTTTTCTTTCGTAAAAAAAAAAAGGGAGTAGGTACGTATACTATACTCGTATACTCCCAAACTTCAAAAACTTTTGCAAATCGTCAAGAAAACGATTTTGTCAAAGCAAATCGTCTCAAATAGGCAAACGACAATCTAAAATTCGTCTAAACGCTAGCATTATATCCAGACGATCATGAACATAATCTCAAAGACTATACATCATTTCTTGTCGCAATCATGCGTACAGAAAACATATACCAATATCAAACTGAAACTCGACGATTAGCCAAAGTATTGAAGCCCTTTCCAGTTTTAGAAAGCCAGTTTCGTTTAAAAATTTCTACGAGAAATCTTCAATCACCAAAGTATTTCTTTCAGTTTCCGTTGTACCAAGTGAGCCACAGAAAAGCATCGAAAACATTTGTGACGAAGAAAACTCGAGAATAGATGTAGCATCGTGCACAAAGAGACGCTTTCCTCCCGATGGTGGCTAGATCCACCTCTGGTCGACCAATTCGTTCCAGAAACGAATGTGTCATGAGAATCCTTTCATAAAACCTATGAAAAACGTTCTGCGACTAGATCGTAATGAAATAAACTTCGGTAACACTCCATGAGTAACTCAAAGCAACTTTCACCTAGGATCGAAATCACGGCAGAAACGTTTCTCGTGAAACCCACAGAAACAACACTACTTTAACATATGTTTACATATCACCGATCTACAACCTTCGTAAAACCGGTCCCCGTTACTTACGCGAAAAATCCTTCGTACAATCAGACCAAGTCTTACGAAGAAACTTTCTAAAGTTAACATAACAGGCTTTATGAAGAACCATGCGGCTCGCTGGCTTCTGCTTTTCTTTTCCCTCGGTCACATCCGAGAAGGCAGTCGTCCCGCCACTGACTCCACACTGGTTATGTAGCAAACCTCTTGGGCTTCGTCTTCCTCAGGCAAAAAAAAAAATTCGATTTTCATAAGACTATAGGTCACATTATACGAAATATTCGTCGTATAACTAAAACCTAGAGCGGAGAATCGTTTTCTATGACTATCGGCCATATTAGCATGGATAACCCCGACAAACTTGGCCTATCAATCTCGACAAGCGCTAATTGGCCCTCGGTCAATTACGCCTTCCACTAAAGGTCCAAACCAATATTTACCATCCCCTTTAAGGACGGTCGTAAACTAACATGACCTTAAATGTTAAAGTACCATGGTGTAATCCTTGACCTGCAACATCCTTGGCTATCTGAGTGAACACATCCCTCACGCCAAGCCAAACTATTTGAGAAACCATAGCTCCATCACTTAACGGCTAAACGACAATCTACGATTTGTCTAAAAACGTTGTGTGACTATTAAGAGAATAATTATCGTATAGCCTACAGTCGGAAGTCATATGATAAATTCTTCGTAATGAAACTCAGTCCTAACAACCAAATGGTTAAAGGAAGATCTGAGCTTTTCGAGAATTGACCGAGTTCAATACGCTCCACAATTCACTTTAAGCCCGCAACGTTTTACCCATAATACGCGGCATGTAAGGAAAAATCCGTAACAAAGCTTCTAGAGCTATGCGAAACATCCTAAAAAATGCACAAAATAGATCTCGGAAAACCAACACTTCACAAAGCACTATGAAGGAAAACGCTTCTTCGCATGAAAAAATTTACGCGACACCTCAGTCCTAATTCCTCGATCGCAAATCAAATTATTAGCATCCAAACAGGAACAACAATTTTGGCTGCGAACATCCGTAGTCAAACAAGAACTTTTCTCAAACGCAGGGCTAAGACTAAACCCTTGCAACATCGCGAAACATCTTCAAGCCTGCGAACATTTCAAGCACGAAACGCGGCATACGAAAGAATAACAAATCTTCAGCCTCGCGAGACGTCGCAGACGCCTGAAGATTTGTTCTTCGACGAAATTTCCTTCCTCGATAAAAACACTTTCTTGGAAGACCAGACAGTCGTACGCATTAACATCTTCTCAAAACATATCCTTCGCGAAGACTCGAAACGGTATTTTTTACCATTAAGTTTGTTGCTGATCACAACGAACTCTTAACGTCCTAAATAGACTTAGCCATCTCGTGGAGATGACTCTCGTACAACCGACACAAGGATAATAGCGCTATAAAAGAAACCCAAAATTTTTGGCCAGCACTTCCAGGAGGCTTAAAAATTGTCCTTGGAGAGATGCTCGGTTTCAACCATACAAGTCGTATAAGCCGAGAAGCTATCGCGGACTTTAAATCGGTATGGAATCAGGATGAAACTGAAATGGGATACGTAAGTCGAATTAGTCATCGCACCCTCTAAAACCAGGAGTAAACCTAGGTCTTGCCCTAAACCCAGCGCACTGGTCTCTAACATCTCTAGGCATAGTATCAAAAACCTTGATACGAGATCCCAAAATTTGTCTTTTTGCCAATATTCGAGCGTCTTCAGAAATCCCGCAAGATTTACACACTGCGGAAAACTCTCGAAACAGATCACGGATATAGCAGTTCACACAGAGTTAGATTACGAGATGACAACTCGTAGTCTTTCTTCTACACCCATATAAAATGCCATCGGCAGCAACACGCCTGAAAACTGTTACATAAAAACTAAACCGTAAAGGTCTCATTGGAAAACAAGTCATAAGAACCTTAACTCCAAGACGAACTACGAAAGGCTTGATCCCTTCAACAAGGGTACGTAGGCAGCCGTCATAAGGCGCAGCCCCAATCTTATCGCGTTATACTCTTAGAAGAGCGAGAAGACCACTTACCACGAACCTTTTCGACCATTAATTCCGCCTAACTCACCTAACTTGCCAAGCCACTCGCTAAAACCTCACGCTAGAAGCTCATGGTTCTAACGAGCTGGGGGCTAACTGTTGGGGTCAAAATCGGTAACGACGGAATCAATGTCTGAAAGTCAGTGTTGGGCTCGAAAACGGTTGCAACGAAGTTAACGTCAGAATCTCCGAAGAAGAAAACGTAGAAACCTTCTTCGACAAATACTTTTTCAAAATAGATTCTTCTTTACGAAAAGCTTTGCGGAAGAAACGCGAGTCATCGGACAAGAGCTCGAAGAGGGTCGCTACGTAGCGACTGGGCTCGAGCCAAAGCTCGGTCGCTACGTAGCGACCGAGCTCTTCCGAAACGTCGATACGACATTAGTCCATGCGGTCTCGTCTACCCTTCGATGCTATCTCCCGAAGACCGTAGCGAACCCATTTCACGATTCCCCGCCATTCTAAGTTATCGATCAAACTTTACCGTAAAAACCGCGGAAAGTTTGTTCTTTATCGAAAGAAGCCGTAATAAATGCTTCGAGTCGGAAGACGGCCCAAAGGGACGTAAGACATGACTCGAGGCCCAACTTACGATTTCTTAACCAACAGCCCGTAAGCCGCATGACGGTTTACGCTTGGTTCGCAAGGAAAGATAAATGTCAAGTTTCCGCGGATAAATACGAAATTTTGAAGATAATTACGAAGATCGGAAAAAAATGGAATAACTCCATTTTTATGCTATGGCAACTTAAGGGCATAAGGGGAAAAGCGTAAACCGACCTTGGAGCCAGTATATAAGGAGTCCTAGGCGAGAGGCATGGGGGGGGGGGGGGACTTTTCACAGCAAACTTAGCACTTAGAACAATTTTAGGCAATTTTCCGTTTTTGTTATTCGAGCTGCGTCTCAATTAGGTTTTTGCCGTCTTAGGGTTTTAGAACTAGGAATCTCGCCGACAGCTCTCGTAGCCCATGCACTTACCTTGTTGTAAACGCTCAAACGCAGATTCGGAATAAGAACTATCTTACCCTCTTTTTCGATTTCTTATTTTGTTACTGTTCTCGTTTCGTGTTCTGATTGCTTGGCGTGTGGTATTAGCAGATATCCGGGACCTCTGAGAAATTAGGGTTTTCCTAGTTTTCTTATTTAAACGGAAATCGACAGTGCGAATTTCGGTTCCCACAATTTACATCATTTAGATATGTTAATAATTAAATGATTTTAATTTTTTTCTCCATCAAAATATTTTTTTGAAAATTTATAAATTATTTTTGAGATCTATTACATAAGAAGGTTTCCAGAGAAGTTTTCTCAAAAAAAACTTCATTGGGTTATATTCGTAAAAGTGCATACAATTTTTTTTTGGTCATAAGAGGCTGGTTGTAATTTCACTACCATTTTAGGTTAGTTATGCATTTAATTCAATTTGGAGTATACATTTGCATTTAGAATCAATTTTTGATTCAATTTTGGCAAATTCCCCAACATTATTTTAGTGATATCTATGATATTTGTTCAGTAATTAAATACTTAGCATTAAGAATGAATCGGGGTAAAAAAGAAAATATTTTTCATTTGACTAACAAATATCAAATTAAGCATGCGCACTTTAACGGGACCCGAAAATTTGAACCGGAGCCAACTGAAAATACTCTATTCTAAACCGAACCAAAAATATATAAATATCTAATTGGGTGCAAAATTGCTCCACTCGAAATAACCAGAACCGAAAAGAACTGATTCAAATAAATCTGGACCCAAAAATAACCGACCCGAATAGATCCGACCCATATAGATCCAATAAGAACATATTCATGCACGATCTAAAAACATAAATATCAAAAATTGTGATGTTATGTGTTCCATTGTCTATATTTTAGTTTATAATTTAGTTGAAATGTCTTTTTGTTAGCAATCTTCATTATTATTTTGTTACATTTTTAAGTAATTTGAAACTTTAAATTTCGAGTTTAAAATTGTTCTTCACTTATCAACAGTTTATTTTGTTATTTTACAAAATTTTAAATAGATATGATGGATTTTGGTTAAATTCTGATAGAATTTGAGTATTTCAAAAAAGAAAATTGAATCATAAATATCCAAACTCTATTCGGATCCGCTAGGACCCATAAATTATAGCTATTTTACAAATATTGTATTTATAGACCCGAACTGATATAGATCCAAGAGGAATTGACCCAAATTCGAACCAAAATTTTTCAAATTTCTAATTAAATTTAAATGTTTAGGATCCAAAGAATTCGGACCTGGAAAAACTGATCCAAACGTGATTCAGAGACCCGAACTCCCAGACCTATAGAAAATGTTAAATAGACTTTTTGATCATTGTTAATACAAGATAGAAAGAAAAAGAAAGAAAATCAAGGTGAATGATGGTATAAAAATAGAGAAATCTGGTCACGGCTAAGTATGTACTTGTCTACATATCTATCAGTGTTCAAGAACTTGTTAAGCGTAAACTAGACACTTTGTATAGAACTAAGGTCCACATGTATTAATCAAGGCATATATGATGAGGTATAGGCTTTAACAAATTATATGTTTATTTATTTTAAATTGTATATTTATATTATATTTTAAAAAATTATGTGTGTTAGTTAAAAATTACTTTGATGAGATGTAAAAAATAAAATATATTAAAAAGGAATCAAACAACTTATGAAATAACACCAAAAATTAAGAAATTAAACAAACCTACGAAAAAAACAACAAATTTTTTTTTTTGAAAAAAATATCATCATTTGTTTATCGACAAATTGGTGATGAAGAAAATATAAATAAATTAGTCATAATTTATATATTACTTAATTTAACCAGTTTATACCAATTTAAATAGATGTAAATCTCAACATAATTGAATCACATAAATCGGATTTTAAAAAATCGTTTCAGTTATGAGGGATTAGTCACGTAAGTGAAGTGTCTCGTAGATCGATTTTTGACCATTGATATCTATACGATGATTCGGTTTAATTAAGTGATTTCAGAGAAGCAAGCAGACATATTTAGTATCT
Organism: Brassica napus; assembly: GCF_020379485.1. Classification (NCBI taxonomy): domain Eukaryota; kingdom Viridiplantae; phylum Streptophyta; class Magnoliopsida; order Brassicales; family Brassicaceae; genus Brassica; species Brassica napus. The sequence goes on from NC_063444.1 coordinate 31,124,066, forward strand.
GATATATGCTCGATTCAAAATTTCAGTAGATTTTAAACTATTAAAGTGGAATTGGAACCTCATCCCCTAATCATTATTTATGAAATGATTTACATGTGTTATCACCACATTCAATCTCAATGACATAACTTTTAGAAAATGATACATGACATTAACATGATTATAACAATGCAAATTTCTTTGAAAAGATTTATAATTTTTGGCAAGATGTGTCTAATATATATATATTAATGACTATTAACTCATATATCACCATTAATATAATTTTTATAAATATTTATTTTGACAAAACTATTTAAATATATAAATAATTAGTAACTCATATAGCACCGTTAAATTAATATACACATATATATATATCACATTAATAAAAATAAACTAAATATAGTTACAAATATATTTTTCACATCAACCTATATATCATATTTAATAGATATATTATCAAAATTAGTTGTAAGTATATATCAACAAATACAAAAATAAATCAACACTAATCAGATAATTTGAAAATGTAAACTTAAATTTTATTTTGAAATAGAAATAAAATTATATATAAAATTATTACTTCTGTGCATGTACATGGCCATAAAATTTTCTAGTTTTACTAGGTGTTTTCTTGCACCATGTGCAGTAAGAAATTTTTTAAATCTAACTTATATTTAAAAATAAAATTTATTAAATATTATAGATTTTACTATTTTCTTACTAATATTTAATATAGATTTGATATATATTAAATTAATTTGTATAAAACTAATAAAAATGATATAACATTGTATAATCATCAAAAATTTAGCCTAAACAATATTTATAAAATTTGTAGGTATATAAAAAACTAATGATCTTACGATTAGATATTTAAATTTTTAAAAAATTGTAGAAATTTTTGAAAGCTTTTGTAATACAAGTATAATTATAAAAAATAATAATATTTCGAAATTTTGAAATGTTATATATGAATATTTTTATTTTATAGATAATGTATGAGCTATTACCATATTTAAAAAAAAGTTTACCAAAAAGAAATATCAATATTAAATGTAATATATGAATTATTACCATATTCTAATAAGTTTGCCAAAAATATTAATCAACATTAAATGAAATTATTCATGTCATATTTTTTCCGGAAGCCATGTCATCAATTTCAGTAGCAATGTAATATTTGTTTTGTGAAATTGATTGTAGAGAGGACATGTGACAAAATTACTTCGCAAATATAATATAGGAGATATTATATGCAAAAATGGTTGGACCCGGTGGTTATGCAATTTGGACACATGCCCAGAAATGGCACGCGTCTGATAGGCGATATTTCCAGATAGAATTATATCTTGTCCGTTTGTGTACGAGTTGGTGTAATTTCACTATTGAGTCACGATAATTTGGACAAATGTGTTTTGCATGTATGATGTATGTAGAACGCCGACATGGCGGCTTTGCCAACTAGCAACTCTTTTTTTTTTTTTACTACTTTTTAAGAAATTACTAACTTTTGCATGTTTTTTTTTTTTTTTTTTTTTGTTTAACCAGGTGGTGGGTTCGGGCCTTCGGCCCTATTCCCTCTCCCTAGGCCCGGAGCCAGCCTGCGTCTGTACCGATTAAGGCCCTGGACACTCCTCCCACGGTGGATCGAACCCAGGAGCGCAACAACACCAACGCCTGCGCTTAAACCAACTGGGCTGCCACATCCGTGGTAACTTTTGCATGTTTTTTTACTAACCAGATTTGGATAATTTGGACAAATGTGTTTTGCATGTTTTTTTAGTAACCAACTAGCAACTCATATGAATATATGTTTACTAACTTTTTAAGAAATTACTTTTCAATTAAGCATTCCCTCTATATATTCACGTGTTTGTTTCGCAAATATTATTTAAATAATGATTGATAGCAAGGACAAAAGAAGAAAAATGAAAACGCATTGAAGTAAATATACATCTGCAGTCTGCGCTGCAACCTTTCTTCTTCCGGTCAATAAAAAAAAAACCTTTCACTCTCACCAAGAGCCACAACAATGTCAATGTCTATCCTTCTCCCCACCAATTTACAACAATGCCCTTCTCCTTCCTTCTCGCCGTCAACCCCACTACTCTCCCCGTCTCCTTCCACCGCTTTCTCCTTCGTCGGAACTAGCCGGAGATGCCTCCGACTGGTCACCTGTTGCGTCTCTTCCGTTCAAAGCTCCGTCGCGAACGGCTCCGCTCCCGCCGCCGTTATCGTGGAGAGAGACCAGATTCGTCTTGGTCTTCCTAGTAAAGGACGCATGGCCGCCGACTCCGTCGATCTTCTAAAGGTGACAAGTTTATTGCACTGCAAATGCGATGACGTTGAAAAATGATTAACAAGTGTTTAGCTTCAAAGCCTGACTAATTGTACTCTTTTTATGACAAACTAAAATATTCCAATATTTTATTTATTTATTGATTCAGAGACTAGCTTTCTGTTTCTGTCTTTGTATAGTCTCTTATGTTTCTTTCGCTTTTGAAACTTCTATGTTATGTTTAAAAAACTGTTTATTAAATTGATGATGACCAAAATCTTGATCATCTCTTTCTCTACCAGATATATTTCTTTTCTTTTTTTTTTTTGAACTTCTTGGAAGTGTTGTCTCTCTCTGTCTCACTTTGAGTGAAGTGGACATAGTAATTTGTAATCTCTTGACTCGTTCTGAGTTCTGACTCTTGATGTTTGTTCTGTGAAGGACTGTCAACTTTTCGTCAAACAAGTCAATCCTAGGCAATACGTTGCACAAATTCCCCAGGTATTACATTCCAAGAGAACTACTCAAAACGACAGCGTCTGTGTGTCTTATCTTACATTGGTGATCTTTTCGCGTCTCCCAGTTACCAAACACTGAAGTCTGGTTTCAACGGCCAAAAGACATTGTCAGGAAGTTACTCTCTGGAGATCTGGATCTAGGTATCGTTGGTCTTGACACAGTTTGTGAATATGGTCAGGTACGTCACCACCATAATCAGTTTTCTCTTGAAGAGCTTTAATATCCTGTTCAGCGTGTTTAATTATTGACACTGCTTAACCATATTGTCGAGTTATGCCATCGCATTTAGAATATAAATTTTCTCTGTGGTTTTTCTGAACTTTCTCTGGAAGGCTTGTTTGTATCATAACTTAAATGTTTGAGATTTCTTTCTTACAGGAAAATGAAGATCTTATCATTGTCCATGAAGCTCTCAACTTTGGAGACTGTCATCTATCCATTGCGGTATGCTCTAATCTATTGTGATTAAGGGTCCTCGTATCATTACGTTGGATGCCTATCTTAATGCAATCTCAAATGATCTCAGATACCCAACTATGGCATTTTTGAGAACATAAATTCTCTCAAGGAGCTAGCTGATATGCCACAGTGGAGTGAGGAGAGACCATTACGCGTTGCTACTGGCTTCACTTATGTATGATGAGTTACACATTCTCCTTTTGGTGCGCCGTTGTCATTAAATTAAATTCCTCTCTGGATGCATTTTGCTTCGATATAATATTTTTGGAAAATGATTCAACTGCTTTTTGCAGCTCGGCCCCAAATTTATGGAAGAAAACGGCATAAAGCATGTGACTTTTTCAACTGCAGACGGAGCTTTGGAGGCAGCTCCGGCGGTGAGTGAGATTACACTATTTAACATCTATGCCAACACTAGGCTAATAACGGTTTATCCCATAGAGATTCAATTTTTCAATGAAATAATTTGTACTATTGCGTTAGATCAATCTGCTAGGTTGCTATCTTTGACCTTTGTTGTTTGCTTAGAGGTTTATTTTTCTATTCTGAACTTGGAAATTGCCTATAGTGGAAAGATTTTTGTAGCCGCGCAAGTAGCTTGAGACCAAGGATTCTTTTGTGTTGTTGACACATATTTTTCTTGTTAATTAGATGGGAATAGCTGATGCCATATTGGACCTTGTGAGTAGTGGGACAACACTCAAAGAGAACAACTTAAAAGAGATTGAAGGAGGGGTTGTGCTGGAAAGCCAGGTAATTTTTAAGAGTCTGCATAGAATCATTTTGTGACCATTGTTCCCGAACATTTCCTTTATAAATTTCAGGCCGCACTTGTGGCAAGCAGAAGAGCATTGACCGATAGAAAAGGAGCATTAAAAACAGTTCACGAGATCCTCGAAAGATTGGAGGCGCATCTTAAGGCAGATGGCCAATTCACCGTACGCGCTTTGTTCTTGTGATGATGTTTCCTTTTTCCTACTTTCACTTTCTTTTCTCTAAATACTTTCATTTTTCAGGTTGTTGCAAACATGAGAGGAAATAATGCTCAAGAAGTGGCGGAGCGTGTGTTGAGTCAACCATCATTGTCAGGATTGCAGGTTAATGTTATGAAATGGTTGAATTTCTTAACCCTTAGCTTTTTGTATTTCTCATTGACTGTTTATAATGAGAGCAGGGACCAACAATAAGCCCAGTTTACTGTACACAAAATGGGAAAGTATCGATTGATTACTATGCCATCGTGATTTGTGTGCCAAAAAAGGCTCTTTACGAGTCTGTGAAGCAACTAAGAGCGGTTAGTAATCCGCGTAGTTTCTTGCTTACTAATCTCACCTTCCAAATAGCGGTCTATACTGTTCCCTCTCTTGGTTCTCTAGTCATTGACCATCAATGTTATTGCAGGTTGGAGGCAGCGGGGTATTAGTTTCACCTCTTACCTACATTTTTGATGTGGATACTCCAAGATGGGGTCAACTCCTGAGAAACCTCAATCTTTAAATGTTTTTGTATGAGTAGATGCTTACTCTAACAAGCTGTAAGAAGAATGGTGTAAGTCAGTGGGTTGTTACCTGTGTCAAGTTTATAGTTCTGTTTTTGTTTTTTTCTCTCGTTGCTGTTGTAGTTTTTGTTTTTTTTTTTTTTTTTTTTTTTTTGAACACATGCTGTTGTAGTTTCTACCTCGCTTTTCTGTATGGATCATGTGCGTTGTTGTTAATCTGTTGGAACAATAATAAAAAATTAAATAAATAAAGATGCGACATGTTTGAAGCTTTTGTAATTCATTTTGGTATCAAGGAACACATTTGTTAACAGTTTATCGCTGGCCTTGTCACCTGACGTGTAATTCCAAAAACAGGCTCCTTCTGCGCACACAGGCTCGTTGTTAAGAGTTCTTCAGTCTGACTTCAAAATTTCCTAGTTTGCTTTATAATCTGATAATGTAGTTCTTGTTTGACGACACGTTTCTGTAGGGTTGGGATTTTTTAACCAGAACCGATTATCCAAACTTATCCCACCGAAATGGACTGGTTCAGTTCAGTTTATTTTTAACACTATTTTATTGAAACTGATTTGAAATATATTACATCTTCTTACGACAATAACAATGAGAAACTAATGGTCTTTCAAGTTTCAACACTTAAAATAGCAAAAACATACATGATTGATGACACATCAGCAATACCTTGTTTTGAAAATAAGGTGGATATGTGTTCCCGTTCCAGTAATAGCAGACAGACTTCTAATAACTTCAGCGAAATCCCGACAAAAATTCTCATAGTTTAGATATGTCTTTTTCTTTAATTGCCTTGATCAATTTTGTTCCGAATTAGCTTCAGTTAAGCTACCGTCGAACAAGTTTGAACCTGATATCGAGAATAACCAGCAGTATCGCTCACATCAGCGCGACAGGAGACAGAGACAACAGAAAAATACAGGTAACTAACCACTGCAACAAGCCAGAAATTGAAACAAAACGGAACCTTATGCTCAAAGGATACTCTAATGGATGCCGGAGAAGAGAGGCTGTAAACAAGACTCCCAGTACACCACAACCATCCATTGCAACACACAATGAAGTTTGTGTAGCATTCAGCAAGAGCACACCGCTCCCAGCGGCTACATCGTCTCATCCCATCAACATATTGGGATCTGTACCTCTAGATTCAGACGCACACACGGCTCAACACTTTGAAGACAGGCCCGAAGAAACCTCAACCCAGCTGACCAAGCACTAAAGGAACAAACACCACATGTGATAGATCTCAAAACTTAAACAAGACAATCCAAAATTTTGTATCTTTTTTAAACCATTGATAACTAAATTTTAGTATCGTAATTCTATTTTTTTTACTAATTTATAATCATTTTAAAAATTCAATTCAAAATTTTAAATTAAGATTAAGTTTTCAATACTTGTTTGATTCAAATTTTAAAATTAAAACATTATGAATTTTTATATAGTATGTGATTTAATTTAAACAATATTAAATAAATATATATTTGAATCTGAAACCGGTCGGAACCGACCCAGATCAAAACAGAAAGTTTATCAGGTTTTATATGGATACACTTTTTTTACACTTGTTTACTAGGTGTTTCGTTTGTTCATGCGTGCAGAATTATTTTATAATTATTTATTAATACAAGCATTATAATTTAAAGACATCATAATAAGTTGTTCAATCCGTCAAAATTATAAACTGAACATCAAATTATTTATATATATAACAACTTTTTCATCAAAATGTATAAACTTGTTATTGCATTAAAGTTTTTTGAAACATTCACACATTTTAAATACTTTTTAAATATCCTTATACACGACATTCATTCATAATTAATAAATCTAATAAATAAGATTTTGAAATGACTGTATATTCTATTTTTAATTATACGGATTTAATTTTTTATTGATTAATATTTAATTATACAATTTTTGTTTCTAATTTTTGTGACTGCAGTTTTATTTCGGATAACAACATAATATATATATATATATAATCTTTTATATTTAAATAAAATTTTCTTTTTGGTTAAAATTTATTATATTAGTTTATAATAAATTATATTATCAAAGAAAAATAAATTTAATTAATTATTAAGGATAATCAGTTGTATATTTCTTATTTCCTGTGGAAGTCCTTGCTGGCTACAAGTGAAGTTCTTGAATATATTTATAGAAAATTGTCACAAATACCACATTCATAGTATCATTTTTCATGTTTACACTAATCACTTTTATTAATCATTTTTACCATCACTTTTAATCAAGGGTAAAAAACACTTATACTCTTAGGGTTAACTAATCTAGACTTAGGATTTAGAGTTGATGGGTGGGGTAGGATTTTTGGAATGTGAAATTTAGGATTTTAATAAATATATAAATAAACACTTAAAAATAAAATAAAAATAAAAATAAAGTTTCAAACATAATTTTCTATTTTCAAAAAGAAATTTTGAAAAAAATAAAAATAAAAATTTCGAAAAAAAAAATTTTATAACAAAGTTCGAATTTGAAAAAGTATAATTCGAAAACATTTTTATTTTTTTATTTAAATAATTATTTATTATATATATATATTGATAACAAGGGTATAAGAGTCTTTTGCCACTTAATGAAGAAAAATCTTTGAAAATGTCTCTTTATTGATGATAAAAAAGAAAAATGGTACTATCAAAGTGGTAAAAATAAAATTTTCCCTACATTTATTGGTGTAGGTCTCGTGTTTATGCTATTTTCAATCGTTCTTTTATGTTTGTTCACAAACTTTCCTTCTTTAAGTAATGGAATTCAACTGGGTGGCAAAAAAATATGAATAAAACATATCTTTGTCTTGACATTTAATGAAATGAGGATAAAAAGTTCTAAAACAAATTCTCAGGATATATATACATAAATAGTGAGCATTGTGATACATATGAATTATATATTTTTTTAAAACATGTTTTCATTTATTTATTTTTTCAAAATTTTTATTATAAATATTTATAATTAAATCTATAATAGATATAATAATAAATATTCATTAAGGGCACTAATGAATTTAGCTGCTTCAACTTTCAATATGAGTGGTGAGAAACTAAATCACTTTGAAAATAATACACAGATATCTTATATATTAAAACAGAAATCACGACCTTGATTAATGTGTTATTTTTTTAAAAAATAGACCTATTGGACCTATTCCTAGAAAGTCATGTTACATTTAATATATAATCTTATCATTTAAATTTTGGGTCTACCAGAAATTTTTATTGGGCTATCAATAATTGGATTTAAACAATAGAAAATCCATTGGATTTATAGATAATATAAATTAAATAGATATATAATTTAATGTTGTAATACTATACCTTCATATGCTAAATATTTAAATATTTGTCGATGTTAACTTTTAAAATTATGAAGATAATTTTTTAAATAACAAAAAATCATATTATCTAACAATGATTAATCTTTACTACCTTAAACCAATGAAAACAAATTTTAAACTATATAGTTTATTTTAAAAATTAAACAAAAACTAAAATTTTTATTATTTACTCGATAATATAAATCTATGAAGCGAAAATTTTAATTTTTAAAAAAACTTTCTAAATTTGTGAAATGTTACAATATCTTTGAATATGACAATAAAGTAATATTTTACTAATCTTTATATATATAGTTACGATTTTAATAATAAAATAATAATCCAAAATATATATATATAGAAGAAGATACAAATACATGTGAAAGTTTGAAAAAATCTATTCAATGAAAAAATATACAGTAAACTTATTATGTTTTTAAAATTGATAGACACATATATATTATAATATATACCAATTTAGAATTGAAAACAAAATATTTATATAAAAATAAATGAAAACAAAAATCTGCGCGGTTGCGCGGGTCGAGATCTAGTTAATTTTAAGAGATTAGAGTAAGTTTTCTTTCATGCGTTCAAAATATTTAATAATAAATTAAACAATTTTTATATATACAATTTTTTTCATTGACAAGATAAATATTTTTATATGTAAAATAAATTAGAAAAGGCTCATGCATTTCAAATGTTTAATAATAAATTAAATATCAAATTCTATACTTATGATAAATATTTCATTATAATAAAATCTTTACTGCATAAAATAAATTCGAAAACACTCATGATGCATAAAATTATATACAAATTAAATACATATAGGAATTTATCGGTCTTTAATTTATTTATAAATTTAATGGTATAAAATAACTTTTTGGATAACACAATATAAATTAGCTTTAGATAATGATAGTTATCAAATCAATAAAATTCGTTTTAAATTTATGATTTATATAAGAATAAACCTAATTATTCATGGGAAATTGCCACAAATACTACATTCATAGTACCACTTTTCATGTTTACACTAATTACTTTTACCCGCATTTTTAATGAAGGATAAAAGACACTGATACCCATAGGGTTAACCCTTGTTCAAAATTACGCTAGGCGTAACGCGTGCGGTGAGGTAGCGCCTAGCGCCGAATCGATTATTCGGAAATTATACGTGGATTAATCGGGGAGTAGTTTTAGGGCTTTTATCTCATTTTGCTTGAAATATATTAAATATGTAAATTATTCCAATAGTTGATGTGTGGTCCAGTGGTTAATGTTCGGTTACATAATGCATCAGACCACGGTTCGTACAGCGCTGTAGCCGTTTTGTACTTTCTATTTTATTTTTAGGTTTAATGAAGTCAATGACTAAAATGTCCTCGTCTTCAACAATCGGCCTGCAAATCCCAGAGCCGTTTTCCTTCATTTTTGTTTTTGCGATTTCTCTGTTCCTTCTTCTTAATCTTGTTAGTTTAAACTGAAATATAACAGATCTGCAGTCGAACATGTGATTTTGAGCTTCAAATATACAAAATAATGAACTTTAAAATTTTCACCGATTAAGTAACCGAATAGCATCAAATCGCCACGCTCGGTGGCCGTGGAACGTTTTTCCGGCGACTATGCGGCCCTAGGCGGCGCGTTTTCGAACAAAGGGGTTAACTAATCTAGACTTAGGGTTTAGAGTTGAAGTGTGAGGTAGGGTTTGTAAAATGTGAAATTTAGGATTCTAATAAATATATAAATAAATACTTAAAAAATATAATTTTTTTTTAAAAAATAGTTTCAAACATAATTTTCGATTTTCAAAAAAAAATTTGAAAAAAAGTAAAAAAAAATTCGAAAAAAGTATAATTCAAAAACATTTTTTTTAAATAATGATTTATTATATATATATATATACATATATAACAAGGGTACAAGAGTCTTTTGCCACTTAATGAAGAAGATATTTTTGAAAATGTTATTTTAGTGGTGGTAATGATGAAAAATGGTATCATAAAAGTGGTAAATATAAAATTTCCTTATTATTCATTAAAGGTAATATAGATTTTAGCCACTCATATAAAGGAAATTCATTCTCGTGGGTGGGAAAAAGACGATCCGGAAAAGTAAAACAAAATATGAGTTTGATCTGTTAGCGTAAGTTGAGAAGAATACATAATTTAAAACAATAACAGAGCAAGAGTAAAATCAAGAGTGTTTGTAAGAAATAATCAAGATGTAACACGGAAGGGTATACATATTTGGTGAAAGCACTTTACTTTTTGATTATGTTTTCTCAGGTTTGTCTTCTACCCTTCTTATGTCTTTATAAGATTAAACTTATTGCTACCTGTCCAGAAAAAAAAACACTCCATTATTCAAGAACATAAACAAAGGGTTCTCAATGCTAATTATACAAGTTAATACAACGACCAATGCTTATCTTTTTATATAAAAAATATAAAAAATATTTTATAAAAAATATATAAAAGCGAGTAAACTTATTTTATAAAAAATATATAAAAGCGAGTAAACTTAATCTAGTAATCGACATAGAAGATGGAGATATCAAACTTGGTGGAGGACAGAAAAATGGGATTTCGGATGAAAACCCTGACGAAAGAGAAAGAGAGAGACATAAATGGATGGTCAAATAAGAAAGTGACACCTAAGGGTCTTTACCAATTCTAAAAATCCTAATTTAAACACCTGTTTTATATTTTGTTTACTTTTTTCATTTATTATTTTTCTCTATTTTGTTTGGAACCCCACTTAAGAGGCGTTGATGGAGGTGGTCTTATCTTTTAGGGGGTTTCAAGATTTTCTTTTGTTGTAATATACTTTTGATTCTTTGGATCGATTATCTTTTTGCTTGCCAAATTTTATTTTTCGCTTGGGTGATTTTTGAAGTGTTTATCGATCTTTCACGAAGCTTTTCTTAAAGTTATTGCTTTGTCTTTGTTGAAGATCGCAATAATCTGCTTTCCGCTTGGCCTTTATTCCGATTCCGTCGGTGATTTGAAACAGAAAGCTCCTTTTTATGTGTTCACTTTTATTCCGATCAGTCTTTCCCGATCTTAGCTGGTTATGGCGTTATGGAAAGCATATCTGATTGAGAGTTAATAGGGTTTGATGGATCTCTTTGGTCAATTCTGGAGTAGATCATGAAGAATTGGCATTCTAACGATCCAAGAAATGGTCTTTTTTTTTTCCAAGAAATGGTCTTCCTTCAATCTGGCTAAGCTTCCTCTGCTTTACTTTCCAATGAAACGGGTATGGTCTGATCAGGTGGTCGCGGTAGAGGTGAAAAGCAACCTCAAATTCGTATTAGCGTTTAGAGCAACGGCGGAGAAGAGAAGAAATGTGGAGGTCAAATCGTAAGAGTCGCGGTGGTGAAGCTCCCTCGACGGCCGTGCTGCTGTTTTCTTCAGTTTAGGACACATTAGAATACATGTTCTATGGTGGCTTCCCCAATTGACACGTGCTATATGACCACTCCCATTAGTTTTAGGCTTCGAATGGTACCAATGGATTAAACGGTGTGCGATTAGCGGATTGAATATTAGGGTGAGTTTAACTTCTGTTTGTATAAGAGAAACAAACACTGCAAAACAATTGTGTTTCGTCTAAAATAAACAGTTCAAAAAAAAATATGGAATGTGACCTGTATAATGAATATTGTAACTGTAGGATACCTATAATATATTAATATTTTACAAACTAAAAAAAACAGTGGACGGCGATGGCGATGGCGATTGACTGTTAGGGTTCGATGAATTTTCGCGAATGGGATCCGGGGACTCGAGGGGTTACAGGAATCTCGGTTCATCAATATGGGGAGTTAGAGGCGACCCGCAAAGGATTCAAAGCATTGAAAAGTACATATCTGATTGAGATTACAGGCGATTTCATACAAAAAGGAAAATTGGGAATTGAGGGATTTTGGTGTTTCTTGGAAGTTTGGTCTCGGAATCTCCAAGGTATGATTCTGAACCAGAAAGGGGAAGTAGCTGCTTTGGAGTTTAAGAAAAAGATTTACGGATCTTTTTTCCTCCGAGTTTGGAAGGTTTTGATGGGGTCTAGGCCCTCGTCGCCACCCACAAGCGTACGGTCAGTAAAACGGCAACTCGTCATGGAGAAGGAGCAAAACAGCAGGAGGAGAAGGGTCTCGCAAACCCCAAACCTAATGCCACCAAACCTTAGAAGTATCATGAAGACACAAGAAGTGGAGGGTTTATGCAAGCAGTTGGTGTGCTCTATTTTTAATTTTAATTCTGTTTTTCGGTTTAATAAGCTCTGTGAGCATCTTATTGAGATTTGTTTTGGTTATTTTGTTGGTTCTACTTGTTCCATGTGTTTCATTGGCTTGCCCTACGTGGGTTTCAATTGGAATATGACGAGACTCTTTGGTTTTTGGTTTTGGCTTGGATGTGGCGGTGGTTTTAGTGGGCTTTCTCTTACGGTTTCAAAACAACAGACGCCATGTCTGCAAGATGGTTTTACTATAGAGGAGCTACTGTGTTTGGTCTCATTAAACCATCCACAGATATCACATGTGTGTACGGAGGTGTCTGAGTTGGTGGAGATCGGTCAAAAGGATAGTAGAATGGTTTTATATTTGCGTATGGGTTGGTCTTCTATTTGTTTTCTTATTCGGATGAAATGGTGTTGTGTCTCTGTGATATTTTTTTCAAACAAGGGAGTTAGGGAGTTTGGCTCAAGAAGTCCAACAATTATGGAGGGGGGATACCAATGGTGGGTTACGAAAAAGCAAGGCTGAGGTTTTATTTTTTCGAAGAGGTTTAGTGGTCCAATATTATATTTCTGTGAAGGTTTTCTACGTCTTACAAGATACACATAAGGTCTGGTACTTTCTAATGTTTAATAAAAATAGGATTTCAATTATAAGTAAACATCGAGGAAGGACATTAGAAGTGGCACGTGGTTTAAAATCTGTTGATGATCAAGAATTTATTTGGAGTGGTTTGGAGAGAATCTGGATACATGGGAGATGGGAGGTTATATTCAATACGCACATGTTAATTGAGGCAGTACGGCTTCAATGGGGTGTACGGTTTTGGTCCATGTTGCAATTTATATATTTTGGTGCAGTGAAAGATCAGGTTTATGGCAATACGATTCACACAAATTATGCCGAGTGCATTCTGGTTACTCAGGGTTTCCTCACACCCGATTGTCTAGCTCAAATGAGCTTTCTCCAAAAAAAAATTTTATGATAGTGTTGAGCTGGAATTGTAGAGGTGCGGGAAGTCATTGGACAATTAGTTATCTCCGGGAAATATGGCATAAACATAGACCGGATTTTTTGTTCCTCTCCGAGACAAAACAGGATTTGACGTTTATTCAGGGGTTACAGTCCCATTTTGGTTATGACAATTTAGTTACAGTGGACCCGGTTGGTGCGAGTGGAGGTTTGGCGTTGTTTTATAATAATGAATACCAAGTTGATATTTTATATACTAGTAATCGTATGATTGATGTTGAAACATTTGCCCTCGGGAAAAAAGTTTACATGACCTTTGTATATGGAGAGCCGGTCCAGAGTTTAAGGGATCAAGTTTGGGAACGTTTAACAAGATTTGGTCTAGCAAGATCAGAACCGTGGTTTATTATTGGAGATTTAAATGAGATAACTGGGAATCATGAAAAAGATGGGGGGGCCATACGGAGTGCAGGATCTTTTGTACCGTTTAATAACATGATTAGGGATACTGGACTTTTGGACCGGCCCGAGGAAATCAGATGTCATGGCAAGGAAGAAGGAAACAAGGAAAAAAGAAAAAAGTAATGGTCAGGTGTCGTTTGGACCGAGCGTTAGCAAACGAAGATTGGCATACGCTTTTCCCATGCTCTTACACAGAATATTTGAGAATGGTGGGGTCTGATCATCGACCAGTGGTGGCTTATCTTGATAATAAAGTAACAAGACGGAGGAGACAATTTCGTTTTGACAAGAGATGGATTGGACAAGAAGGTTTATTGGATTCAATTGAGAGAGGGTGGGGTGAATTTTCAGAGGCGAATCCGGGGGATTTCGTTTCGAAAATCACAAATTGCCGTCATGAGATCTCTACATGGCGGAAGAATAATCCACCTTATGGGAAAGAGAAGATCGGAGAACTCCAGAAAGCACTTGAGGAGGTCCAAACAGATAATAATAGAACCCAGGAGGATATTCTGGAGGTCTCAAAGAAGTTACAGGAAGCTTATAAGGATGAGGAAGATTTCTGGCAACAGAAGAGTCGTAATATGTGGCACGCTTCAGGGGATCTAAATACAAAATTCTATCATGCTCTAACAAAACAACGTCGTGCCCGTAATCGAATTGTGGGTCTATATGATTCTGTTGGAAACTGGATAATTGAGGAACAGGGGGTAGAAAAGGTGGCAGTGGATTATTTTGATGATTTGTTTCAGACGACAACTCCTACAGGTTTTGATGGTTTTTTAGATGAGATTACATCTTCAATTACCCCACAAATGAATCAACGACTCCTTCGGTTAGCAACTGAGTAGGAAGTTCGACTGGCTTTATTTATGATGCACCCGGAGAAAGCTCCTGGGCCGGATGGAATGACGGCTCTCTTTTTTCAACACTCATGGCATATAATAAAAAAGGATCTATTGGAAATGGTCAACAATTTTTTGACATCGGGAAAATTGGATACAAGGTTAAACATTACGAATATTTGCTTGATTCCTAAAAAGGAGAGGCCCACAAGGATGACTGAACTCAGACCTATCAGCTTATGTAATGTAGGATACAAGATTATTTCTAAGGTATTATGTCAAAGATTAAAGGTCTGTCTTCCATCACTGATCTCAGAGACGCAATCGACTTTTGTGCCTGGACGTTTAATATCGGATAATATACTTATAGCTCAGGAGATGTTCCATGGTCTGCGGACTAACAAATCGTGTCAGGATAAATTTTTGGCAATAAAAACGGACATGAGCAAAGCTTATGACAGAGTTGAATGGGTCTTCATCCAGGAACTACTAACAAAAATGGGCTTTGATCAGCATTGGATCCAATTAATGATGGAATGCATTTCCTCGGTTCAATATAAGGTTTTATTAAATGGGCAACCAAAAGGACATATAATACCACAGAGGGGATTACGACAAGGGGATCCTCTATCTCCTTATTTGTTTATTATGTGCACATAAGCTTTGGTCGTGAATATCAAAAAGGCAGAAAGAAATAAGCAACTAACGGGTCTAAAGGTTGCTAGGGCTTGCCCTCCAATTTCCCATTTACTCTTTGCAGATGATAGTCTTTTCTTTTGCAAAGCTAAGAAGGAAGAATGTCAGACAATTCTTAGGATCCTTAAGGAATATGAAGGGGTTTCAGGACAACAAATAAACTTTGACAAATCATCGATTCAATTTGGACACAAAATCGAAGAAGATACACGACAGGAATTACGAGGTGTCTTAGGTATACATAACTTAGGAGGATTTGGGTCATATTTGGGAATTCTGGAAAATCTGGGGGGTTCAAAGGTGCAAGTTTTTGGATTTGTTCAGGATCGGTTAAATAGCAGAGTAAATGGATGGACTTTTAAGTTTTTCACCAGAGGAGGTAAGGAGGTGATTATAAAATCTGTGGTTACAGCTCTGCCAAACAATGTTATGTCATGCTTTCGAATCCCGAAAACGGTAATGAAGAAGTTAGTGAGTGGTGTGGCACAATTCTGGTGGAGTCCAGGGGGTAATAAGAGAGGTATGCATTGGAAATCATGGGACAAACTCTGTAGTCCTAAGGATGATGGAGGTTTGGGATTTAAGGATCTTACAGACTTTAATACAGCTATGCTTGGGAAACAATTTTGGAGATTAATGGACAAACCTAACACGCTTTTTTCTCGTGTTTTCAAAGGGAGATATTTCAGGAATGCTTCACCCCTGGAACCCATTAGATCATACTCGTCATCTTATGGCTGGCGTAGTATTGTCTCTGCTAGATCTCTGGTTAGCAAAGGACTAATCAAAAGGGTGGGAACAGGATCATCTATCTCAGTATGGAATGACCCTTGGCTTCCATCCACTCGCCCGAGACCAGCAAATAAAAATCAACACAATCTTTACCCGGAACTAACAGTGGATGCTCTTATCGATGGAACATCACGGTCATGGAATCTACAGGTTATTCGGACTCTAGTGGATCCGCAAGAGGTGAAAATTATTGAAAGTATTCCTATAAGCAGATTTCACCTAGAAGACCGAAATGGATGGCATTTTACAAACAATGGGAAATACACGGTTAAATCTGGATATGAAGTCGAACGAGTATATCCGGACATAGAAAGTATGCCACCCCAGTTTGGTCCTTCGATAACACCGTTGAAGGCGTTCTGTTGGAAAGTACGCTGCCCACCCAAGATGAAACATTTTTTGTGGCAAATTTTAACTGGGTGTATAGCGGTTAAGAAAATTTTGAGGTCAAGAGGAATGCAAGGAGGTACTGTATGTGACCGATGTGGAGCCCCCGAGGAGTCCACTAATCACGTTTTTTTTTAATGTCCACCGGCGGTTCAGGTCTGGGCACTTTCACGGATTCCAACGAATCCAGATATTTTCCCCACTCAATCTTTGTTTACCAACATGGATCATTTATTTTGGAGAGTGTCCCCCGAAATGGAGGATCATTACTTTGCTTGGATTCTCTGGTATATATGGAAAGGTAGAAACAATAAAGTTTTTAGCAATTTGGATATGGATCCCAGAGATACTCTCAAATTGGCAGAAACAGAATCGTTACTTTGGGCGGAAGCACAAAACTCTCAGACTCAGAGTACGGACCGCACCCAAGTTCCAGTACCTTTGGCAATACCGAGTATACCAGGTAGATGGTGTTTTACGGACGGATCTTGGAAAACAGAGGATAAATATTCAGGGCAAGGATGATACAGTACCCTGGAAGGTTACGATGGACTAATGGGAGCAAGGAATACGAGAGCGAGTCAGTCGCCACTACACACAGAGATAGAGGCTCTCATATGGGCAATGGAATGCATGAGGAATCTTCGACAGTCTTGTGTTACTTTTGCAACGGATTGTGCTCAATCGGTGAAGATGGTTTCAGAAACAGAAGAGTGGCCAGCCTTTGCAAGTTATTTGGAAGACATAAAGTTCTTGAAGAGAAGTTTCAACAGCTCAGAGATCATTCATATACCACGGACACATAACTCAAAGGCGGATAGTCTAGCACGCAGTGCAAGGAAACAACCGTCGTTTGTCGTTCATATGGATGCAGAGTTACCGGGATGGTTCGCAGAGTCTATAAGAATCTGTTTTGCTGCTGACAAAAAAAAAAAAAAAAAAAAACTAAAAAAACAGTGATACTAATATAATTATATACATATATATATTATTAAAAATATTTTAAATATCTGAAATATGAAATTTAATATGCTATTAATGAGACTTTATAGCCAATATTTTATTTAATTTTTAAAAATTATAATTGTGCTAGTTCTTGTTTAAACAAAATTAATTTAAGTTTGTTATTTTAAAATAAAAATATAGGTAAATCAATATCAAAATTTTACTACTTGAATCTTTATTATGCAATTTTAAAAATAATATATCATGTTTTGGTTGGCGTAACGACTTTCATGTTACGTCAATTATCGTTTAAACAAAACTAAATAAATTATAATATGTATTATAGTTTAAAGATAAAATAAATTTTGGTTTGTTTTAAACACCAAAAAATGAAAAAAAAATATATATATAAGATCATATTTTCAAATATCAAAAGGTTGATTGCATAATACAAATATCATAAACGATGCAGAATACAAATTAAATTAAAATATATTAATATAAAATATAATTATTACTAGTGTATACAAAATTTTAAAATTATTTTACGACAAAACATAGATAAATATATTATCAAAATTTGAAATTTTCTTACAATATATTTGCAGTATTGTCCCTTATTCGAGTTATATAATCTCTTCACTTTTTATGGTCCAGGGGTGTCTGACAGACGGAGACCCAATCGATTAGTCCCCTGGGAGTCTGACTATCAGCACCAGTCAGACCCAATTGCTCGCAAGGGGAGTTATAAAATACCTCTATCGCTTGGCTACATTGATGGGTAAACCTCCGTTAGACCAGATTCAAACCCATGTCCACTGAAACACCATGCACCACAAGACGACACACGGGTGGTTGAGCTATATAATCTACATTTACTATTTTGTCTTCGAAATCGTTTTCCGAATCTATATTATTTTTTCTTGTTTTTTATTTGTAATGTGTTAGTTTTGCTAAATAATATATGTTTATAATAAAAAGTTTTGAAATTTAAATTAAAAAATTAAAAATATAAAAAGTTCGAATTTGAAAATATATAATTCAAAAATATAACAAAAATATTTTTTATTTTGAATAACTGTTTATATTTATAAATTAAGGATAGAAATGTGCTTAAAAAGAAAATCTTTTTTGGTCATTTTTTTTGGAAACTTGTTTTGTGACGAAAACTTTAAAAATTGTTATTCAATAGAATTGGCCTTTAAACATAAGTTAAAATATAATATATAGATATGTATTAGTGGAAAAACTTGTGTGTTTTCTGTATTTTTAATAACTAAAAAAACTAAAACTAAAAACTAAAATAAATATTAACAATAGGTGTGACCACACCTATGACCACATCATCTTACCTTCTTTTAATTTTAAGTGTGGTCCAATATATCCTCTGTCCTGCTCTTCATCCTTTTTCTCAAACAAAAATTATTAATTTTAACTGAAAATAAAAGCAAAGGACATTACAGACTGGTAACCCATTTTTCATCCCGCTGTGCGTTATGCTTGAACCGCTTGATACATTCAAGGCCTAGGACATTAATAATGTATTTTGTAATCTGATTCGTTTGAAGCTCTACTGCTTTGCCAATGTAAAACAAGCCTTTGGGCATTTATCAATTAAATTTGACAAAAAGAGTTAAATATATTGAGATATAAAAGATTATTTTTCCTATAACGATTTTTAATTATTTTAAATGATTTAACAAATATTAATAACAAAAATAAAATTTATTAAAGAATCATTATCATAGATAACAACAAAATTGTTAATATTTAAATACCATCAATTAATAAAATATATCCAAAAATTAATATACTACGGAGAAACTAATATTTATTTAAAAATTATGAAACGAAAAGAAAAAATAACTCTGAAAATTAAACAAAACTATATTAATAAACAAAAGTTCAAATCAATCAATATTATATCAATAAAATAACTTAAATTTAAATAATATTGCTTATATTATCTAGTTTACATATAACTATACTATTATCTATTAATATAATTAATTAATCAGTTTTCGGTTTAGTTGGTTTATAACTGATGCATAGATTGCAATTTTTACATAACAACATTCATACAGTTTATTTGGTCTAACCAAATTCAAACCATATTTTTATCGGTTTTGTTTTACAAAATTGAACACAACTGATTCTTCTAAACTGTTAGTTTTGCTAATAATTTTCCTTTGAAATTTGTTATCCAATATAATATCATAATTACGATTAGTTAATTAGGTTCAGTCATCTTGCATGTACCTTATGTGGCAATGCTGTACAACTATGGGGCTCATAAAATAAAATAAAAACTATGGGTTTACTGATTAACTGATGATTCACAACCACAAGTTATGATTTTTTAGGCAGGTAACCCTGGACTCTAAGATGTTACTGAAAGGACCTGCCCCCTAAGCCATTTGTGGATTGGTTCAATACATACCATTATTGTTTATTTAAGTTTAAATTAGGTCCTGAATATTTCTAGAAATTATGATTAAAAGAAAACCCATGTGATTATGTGAGTACACCTAATACGTACCAGGCGACAAAGAAGTCAAACTTTCACATGTTAAGTCTTCTGTTGATCATTCTAGAATAAGATAAGCCATTTGTTATATGATTTCAAAGATATATTGTTCGTTCGTTGAAAGAGTTTCATAGAAGAATTGGACCAACTTGTCTCTTCAAAGGTGTTAGAGCTATTTGAAAATGAGAAGTCTCTCTTGGGAGTATATTTTAACTTTTGGAATTATTCGCTTACTTATAGTTGTCTTCTTTATTAAATTTTAGTATAATTTTCAGTCCGGCGGTATTTAGATGAACGATTTGTTTACAAAATTCTTTGGCATGCATCTAACTTAGACTATTTACAACGGTATTTTGAATAAAAAGTTAAAATATTTAAACTTATAGTGATCATGTTGATGTTGAATACGAAATAGATTATTTAGAGGTGAATAGTAGATAGGGATAATCAATGCCAAATAGCATGGTCTCAAGATTCATAATATTCTATTCTAATGAATTGAAATCAGTTACTTTATAACATATTAATTTAATTTTAATTTTACGAAAATATCATTTATATTTTATAAATAAAGATTATGTTCATTTAGTCTAGACATACAAGTACTTTCATAATTATTTTTATTAGCTTTAATAAATTATTTTTTATATATTCAAATAGTTTTAGCAAGATGGATCCTATAATATTTTCTAAAAATTAACGTGCTACTAATTATTTTTTAAGAGTTATTAATCAGTAAGATAAAGTGTTGAATTTTATATTCACTTAATAGTTGGATATGCACGATTGCGATTTCACTACTTCAGAGAGATTGTGTTTCATCTTCATTTGATAATAGGAGGAGAAGGGAAGTGTGTATGCAAAGACATGAAGTGGAAGAAAATGGAGTCAGATGATTACCAAAGTCAATACGAGGGGTTTTTAAGAATTTTGATAAAATTTCAAACAAAACATATTATCTCATGCAGCGGAAATGTGGAATAGACAATGATGTAACTGATTGTTTCCTGATTTATTAAGTGATAAAAGGCGTTGGATTATATGGATGATTACCGAACACAAGATCATATAAAACCGAAGACAATAATAAAAAACTAACGAATCAGTTTATCCTGCAAAAAAGTTAGGAAACATCATGTTATTAGTTTTCTATTATCAGTTCAGCTTTAAAATTTATTGTTGCATGCTTTGATTCTGATACTCTGTTAAATCTCCTTTCATATTATTAAAATTAAGATGTTATAAAAAACTGTTGAATTCTATTTAAGAATTAGTAGATGATTTAAAAGTTAAATAAATACTGAATCATTATATAAAAATAAAATGATGCAGTTTAAATAACAAAAACGTATTAAATGTTTTATATTAATTGCTAATATATAAGAAATTTTTATTGATAATCCCTAAAGAAGCACCTGAAACTAAATAAGAAAATATAGCAAACTAACAATGGGTCTATATAACCGTCTACAATTGCATTGGTCAAAGACTCAAAGTGCATTTGTATTATACGATGAAAAATTGCCTAAACGACCACATTCCCATGTATACTTTCACTTTAAAGAGGTAAGTAGAAACTTATAATCTAAAGATTAATTAATATAGACATAGAGTTTATATTCGAGGAGTGGGGGTTTTGGGAGGCGAGGTTTAGGATTTAATAAATATATAAATAAAAACTTTAATTTTTTTTAAAAAAGATTTAAAAGTAGTTCCAGATATAATTTTAGAATTTCAAAAATAAATTTTAAAAGAAAAATTTTTGAAAACAAACAAATTCAAAAATAAAAAATTTTTAAAGTTCAAATTTGAAAATATATAAAAAATTTATTTTTGTGATTTTTAAATTTTAAATTTTACTATTACTTATTTAAATAATTATTTATATTTATATATCTATAAAGAAATGGTAGAAGAATTTTTTG
Organism: Brassica napus; assembly: GCF_020379485.1. NCBI lineage: Eukaryota > Viridiplantae > Streptophyta > Magnoliopsida > Brassicales > Brassicaceae > Brassica > Brassica napus. The sequence goes on from NC_063444.1 coordinate 31,145,960, forward strand.
CCTCTTTAATGAAAAAGATATTTGCTAGAATGTGTTTTTAATGAAGTTAAACATGAATTGTCGTACCAAAAGGAAGGTAAAAGTGAAATTTTTCCTTATTAGCATGTGGAGTTAACCTATTTTAAATCCTAACGTTAATGAGAAAATTAAGAAAACTTCACACGAGCTTCTTAAGGAAAATTTAGCAGGAAGATCTACACGCGCGGAAATCAAAATCATAGGAAACAATGAAAGAAAATTTCACTTTTACCACATTATTGGTACAAGAGAAAAATGAATAATAAGGTGAACATAGAACGAAGATAGATAAATTTATCCCACTCCAAACTGAAATCTGGCCAGATTTGTTTGATCAACTTTAGTACTTTACCATTTAATTAGGCAATCTAATTCGAAATGCGTTTCTTCATGCCTCATACGTAGAGTTAGTTTATAAGTTTTCAAATTGTAAATCTGAGGTTTTTTATATAAAAATACAATGATAAATATTTTGTGTACATTTTATTACTCAAAATCTCTTACAATTGTAATTAATATACACATATATTTCATTATTACTAAAAAGAAAATGTTGACAAAAAAAAACTAAAAAGAAAATAATCACACTGTTTTAATTCTATCATTCACTATATTACTATATTAGAAAAAAACAAGTTGAATCATTATTAAATAATCTGAACTAGGCATGGGGACTGGATATCCGCTCGGATAAGGATCGCATATTTTGGATTTTTGAGTATTTTAGTATAAGAATCTAGAATCCGTTTGGATATTTTTACATATCAAGTCAGATTCTAATATTTTTATTTCAGATTTAGTTAGTTCGGGTCAGTTCTGATATTTATACTTTTTTAAAAATAATATTCAAATTCTTATTGCTAAAGTTTCTTGTATTTGTGGAAGCTCTCTTAGTCCAGTGGTTTGACTAATGGTTCATTAATGCTTCTACACCAGGAGTTCTGGGGTTCAAACTCCAGAAAACGCAAATTATGCAGATTATAGAGAAAAAATGTTACAAGAGTTTTTCAGCATGGTGCATGGCGTATCATCGAACATGGATCTCATAGGACGGCTCGGAGTGATGCAGTCAGACTTGCCTTCTCATATGATGGTAGAGTTGCCGGCTGTAGAATCGTCTATGTAATATTTCTCATCGTTGTAATAGCATAATTAATCAGACGTTAAAAAAAAAAAATTTCTTGTATTTAAAATTTTACTATTAACTTAACTAATTTTCAAGTTTTAATAAGTTGGACGATTAATTAGTTTGGAGACAAAATTTTGAAAGTAAAAAGACACTAATATGATTATTGTTTTGAAAACTTTGATGTAACTTTTGTGTATGCATAAAACAAGAAACTTGCCATGATTTTAAGTGAGCATCAAATCGATTCGTCCACAACACTATGTATATTTTCTGATCATTTTCTACATCATAGAGTTATCTAAGAATCTATGTATATTTCTGATCTTAAACTATGTATAACATCAATATAGATAATTTGAATAAAATGATCGAAGTAAACTAGAAATAAATATATACGTTCGGTCATCTTCAGATATTGATTCGAATCCATTCAGATTCAAATATACAATCTCTCATAATCCGTTCATGTATTTTATATTTGATCAAGTTCGAATTCGACTTTTGAATCTGGGAAGAGCGGCCAAGATAATCCGAACATTAAAATCATCCCCCCATGAGTGGGCTCAGAGTTTAGCCAAGCACTCACACAACCCAAGCCATATTAAAAAGAACACATTTAAAACATTTATACAGAAATTAAAAGTTGAAATCGAACACGTATCTACGTATACGTCTGGTTGGCATATATGCTAAAGACTAAATTATATTATAGTATTATATACGCATACATATACTTTGTATGTCTATATATGTGATATTATGCAAACCCAAATCTGTTGACTGTTGTTAGACTTCTTCATTTACTCTCTGTGACACCCATTTACTATCTTCTTTCTCTTTGTCCACGTCATTGCTCTCTATTTCTCTCTATTTCTTCTGTCAACATGAAGGGTTTCAACACCGAACAAGATCACCCCGCGGCGGAATCCGGCAACGTCTACGACGTGTCTGATCCCACAAAGAACGTTGATGACGATGGCCGAGAGAAGAGAACTGGGACGTGGCTTACGGCGAGTGCGCATATTATCACGGCGGTGATAGGCTCCGGAGTTTTGTCGTTAGCATGGGCTATAGCTCAGCTTGGTTGGATCGCAGGGACTTTGATTTTGGTCATTTTCTCTTTTATCACTTATTTCACTTCCACGATGCTCGCTGATTGCTACCGTGCGCCGGATCCTGTCACCGGAAAACGAAATTACACTTACATGGACGTTGTTCGTTCTTACCTTGGTATGTTTTTCGGTCTCTTTTCTTCTCTATATTACATTTTTCTTGTAAAGTAGATTTGAAAAAAAATAAGTTCAAAAAAAAAAAGTAGATTTGAAAAAAATTGATACTTTTGCACCAACTTTACTATTTTAATTAAAAAGTGTTTTATTATATATACAAAATTCTCAGTACTAGTGAAAGAAATAGTTTTCTTCAAGGCATGGTTCATTTTTTTTCTTAAAAAAAAAGATTATGTTTTATGTATATAGATACTGACTGTGTGGTATTTAGTTAGGATGATGCTTGTTCGAAAAATATTGTGGTTAGAACAGAAAAAGAAGATAATAGTATGAAAGTTGATTGGAATCATAACCGCAGGTGGTAGGAAAGTGCAGCTTTGTGGTGTGGCACAGTATGGGAATCTAATAGGGATCACTGTTGGTTACACCATCACTGCTTCTATTAGCTTGGTGTAAGTCAACCGTTAGTAAATGTATTGTTCTTGTCGTAACGGTGATTACATGCAGTTTTACAAGTTGTGAAAGATATTAATGTGTTTGTAATATGGTGTTTGCGCAGAGCGGTCGGGAAAGCAAACTGTTTCCACAAGAAAGGGCACGAGGCAGACTGTACTATATCGAATTATCCGTATATGGCAGTTTTCGGGATCATTCAGATTATTCTTAGCCAGATCCCGAACTTCCACAAGCTCTCTTTTCTCTCCCTTATGGCTGCGGTGATGTCCTTCACTTACGCAACTATTGGGATTGGCCTAGCCATTGCGACCGTCGCAGGTACATACAATTCTTTCAAGATTGAATTAGTAGCAAAGTTACAATTACTAACCATCTTAGTCAAACAAATTGTATTTTCAAAGTAGCTAAGTTGTAGCTAGATAGACCAAATGGTCCACTCTTAGTAGATGAAGTCTATATATATATATATATATATATATAGCGATCTTTTTAATTAACTAACGGTTAATATGTTGCGGTATGGAAAGGTGGGAAAGTGGGTAAGACGAATATGACAGGCACGGTGGTAGGAGTTGATGTGACTGCGGCTCAGAAGATATGGAGATCGTTTCAAGCGGTTGGGGACATTGCGTTTGCATATGCTTACGCCACCGTTCTCATCGAGATTCAGGCAAGTTTTTCATATCAAATATCTATGGAATCTTGTTAGCTTTGAATATGAACCTCTTGATAGAATTGTGGTTAGAGATTATTGACATTGACAATCGATTCCCTCTGGACCACTTTTTATTTGCTTTATTCAAAAGAGTCAAAAAGAAGAGAACCTGTCTTTTAGCTTAAAGGTATAACATTAACATGTGCCTATTAATGACAAGATGTCATATTCAAAGACATTGTCAACCTCTTCTCCATAGCAAACAATAATAATTCTTATCAACTGAGTTTAGCTTATTGATTTGAGACAACAACTCATAGTTTTTGTCTCTTAATGATAGTATAGTTTTCACTATTAATATGTTACGGTATTTGGTAACATAGAGTATATGTCGACTGATAGTGACGGCCTAATAAGATTAAGTTAAACACATGAGACAAAATTGGATTAAAGTGTGAATTTACGTACACTAACCGGGGAAAGTTGATGCTTTTTGCAGGATACATTGAAATCTAGCCCAGCAGAGAACAAATCTATGAAAAGAGCAAGCCTTGTGGGAGTATCAACCACCACTTTCTTCTACATATTATGTGGTTGTCTCGGCTATGCTGCATTTGGAAACAAAGCACCAGGAGATTTCCTCACAGATTTTGGGTTTTACGAGCCCTTTTGGCTCATTGACTTTGCAAATGCTTGCATTGCTTTCCACCTTATCGGTGCTTATCAGGTAAAACCCAAAACCAAAAAGAGAAACAGATTAAGTTTTTGCACTTTCTCTCTGTTTAGCTAATGACATAAGAACCATACTCTTGCAGGTGTTTGCACAGCCCATCTTCCAGTTTGTTGAGAAGAGATGCAATAGAAACTGGCCTGACAACAAGTTCATCATTTCTGAGTATTCAGTAAACGTACTTTTCCTTGGAAAATTTAACATCAGCCTCTTCAGGTTGGTGTGGAGGACAGCTTACGTGGTTATAACCACTGTGGTAGCTATGATATTCCCTTTCTTCAATGCGATCTTGGGTCTTATCGGTGCAGCTTCTTTCTGGCCTTTAACGGTTTATTTCCCCGTGGAGATGCACATTGCACAGACTAAGGTTAAGAAGTACTCTCCTAGATGGATTGGGCTGAAAATGCTGTGCTGGGTTTGCTTGATCGTCTCGCTCTTAGCTGCTGCTGGATCCATCGCAGGACTGATAAGTAGTGTCAAGACATACAAGCCTTTCCGAACTATCCACGAGTGAGAGTTTCATGCTAAAAATAAAGTTATGTACTAGTTTGGTCTTTATTTTTAACTACTTGGTATCTAAATCTAAATGAAAATGCTTTTATTGCTGAAAAAGCTATATATATCTGTATCCACAGCTTGCAATCCATTACATATGAGCTTTTCAGATCTTTGCAAATTTGATTATAACCGTAAGAACATAACACTAACGTCTGAAGAGAAACAATGAATCTCATCTACTTGCAGTAATTGATTTGTGTAAGAACACCAATATAAAGTCGGTAAGAAACGCATAACCGAATCTTATAATTAAAGTAGACTGATATTCATTCAGACATTTCGCCTAATAGCCAAATCATAGCAATAGAGTCAGTACCGGTCCGGACATCCGTGGTGCCTAAAGCACACGGCCAATATGATGCCCCTAACTATAACTTTTTTCTTTTCGTAATATGAATATATAATCAGACAATGTAAAATATTATTAAGTTTAATTTGTTTTCATAGAATAAAAAGTAAAAAAAGGTAATACATTATTTATGAAAGATAACTCTCCTTGTTTTTTTTCCTGCAAAATCATTTATCAGCTTCGAGTAATCAAGTTTTTCTGCTAATTCATGCTCTATGGATATCATCGACAGTCCATTCAAACGCTCCTGAGACATAGTCGAACGTAGATAATTCTTGATGAGCTTCAACTTTGAAAAACTTCTTTCTGCAGAAGCAACTGAAATCGGAATTGTTAGTAATATACGATAAGCGATCTCTGTGTTTGGATAACAACCATCCATTCTTTTTAGAAATTCCAAGATCTGGATCGCCTTTGTAACTTCTTCTGGTAACATTCCTCTTAGATATTGAAGTTCCAAAAACAAGTGTTTTCCATCTACATCAAAATGTCCATCATGCTCTAGAGAAGCTTCAAGCTTGCCACAAGATATCATCAATTCATCATCTTTTGCTGACTTTAGCCTTTTCAAACCAAACAAAAACCCAAAGATTTCTTCGTACCGCTGAAACTGCTCGAATCTAACCCCAAATGACACTATAGCTTGATCCAAAATGTTGATGAAATAATCAATCCTAAAACTCTCTTCCGCGTTTAGCTGGTAACTATCATCAACTTTTTCAGCATCTTCACCAAAATGCTTTTTCTTTTTTATTAACCGCTTTGGCTTTGAAGAAAATGTTGGTTCGATCTCCATGTCAATGGCAGTTTGCATAGCTTCAGCTTTTGCTTTCTCAAAACCAGTTTCTCTGTAGCCTTTCAAGTAACCAACAAGCCCTCCTAACTGGATAATAGCAGCCTCAAGATCCATATCCTCTGATTGTAAAGATTTGCTCACTGTATTGACAACATAAAGCAAATCATACCAAATTACCATGCCAAACAAGAACTCAAATCTTCCAATTCCATGTGTTTCACTTTCTGCAAGACACTCAGCTTCACTACGATGTCCAAGATTACCACTGTTCTCTGCTAAATAAAACAAAGCCTCTCGTATCTTTACAGCTTGAAACCTTATTGGTTTTACACTAGCAATACGACTTTCCCAACGAGTCTGTGATAATTGTTTAAGTGTAGTACCTTTCACCATCTCTCTGTAAACTTCCCAGTTGTTGGTTGATGAAAACAGATTGTATAAACGTTGCACAGTGCCAAAAAATGAAACTGCTTTCTCAGTTGAAGAAGCCATGTCACAAAGAGCAAGATTGAGACTGTGACACCCACATGGAGTGTAAAATGCCCTTGGATTAATATCCAGCAGTCTTTTCTGAACACCCTTATGCTTTCCTTTCATATTAGACCCGTTGTCGTAACCTTGTCCTCTTACATCACCAATATTTAACTTAAGATCAGCCAATGCATTTTGAAGAGTGGTAAAAATTCCTTCTCCTGTTGTGTCTTTGATTTCCAAGAATGACAAAAAGAACTCCTCAACCTTAGGTGAATCCGTAGAAACATCTACACATCGAATTAAAAAAGTCATCTGCTCTTTGTGACTAATATCAGGAGTAGTATCCAAAATGATTGAAAAATACTTTGCCTCTTGAATCTTCTTTAAGATTACCATCCTAATCTCATTAGCAAGTAATTCTATCAACTCATTCTGAATCTTATGACTAAGATAATGGTACTGAGTTTCACCTTTGTCAATCCGTCGAATGTGCTCCTTCATTACTTCATCAAAGCCTCCAATCATCTTAATAAAAGCCAAGAAGTTTCCACTGTTTGGATCACTGACCTTTTCGTCATCTCCACGAAAGGCTAGATTTCTTTCTGCTAGAGTCTTTACCACTGCAATTATCCTCAACATAACATCTCTCCAATGTTTCTTCTCCTTGTTAATTGCCTCCTCCAAATGCTTATCAATAGTTTCACTCTTTTTCAGCCTCATTTCAAGCTCAATCCAGCGGCTCATGCAAACAATATGGTTGTAAGTAGTTTCATGGTTTTTCAGCCTATGTGAAGCATTTCTCCAATCATCATATCCAGCAGTTACCAATAGAGGAGGAAATGTTTCATGCGTGAATAATTTACAGCAAAAACAAAAGATTTTATCTTTAGATTTTGAGTAAACTAACCATCTCCTGTCTTGTTTCTCTCCATTGCTCATCCTTCTTGTAAAACATGAATAAGTGAAACATCTTTCAATACGATCTCTTGGAAAAAGATAATCAACTGGAGGTCTTGTAGGTGGACCTCTCTCAACCAAATAATCTCTCATTCTCTGTTCAATGTTCTTCCAATTTCCAAGATCATCCATATCAACATCTTCATGGAAGCTTCTAATATCATCAACTTTCTCTTGGGATTCTATGTTTTCATTCTCAGATTGTTCTTTGTCCACATTCATACAATCTGCATCATCTCTAGCAGTTTCTTCTTCACTCTTATCATGAACATCTTCTTCAATAACAAACTCTTCATCTTCTTTTTCCTCTTCAGCTTCAGAAATTTCATCAGGTTTAGAACTTTTAGTTATTGTGACATACTTAAGCATAGCATTGGTTTGAGATTTGATCACTTCATCTTGTCTGGCTTTTTTGTTCCTATTTTTAGCTCCACTTGATTGAATTCTTATTCTATTTCCTGGAAGCATTCTTTACAGACTACAATTCAAAAACATTAAAAAGAAAAACATAATTTAGATAATAGACACCAATAGATTACATATGCTAGAACATAAAACAAGTAAATCACAATCAAAAGTTAACGAAAACAAAAAGAACAAAGAAAAATTTTTACATAGATTCAGAGAAGATCAAATATGGTTGATAGGCAGAAAAAAATAAAGAAGAAAGTTGAAGAAGAGAAGATAGAACGTCAATTGTTAGGATAAACAAAATAGGTATTATTGTAATTTACTTTTTTAATCATTTAATATAATCAGTTAGAAAAGGTAAATCAATCTTCACGATTATCTTTTGGCTATTGGCAAAGGTAAAAAAAAAAAAAAAATTGGTAATTTGCCTTTATTATAGGCGAACAGGGAAAATGGAAGGCGGAAGATTCGAACCCGGGCGGAGAGGAGAAAGAAGATATACAATAGCCACTGCACTAAAGAAACTCGCTATACAAACTGCCCCTAAAATACTTATAAACCTTGGCGCCCCAAGCGTTTGCTTTATGGGCTTTAGCCCTGGGCCGGGCCTGAATAGAGTACAAACTCATAACCAAACCTAAGACCCGAAATTTGAAAAGGCATTTACAGATCTGATAAAAAAGTAATGCTGCTATCGTTCTTCTTTCCCTTAACCCCTTTCACTCCTGATTCTCCTGGCAAGCTGAATATCCTTAAGCATGAACGTAACCCTTCTGGCATGAATGGCACAGAGGTTCGTGTCTTCGAACAGGCCAACCAGATAAGCCTCAGCTGCTTCATGTAATGCCGTGACGGCGCTTCTAAATAACAAGTCTGGAGGGGAAGCAAGCAGATCAAAAAGTGACACCCATCTCCTTTTTTCTCGAAAAGGGCGTGTTACCATCAACATCTCAAGACACACATCGCATACCTACATCTCCACTCACCCATAACCCAAATAAAAATCCGAATAAAATTACCCAGCAGCACCAATCTGTCCAAAAATCATATATTTGTACTATGCTAAACCCAAAGTCCATAAACTCGACATAACACTCCGAATAAATATAATTTAATCTTAACACGTAACAAATATGATACCTAAAATACTCAAAAAACATACAATGGTCCTAACGAGGTGCACATTCGCTGCCCACAAACAAGCCAAAAACATCACCGAGAAAGTGCTTGGTATCACCGTCCATAGACGATTTATCGACTTCTCCAGGCTACGGCCAAATCGGTCGAATAAAGCTAGCCGTAACCTCCATACAATATGGCATACATAAGCACATCTTTGTATTCGTCTCAAACAAATTTTACCTAAGAATTTCAAGTGAAACAATCAATGTTGAATCATCTAATAACCTATTTCCAATTTAAGCAACAAACCTAAATAACTAATCATGCAAATGCCAAAAATGACTCAAGACAGACTAAATTCACAAAGACCGAACATATTAGAACTAAACTATATTTATTCGAAATCCTAGACCGTGTGCGAGAAATTCAAGAAATCCTTCACCTTAGCCAAGATTAAAGATGGATCAGAAATGCTCGGTTACTGATATGTTTTGTCCAACAAGACTTGGCTTACACTTTAGAAAGAATTACAGTGAAGGATGAACATAACTCTAGAACTTTGGTTCAAAATCTTCAAAAATTCGGCTTTATCCTGGATACTCGGGTTCCAATACCCATGGATTCGTTGTTTGTTTACTGGCTTCATATAATTCAGAAAATACTAGTTTTCTCGAAGCCAACACAAAGCGGCTTTTCATTCCCTTGTTTAGCTGTAACCCTCGTTCACCTAAAATAGAAAAAGGCGACATCTCTTATGTCAATGATACCAAAGAGATTAAATGAATGGAATTGGGATATGGATTTATGGATGGAATCAAATTCGCAGTATTTACAGAGGTCTACGAATCTATTCTAACTCTCAACGAATTCAAGGAATTTATATGTTTCCACAAATAATTTAAGTTCAATTTCGTAGTCAATCTTATTTCTGATAGAATCTAAATTTAAAATTGAATCTAAATTTTTCCATTATTTACATTTCATGCCTGTAATAGTGTGAAAGGACACTATAGCTTCAATTCGATTCATTCTTAACAGCGAGTGAGTTAAGCCTCTAAAGTTTGATAACTCTTCCCCTATCTCAATAAAGTTTATAAGAACATCTCGAGAACAGGCCATTCAACAAGGAGATTCTGAAATGGTGGATGCTTGGTTTGCTCAAGCCGCCTAGTATTGGAAAAAGTTTGTAACTCACTTGCTTGCTAAAGGTAGTTCGATTCAAAAAGCATTTTCCGGAACAAGAGTGAAAAGGCTGCTGACCAGGTTGATCCATTTTTCGAGGACTGTCCATGAGCAGCCCAAAATCTAAAACAAGGTGATTGCTAAAGAGAATTACTAAATAAATGAGTATTTCCTCTAGATGGACGAAGATCCGCATGCTGGATCCTCTACTATTGCTTTGCTTACTACGCATGACATGACACGTTTAAGGTTTGTGATACCAAGATTAGAGCACCCTCACGCAAATACCCAACTTGGGTTTCCTATTTTTTTTTTTTTGCTGATTTAAAAAAAAAAAAATTTAAAAATGAACCAATCGCAGGCCGCCACGTATCAGTGGGGTCCGCGAAACAGTACAAAAGACGTCCCTTATTTCGCGACAGAAGACACGGTCTCCCCCTTTTTGGTGGGGCCCACACCACCTTTTCCCTTAAAAACCCACCTTGCATCCCCCTTTAATCATGATCTTAGTAGCAAGACAAGTAATAAATGAGATATCACTGAACTATCACGGTTAGCAACACGGGCTTCATCGACTATGACTAACGGCAATGGCATGGCTCGGTGATGTTGGTTGTGGTGCCGTGGTGGTGGTATCATAGATGGCTCCGGTTTTGTTCATATCTTTTCCACGTCTTAACCTCTCGGCTCCACTGTATATCTCCCATGAAAGCATCATTGGTTATCATATCAATGGCTTATATTTTGGAGAGATTACTTGCAACCAAAGAAATAGTGAACTAAAAGTACTTAACCTTCTCGGCTTTCCCAACAATCTCCATAGTACGGGCTCGATATGTAATGATAACGAGGACGCGTCGGTGGCCCTCCCACAGCACAGCATATCTCCGGTGGATTACATAGCTCCGGCTCATGTGGTTGGTGGGGATGGAGGCCATAGATCCGGTGTAGCACGTCACTTCTCCACATCTTAACTTCTTGTTTCCATTACTTAACTCCAACTATAGCATCAATGGTGGCTCTCAATTCCCATGACGGTGACTCCGATCAAGGATGGTGATGGTAGTGACTCATGGTGGCACACGGCTAATCCCCATCGAGTTATGGATCAAACGATAGGTGGTTTGTGATGAATGGTGGCTTGGCGTTGCTTCTCCTTCTGATGGTTAAATATTTCAAGCATCTCTATCACGACGTCCATGGTGATAAACGATACAACATGAAGGTTAAGGAGATGGATAACGATGATAGCACAAGGCGGTAGAACATGATAGTGGCGGCTCTTTCACAATGTGGATTTTTTTTAAGGTTTATGGAAAGGATATATACACGTTAATATATATTGGTTTGCAAAAAGGTTTGGTACAAAATAATTAATATACAAAAGCTCAGTGCTTTTCTGATACTTTATGATCTCTTTCAACGCCACATTTCTTGGACGAACCCTGTCCCTGTGTGGTTTTTTCACTTCTTCAGTGGCGGGAGCGAATTTCCTTAAAGCTTTTGTCACGAGCTGTGTTAAGACTCCAGGGATGAAATTTTTTGACCTACAAACTGGCTCATACACTCTACGAATTCATCAACCTAAATGAGAAAGTATAAATTTGTAAAATCATGGAGTTAAGAAAAAAAAACTTGGAAAACATAGAAAATAAACACAAGTAAGGATGTTAATATGGCCTGGGCGTTTAGGTCCTTATCTATTGAAGTTTTGTAACTTGAAACCCATTTATGCGCTTACCCGTTTAAGCCTGTTTAATATAATTGGGTTTTAGATGTTTTGTTTTTTTGGTAAAATACTGTTTAAACACTTGGGATTTTTAGTCAGACCCTTGGATTGAGTATATTCATTTAACGTTCTTCATAAATAAATTATGATAATGTTTGTTATAAATCATTAAGTGGATGACCCATAACCAAAACCAGAAGATAAGGTCTAGTCGGCCAGATTGGCCCAGTTTCCTTTTCCATGTTTTAGTAGTTTTACTAATTCTAGTTGGAATAGGTTTTTGTACTCTTTCCATATTTCTATACTTTGTAATCCCTATATAAAGGGACCTTCTGATACATTAATAACAGACACAATTTCTCCATACTTTTACAACACGTTATCAGCACGATTGTTCTCTGCAATCTAAAGCTAAAAGTCCGACCTGTAAAACCCTAAAAACCCAAACTCACCGGCGACCAAGAAGCCTCCACGGCTCTTTCCTTTTCCGGCAAAACCCTAGCCGAATTTCCTTTTTCTCGGCAATCCAAATTTTCCTTTTTCCAGTGAAGCAATCCAACCAAGCCACCAGCAATAGACGATCCGATCAGCTCAGCCCCTAGGCGTTCCCTGTTCGCGTCCGACGTCCTGAACCAACTCGCGTCCATTCGTGTGCAGCTCGAGGTTCATCCGTTCATCTTTTGGTGGTCCAGTTCAACCCTACAAAACAAAGGTATACCGATTAATCTGAGAACATAATGATCAAACCCTAAAACCCCTAATCCATTATTATGGAGATCTGATTGTTCTTGATGAAACCCTAAAAGACTATACCTTAAAACTGATCATCTTATGACCACTAGTTTGAAATCGATTCCTTAGAACATGTTGATTGTTTTATTGATTGTTCTGATCTGAATTGAAGAAACCCTAAAAGTCTGGAATCGAAACCCTAAACCTAAAGTTTGAATCCGGTTTTAATTGCTCTTGTTTGTTTGAATAATTGATGATCTAAGGTTTTAGGATTGATAGATTGATTGAATAATCTAATCTCGAATTTAAATCCGAAAGGCCTTGAAACCTTGATTTCATAATACTAAAACTGGCTGCTTATATTGTTTAAATTGAAACCCTAGACTTTATATATTGTTGCATAATAGAAACCAATTGTTAAGGTTGTTTGCATAACATATAAAGCTGAATGATATTATTAATTGCATTCTCGACCAGCATGATATATAGATTGCATAACTTGTATAGTTTGCATCATGATATTATATGGCCGTGTGGCCTAATCTCTTTGTTACATATAGAATCATAAACTAGGATTGTTCGCACCATGGTCAAGTAGATTTCATATGGTCGATACTATTGATAGATTTATGGTCTCATAAGACTTGATTACGGCCGAGATTCTTGTTTGTCTTACGGTCACATGATCACATTGTGAAACCCTAAAATCTGATTGATAATGTGATTCAGATGTCGAAAATCTCAAATCTCAAATCTAGACTATGCAGCCCTTAATCTCTCTGGAGATAACTACTTGCAATGGGCGCTAGATACAAAGATCAACCTGAGGTCAAAGGGACTCGGTGATACTATCATCGAGGGCAACAATGAGAATGATAAGAATTGATATAGAGCGATAAGTATAATACGCCACCATCTCATTGAAAGTCTAAAAGATCAGTACCTTACCATGGAGAATCCACTAGACCTTTGGACCGCTTTACAGCGGCGATATGATCACCAGAAAATGGTGTTACTACCAAAGGCTAGATATGAGTGGAAGAATCTCAGATTCATGGACTATAAGTCTGTGGATGAATACAATTCAGTATTTTTTAAGATAGTTTTAATGATGAGACTTTGTGGTGAAGAAGTAACCGAGAAAGAGTTACTTGATAAGACCTTCTCCACATTCCATTCCACAAATGTGTTGCTGCAACAGCAGTATAGAGAGAGAGGCTTCGCCACATACACTGATCTGATCTCGTACCTACTTCTGGCCGAGGCTAATAATGAACTCCTGATGAAGAACAGTGTTGGGGTCAAAATCGGTCACGACGGAATCAATGTCTGAAAGTCCGTAAAAATCGGCATGAACGTTTTAACGAAAAATAAATCTTCCGAAAAGATTTATTCTTACGAAGAGCCCTGCGGAAGAAACACGAGACATCGGAGAAAAGCCCGAAAAAGGTCGCACGGTCGCTACGTAGCGACCGAGGTCGAGCCAAGCTCGGTCGCCACGTAGCGACCGAGCACACGTCCCGCTTGGTCGCAACGTAGCGACCGAGCGTCCGTCCCGCCCGGTCGCTACGTAGCGACCAAGGTCGAGCCAAGCTCGGTCACTATGTAGCGAGCGAGCGTTCGTCCCGCTCGGTCGCTACGTAGCGCTCAAGCCAAGCTCGGTCGCTATGTAGCTACCGAGCATCCTTCCCGGTCGGTCGCTACGTAGCGACCGAGCATCCGTCCCGCTCGGTCGCTACGTAGCGAACGAGCGTACGTTCCATAGCGACCAAGCTCTTCCGAAACGTCGATACGACACGAATCCATGCATTCTCGTCTACCCTTCGATGCTGTCTCCCGAAGACCGTAGCGAACCCATTTCATGTTTTCCGCCATTTGAAGTCATCAATCAAACTTTACGATAAAAACCGCGGAAAGTTCATTTTTATCGAAAGAAGTCGTAATAAATGCTTCAAGTCGAAAGGCGGCCCAAAGGGACCTAAGGCATGACTCGAAGCCCACCTTACGATTTCTTAACCAGCAGCCCGTAAACCGTGGGATGGTTTAGGCTTGGTTCACAAGGAAAGATAAATGTCAAGTTTTCGCAGATAGATACGAAATTTTGAAGATAATTACGAAGATCCGGAAAAATGGAATATCTCCAATTTTAGGCTATGACTGCTTAAGGGCAGAAGGGGAAAAACGTAAACCGACCTAGGAGCGAGTATATAAGGAGTCCTATGCGAGAGGCATGAGGGACAACTTTTTAGACTCAGAACTCTCGGCACTCAGAAACTCTGAGGCATTATTCTCGACATCCTCTGTTTCCATGACTGGCACCCGATTACCAGACGAACGTGCACAAGCAGTTCGATCTCTTGGTTCACTCTTGAACTACGTTCGGCTTGATCCTCGAAAGGGGTACGTAGGCAGCCTTTCATAAGGTTCAGTCCGAAATCAACCAAAAACCTTTTTCTGTATTTTCTTCATCTTTTGCTATCGAGCTGCGAGTCAACTAGGTTTGAGCTTTTAGGCCGCTAGAACTAGGTAACTCGCTGACAGCCTTTGCGGCCAAAGCTTTTATGATCTCTTGTAATGATCGCAACGCTCTCACGCGGACTCGAAATAAGATCTCATGTTTTCTCTAAACTCGTTTGTTATCTTTTCATGATTTCTGCATATATTTGGTCACTTGCCATTGGCTCTCGCAGAGATCCGGGACCTCTGGGAAATTAGAGGTTTTCTAGTTTCCTAATTTAAACGTAAATCGACAGTGCGAATTTCGGTTCCCACAAACAGTGAGATGAGACCTCCCGGATCAGCACCATTACCAGAAGCCAACAAGGCTGAACAAGAAAAGAAAGATCCCAAAGAAAGCAACCACGTCTATAATGAAAGAAGATCACACGGAAAAGGACGTGGTGGGTACAAGGGACGTGGTGGTCGTGACAACTACCCGTACGGCCGTGGGCATGGAAACCACAATAATCGTGGTTGTGGTTCCAGCTATGGCCGTGGAAGAGGCACTTTTGGCCGCGGTCGAGGCGGCATATCCAAGCCTTCTTACTCTACCAAATCCGTTTGTCACAGGTGCGGGATGAGTAACCATTGGGCCAAGAATTGTAGAACCCCTAAGCTTTTATGTGAACTCTATCAAGAGAGTCTTATGAACAAGAACCGGAAAGCCCATATGGTTCATGATAACGGGTATGATGCCGATGATGATTTCGACCATGAAAAGGATGACCTTATGGATCATGAGACTTCAGATTGTCTCAAAGACTAATTCGACATCTTGTTTGATTGTTTTATGATTGCTTTGAGTTCTATTTTATAAAAGTTTTATAAAAGTCTCTGAGATTATAAATCTTATTATATATATAATGAAAGATGAGATGAGTATACTTGTGGTGGATAGTGGATCAAGTCACACAGTTCTTAGAGACAAAAGATATTTCATAAATCTCACAATGCAAAGTGCCAATATACATACTATTGCGGGTGTAGCCAGCCTTATTGAAGGCCACGGCCAGGCATACATACTAATGTCTAAGGGCACTCATCTAGAGATCAAAAATGCCTTATATTCCCCCAGCTCTAAAAGGAGCTTATTGAGTTTCAAGGACATAAGGTTAAATGGTTTCCACCTTGAAACATGGGAAGAAGGAAGTAAAGAGTTCCTTAACATTATTTCGATCACCCAAGGCAATAGAAAGATCCTAGAAACTATACCTGCAATGTCTACTGGTCTATACTATGCAAAGATCAGTATGATCGAGGCTAATGCCTGCGAAAATTTCACTCTATGGCATAACCGGCTTGGCCATCCCGGTACTAGTATGATGCGAAAGTTGATAATGAATTCTCAAGGGCACACATTCAAAGGAGTTGTCCCAAATAATCTCACATGTGTAGCATGTACACAAGGGAAACTCATTACTAGGCCATCACCAGCCAAAGTTAATAAGAAAATCATAAATTTTCTGGAAAGGATTCAGGGAGATATATGTGGACCAATACACCCACCTTGTGGGACATTTAGATATTTCATGGTCCTAATTGATGCATCGACCAGATGGTCGCACGTTTGCCTACTATCCACACGAAATTTAGCATTTGCAAGGCTGCTTACTCAGATCATAAGACTGAGAGCACATTTTCCAGATTTTCCTTTAAAGACTATACGTCTAGACAATGCTGGTGAGTTCATGTCCCAGGCGTTTAATGAGTACTGTATGTCCATGGGGGTAAGTGTGGAACACTCCGTGGCACATGTACATACACAGAACGGCTTGGCCGAGTCTTTTATTAAACGCATACAGCTGATTGCCCGACCATTACTCATGAGGTCTAAACTCCCGGTATCAGCATGGGGACATGCAGTATTACATGCAGCAGAACTGATTTGCATCAGGCCATCTAGTGAGCATAGATATTCACTATCCCAATTACTCACAGGTCATGAGCCAGACGTGTCCCATATCAAAATATTTGGATGTGCTATTTATGTTCCAATTGCTCCACCACGGAGAACTAAAATGGGACCACAGAGAAGGATGGTAATATATGTTGGATATGACTCCCCAACCATTATAAAATATCTTGAGCCAACCACATGTGATTTAATTAAGGCCAGATACACAGACTCACACTTTGATGAGTCCACATATCCGACCTTAGGGGGAGATAACAGCCTGTTGGTAAAAGAAATAGAATGGTCTCGACCGTCAATATCTTGGCAAGATCCTCGGACTAAAGAATGTGATATGGAAGTCCAAAAGATTATACATCTACAAAAGCTAGCTAATTAGTTACCAGATTCATTTGTTGACCCGAATAGAGTGACTAAGTCATACATATCGGCTTGTAATGCACCAATAAGAATAGAAGTCCAGTAAGGACAAGGTCAAGTTGCTACAGAATCTAAACAACGTTTGAAACGTGGTAGACCGATTGGTTCCAAAGATAAGCAACCTTGGAAGTCAAAGAAAGGTGCTGGATCCGAGGGCATTAAGGAAACCGTCCATGACATTGATGGACCGGCCGTGCCGACCAAACAGGTCGAGCCGAGTGGGCCGGCCATACCAACTGAACCGGTTGGACCAATTGTGCCATACAATGAGGTTCGGGACACTGAACTTCATGGTACACCAGGTCCGGATAATCAAGAGATCTCGATCAATTATATAATGTCTAGAACACAATGGAACAGAAAAGATATCAACGTCGATGATATATTTGCATACAAGGTAGCACTTTAGATCATGGATATAGATGAGGATCTAGAAGCCACGTCCATATATGAGGGCACTCAACGATCAGATTGGATCAAATGGAAAGAAGGTATAAACGTGGAGTTATAATCATTAAGGAAAAGAGGCATTTTTGGCCATATAATTGTGACACCAAGTGATGTCAAACCAGTGGGATACAAATGGATCTTTGTGAGGAAGAGAAATGAGAAAGGAGAAATAGTGAGATATAAAGCACGGCTTTTTGCACAAGGATTCTCACATAGATCAGGAATAGACTATGAGGAGACTTACTCCTCTGTGGTGGATGCAACTACATTACGATTTTAATCAGCCTGACCATAAAAGAAAACTTAGATTTACGCCTAATGGATGTAGTGACTGCATATTTATATGGTCCAGTGGATAATGAAATTTATATGAAAGTTCCAGAGGGTATTGAGCTTAAAGATAAGAAAGGTTCTCGAGAACAGCATTGCATTAAGCTGAATAAAGTCTTGTACGGTTTGAAACAATCGGGTCGAATGTGGTACAATAGATTATCTGAGTACCTAGTAAAAGAGGGCTATAAGAATGATCCAATAAGTCCATGTATTTTTATCAAGAA
Source organism: Brassica napus (assembly GCF_020379485.1). NCBI lineage: Eukaryota > Viridiplantae > Streptophyta > Magnoliopsida > Brassicales > Brassicaceae > Brassica > Brassica napus. The sequence goes on from NC_063444.1 coordinate 31,164,325, forward strand.
ATTCGACAACAAGAGCTTTGTAATCATGTCGGTATATGTGGACGACCTGAATATCATAGGAACCTCTGAAGAAATTTTCCAAACAGTTGAATGTCTAAAGAAAGAGTTTGAGATGAAAGACTTAGGAAAAACTAAGTTCTGTTTGGGACTACAACTTGAGTATGTAAACAATGGAATCCTTGTGCATCAGTTGGCATATACAGAAAAGATACTCAAGAAGTTTAATAAGGACCAGGCTCATCCGTTGTCGAGTCCTATGGTCGTGAGGTCTCTCGACCCAGAGACAGATCCGTTTGGACCCAAGAAGAAGGACGAGGAAGTACTCGGTCCAGAAGTGCCATACCTAAGTGCCATTGGAGGTTTAATGTATTTGGCTAGCCATACTAGACCAGATATTTGTTTTGTCGTGAATCTATTATCTAGATTTAGCTCTTGCCCAACTCAGAGGCACTGGAATGGAATAAAACATTTGTTTAGATACCTGCAAGGAACAAAAAATCTTGGTTTGTTCTATACTAACCGGCCAAAGGAGAGTTTGGTCGGATATGCTGATGCATGATACTTATCTGATCCACATAATGCTAGATCTCAGACTTGATATGTTTTTATACATGGTGGAGCTGCAGTATGTTGGCAATCCACGAAACAATCACTTGTCGCCACATCTTCCAACCATGCTGTTGGGGTCGAAAACGGTTACGATGAAGTTAACGTCCAAATCCCCGCAAAATACAAGTATGTCTTTTCGCAACAAATCATGCTCGGTCAAGAGAACGTCGCAACGTATGTTCTCGAGATAAAGCTTCGTTCAAATTCTATTTAGATCAAACATAAGCCATCGGAAACATACCCAGACCGGTTACGGATAGGTCCGAGTATGACGATCTGAACACGGACGAACCAAGCTCGGTCATTACGCTACTACCGCACATGCACGCTGTCCGGTCGCTACGTAGCGACCGAGCGTCCGTTCCGCTCGGTCGCTACGTAGCGACCGAGCCCAAGCCGAAGCTCAGTCGCTACATAGCGACCGAGCGTCCGTTCCGCTCGATCGCTACGTAGCGACCGAGCTCTTCCGAAACGTCGATACGAAATTAGTCCATGCTTTCTTGTCTACCCTTCGATGCTATCTCCCGAAGACCGTAGCGAACCCATTTCATGTTTCTCGCCATTCTAAGTCATCGATCAAACTTTACGGTAAAAACCGCGGAAAGTTCGTTCTTTATCGAAAGAAGCCGTAATAAATGCTTCGAGTCAGAAGACGGCCCAAAGGGACCTAAGACATGACTCGAGGCCCAACTTACAATTTCTTAACCAACAGCCCGTAAGCCGCATGACGGTTTACGCTTGGTTCGCAAGGAAAGATAAATATCAAGTTTCCGCGGATAAATAAGAAATTTTGAAGATAATTACGAAGATCGGAAAAAATGGAATATCTCCATTTTTATGCTATGGCGGCTTAAGGGCAGAAGAGGAAAAGCATAAACCGACCTAGGAGCCAGTATATAAGGAGTCCTAGGCGAGAGGCATGGAGGAGGACTTTTCTCAGAGCAAACTTAGCACTTAGAGGAATTAGGCATATTTTCCGCTTTTGTTATTCGAGCTGCGACTCAACTAGGTTATTGCCGTCTTAGGGTTTTAGAACTAGGAATCTCGCCGACAGCTCTCGTAGCCCAGGCTCTTACCTTGTTGTAATTCAGAATAAGATCTACTTTGCTCTCTTTTCGATTTCTTATACTTTATCGTTGTTATTCTTGTGTTCTGATTGCTTGGCGTGTGGTATTAGCAGATATCCGGGACCTCTGAGAAATTAGGGCTTTCCTAGTTTCCTTATTTAAACGGAAATCGACAGTGTGAATTTCGGTTCCCACAGTTTCGCGCAAGAAGGAGGGGGGTACGGATCAATCTAACTCTCAACCACATCACGCTCAACCAGACATGTCAACTGACGACGCGAATAACGTGCAGACTCCTCTTAACGGAAGCAGTGGCACTGACCTCCACACTCACGCAGCGGACGTATCCGGGGCCAACGCACCAGCCAACGCCGCGGCGCTCGAGGAGTTTAAAAAGATGTTCGCCACCTTCGAAAAAAGGTCGGAAGAACATGATAAGCTCGTAAACACCTTGACCAAACAAGTTGAAACTTTAACGGCGAGGACTCAAGCAATCCGCCCCTGCGGAACCACTAAAGTTCGCGGGAAAAGACAGGCCTGGAGCCGCGCAGGAACGGCCTTCAGGTCAAAACCCTAGCGAGAAATCTCCCATCGAAAAGGGAAACCCTGAAAGTCCTCCGCCTCCCGCGAAGGCTTCGGAGGACAACGGAGCCGAGCACGTCGACCTGAATCCTAGCGATGTCTCCAACGATACTGATGAGGACGTCGACAAACATCCAAGGAGGACCAGAAGCCGATTCGCTCGGAAAAGCTCTCCGTTCGACAAACCAATGACAGAAGAGGAGGAAATCCTTTATTGGAACGAACAAGAAGAATTGGCTGAAAAGCAAAACGAGCTCACTCGCAGTAAACGGCGACATGCTCGGAAATCGGCTGGCGAGACGTCGGATATCCGCGATCTTCGTGACTATATCACCAAGACTGCGGCAGAAGTAAGAGCCGTGAAATCCCAAATCCATCACGCTACCAGCGCAGCACCCGAGATCGACAGGCTGCTGGAAGGGGCTCGGAAGACCCCCTTCACCACTCGCATCTCAGATATGAGGGTATCCGATCCGGAAAAACTCAAAGTACCGAGGTATGATGGTACGACCGATCCGAAGGTGCACCTTCAGGCTTTCCACATCACGATGGGAAGAGCGAGGCTGAAGGACGGCGAAAAAGACGCCGGCTACTGCCGCCTGTTTGTCGAGAATCTAGAAGGAGCAGCCCTCGAATCGTTCGCACGCCTTAAGGGAAACTCTATCAGAAGTTTCCGACAGCTCGCATCGGAATTTCTCAAGCAATACTCTATGTTCATAGAAAGAGAAACTTCTTATGTCGATCTATGGAGTCTGTCCCAGAGGGAAGACGAACCCCTCCGCGAGTTCATCAGCCGATTCAAGTTGGTAATGTCCAGGGTCAGTGGGATAAGCGACAAGGTGGCCATTGATGCGCTCAGAAAGGCCCTCTGGTACAAGTCGAAATTCAGAAAATGGATATCCCTCGACAAACCACGGACGATCCAGGACGCCCTCCACAAGGCGACAGACTACATCATGATCGAGGAAGAAACAAAAGTCTTATCGCAAAAAACATAAGTCGGCGAGACCATCCTTGAAAGATGTAGATCCAAAAACGAAGAAGAAGAACCCTCGTAACGACAAGTATGTCCATCACGAGGGGGAAGATCTCCAAGGAGCGCACAATTACGCGATCGGCTCGGACCAGGGCCGAACCACGGGTAATACGTGGACACGCAATCAAGGATATGATGAAAACACCTTCTGCGAGTTCCACCAGTCCCGAGGACACTCCACGACTAACTGCAAAGTCTTGGGAGCAAGGCTGGCCGCGAAGCTACTAGCTGAAGAGCTCTCGGAAGTGACTAGCGTGAAAGATCTCATCCTGGAAACCGATCGCCCCCCCGAAGCCAGACAGAAATCCTCCCGCGGAGAGATCTCCTCAAAGAAACCAATCTGGGGATAAACGCGGCAGAAGGCCGGACGACAAGGGGAACGATAACAATCGTCGCAGAGTCAACATGATCATTGGAGGATCACAATTCTGCAACGATACGGTTTCGGCCATCAAGGCTTACCAGCGGAAGGCGGAGTCGAGCACAAAATGGCCAACATGGTCTCCTATCCGAGATGATCAGAATTGCTCAATCACCTTCACGAAGGAGGAAGCCGGCGGGATCGATCAACCTCACTGCGATCCGCTCGTCATAGATCTCGTCATACAAGATCTGGAAGTCGGGAGAGTACTCATTGACACGGGAAGCATGGTCAATGTAATCTTCCGCGGCACTCTCAATCGGATGAGCATCGAACTGGGAGAAGTAACTCCAACGCCGAAACCACTCACGGGTTTTTCAGGCGAAGTATCGATGACCCTCGGGTCAATCCAGCTGCCAGTCATGGCCAAGGAGATCACAAAAATCGTCGAATTCGCGGTGGTCGATCATCCTGCCATCTACAACGTGATCATGGAAATCCCATGGCTCAACGCCATGCAAGCCGTTCCATCAACGTACCACCTGGGTGTCAAATTCCCGACCCCAAACGGAGTCGCAGCTATCTGGGGATGTCAAAAACAGTCGCGACTATGCTTCATCGCGGAGCACAAGTTAAGGCAGTTGACGACCTCTGCAATGGCAAATCGCAAGCGCACGAAGATAGATAAATCTTCGGCCAAAAACGTTTCAAGAAAAGACGATTTAACATCGTCTGCCGATGCAAACACTTCGGATGTCGAAACTCAACACGAGTCCGAAGCCGACACTACGACTCAACCGGAACATCCGGAAGAGAACGCTGACCCGGCCGCGGTCACCACTATCAAGGCGGTCAGCACGGCGACAATCACCGAGTAAAAACGCTCGCGGCATCAAATAGAACTAAGAGATGGCTTGATCCTCGAAAGAGGTACGTAGGCAGCTCGTCGAAAGACGAGTTCAGCTATCCCCCTCTCTAAAAAGGGGGGGGGGAGTGGGTGCGTATACTCGTATACTCCCACATAGGAAAACATGCGTTATTGTAATCGAGTTTTTTAGAGATTTCAAAAAATTTTACTACAATATGCGTCGCTCCTTTTTAAGACACTTGCGCTTCAATTAACGCAAAAGTCTCAGAACACGCTTAGAAAACCTACAAACGTTAAGACTCTTGTCAACAGCCTCATACGGCCCAAAATCGCAAAACAATCCCTCCTCAGCACCAAAAATATACGTATAGTCTTCGAAATAACTGCGAGACGTCGCCAAGTTAAAAGTCGAGACGATGCGAACAAATTGTCCGAACGCGACCACAAAAACCTTACACTCCGTTCGTCGATTGGCCCCGACGAACACATCAGCCATCTTAAACAAACGCAACTTGATCACTCTTTTGATCTTCGAACGTCCAACACAAGGACGAAAGCTCGCTACAAAAAAAATCCGAAATTTTGGTCTAGCACTTCTAGTTGGCTTAAAAATTGTCTCTGGAAAGATGCTCGATTCGTACCATACAAGTCATATAAGCCGAGAACCTATCGCGGACTTTAAATCGGTATGAATCAGGTAGAAATCGCAACAGGAAAATCGATAGCCGGCTAGTCACCGCACAAACCTTAAAACCGAGAGTAAACCTAGGTATTGCCCTAAACCCATCGCATTGGTCTCAGACATCTCAAAGACATGATATCTAAACGATACGAGATCCTAAAACATGTCTCTCCGTTCATATCTCAACGTTCCCGAAAGTTCGTAAGAATAAATAATTATTACGAAAACTCACGTCTCGAACAAACCAACAGATTGAACGCCTCAACGAAGTTAAATTTGAGAAGACAACTCATGTTTACTTCAAACCCACTCGAAACAAAGTAACTCAAACAAACATCCAGTATATATATAAACCGCATAGCGGTAGGGTTCAAAGCCACCGACGGCCAGTCCCGATAAAAATAAAAGCGGCCAAAACAGGCCCATACAAAGTTCGAAGGCCACACTCGGCCGGACATATATGAACGAACGACACACTTGGCCGCAGAATACTAGATAAGGGAAAAACTTCTTCCCGTCAAACACTCACCTCTCACAGATCAAAGTTAAAATTCCCGGACAAGGAAGCTCTGAACGCATCCGCGGGATAGTTCACTTCCTCATCGTCACCAGCAAACTCGGTCGTGGTCTCTACGGTATCAGGAGAAACCGGGATGGGATCACAGAATCCCTGAATCCTCCCGTCGATCGGAGAAATGAGCGTCTTAGCGTGAGCATGATCCTTCATGCCGCCCTTCATTAACTCCATCTCCATCTCCCTCTCGAAAACGTAGTCATCCGCCCGCGTCTTTCAAAGGCTCCCAACTGAACCACAACACTCACGGAAGTCGCCCAGCGAGTTGAAATCATCCTTGAGGTTCCCGTACTCGACCTGGAATTGAGAGGCGCGAGTCTTCATCACCTCGACAATTCCCTCTTGCCCTTCCGTTCCGCCCTACGAACAGTCCTCGCATGATCACTAGCGAGTTGAGCATCTCGCGCCAACATCTCGTCTCGTATGCGAGCAAGATCCTTTTCCGCATTCTCTGCTTTAAAGCGATAGATCATGGCTTCTCTATGGCTCGCCTCAATGGCCGATCCAAGCAAGTTCAAGCCCTGTAAAACCGATTGACACGTTATAAGCAAAATATATATATACACTTGAAACGATCGTCAAAATTCTTAAAGTCTATACCCCGTTGATGATACGAGATCCTTCCATGACGACTTTCGGCCTCCCCGACTCGTTCGTGGACGGAGGAGCATCGAAGCCCGAGGGAAGACCAGCGAAGAAATCATCAAAGTCCGGAATAACCTCGCTCGTACCGCTTCCATCGCCGAAAGCAAGGTCCGGATCCCATCTTGGAAGCATGCAATCGTCCACCGAAAACTCCAGGTCACCGAGGTCAATATCTTTCCCCTTCGAAGAATTCAGCCCCGTCGCAACCGCGGGAGCAGCGTCGGGACCTTGGTCATCAGGCTCGGAATCACTCCCCGTTTCCCCGCCCAAAGCAGGACTAGGATGCACAAACCTCAACGCCTTTCGAACTCTCTTCGGCGTAAAGGAAGTCCAGAAGAAAGGACCGTTCCTGAGCAGATCTCTCACCGCGATAATGTCCTCAGGAAACGGAGCAAGGGGATTGATGAAGGGACAATCGTTCGGCAACCTCCGGAACAATGGGATACAACTCTTCTCGACAGACGCAGCGTCCACACGAACGAAGAAGAAAAACTTATTCCACGAGTTGAAGTTAGAAGTAAACCCCTTAACCACTGACATGAAGTTCCGAGGGACCAACATGTACTTGTCCATATCCTTGATGATCTGCAACCTAAGAAGCGCTTCAAAATGATCGACGGTAAGAGAGAGACCATGCTCATAGCTCAGGATCAGGACTCCAATGAGGTGCTGGATGCCAAGGGGATTCAGTTGGCTTATCGCCACCCCGAAACGATCCAACACACGGACGATAATTTCGGGAATCGGGAACCACAAACGACAGCGCACTACGAATGCTTCGTAACAAGTAAAGTAACCCTCTGGGGGACTACTAGCGCGCTCTCCTTGGCAAGGAACCCTGAACTCCACCGCATCTGAAATATGGTAGAACGACCGCATGACCTCAAGGAATTCGCTAGTACTCCTACTTGGTGCATATTCCTCGACCGGGCGACGGTTCATGACCGGGAACGATTTCTCTTTGGGAGGCGTGATCGAACCATAACACGCCACCCACCATGCCTCGTTCTCGGCCAGGTCTACCGAATGAGGAACGAATTCTATCTTTGGAACACGAAGCTCTTCAGAAACATTTGCGGGCAAGGACCCTTTCTTCGAACTCCTCTTCTTACTCGACATCTCGTGTTTTTCTTTTTTTTATCAAGAAGGAAATAATAGAAAGAAAGAAAGAAAAAAAAGAAAGAATTTTTCAAGAAACCTCTCTATCAGGTTACCGTAGTCCTTTCGTTGGGAGGGGTTGAAGCGTTGTTGGGAGGGGTTGAATCCCATTAACGCTCTTATAATCTTGAATCATTGGACCAAAATCATGACCGTTCTTGTTCCGTCGAGAAAAGTGTCCACTAATTGGACCAAAAGTCATTTTCTTTTTATCTTCAGTCTCACCCTCAAGTCTTCGGTCTGTCCTTCATCTCTGCCTTGCTCCGATTTAATTATCGCTCTCACGGCAAAGTTCTCCTTCTTTCTCTCGCAATTACTCTTACAACTTTTTTTTCTTCCGAAAGGCTCCGTCTTTTGGGCTACCCTGGGCTTAGGTTTCTTTCAGGCCAGAGTAGATTTAGTTTAGGCTCTCTTAAAAGCAGTTACAAAATAAACAGGAAAAAAGAAGAAGTCGTTTTCGACTTGAAATTTTATTTACCCTTACATTAATACATTCTGACATCAGCAAAACCTACGTTGCACAGAAACTTCATCGGATGTCCGCTTCTCGCTTCGGAACCGGAATCGGAATCGGAACCTTGTGGAAGCTTGCGGATTCTCGCTTCCAAAACGTTTCTAAAATATTCTCTTTAAAAACCGGTTGGAAGCTTACGATTCCGTTTCGGAATCACGCTTCCGTTTTTTTTTAAAGTGCAATGTATATCAATAAAATATAAAACAATAGTTTTAATCTATATAAAAAAAATTAATAGTAATGAATATTGAGTTATAAATATACAAATATTAAAAATAATACTATAAATTATCTTTATGCATTGAGATTTTTTATTAAAGATATAGCACATATTGAAATATATTGTGTCAATTATTTATGAAGTATTAAAAATAATTAATATAATATTTTTTGTAAACTTAATTTATGTGTATTTTTACAGTTTTAATATAAAATCATTTCAAAGTTATTATAAATGAATAAATGTTTTATTTCAAATCATATAATTTTTAGTTCTATTTTTTTTTTAAATTTATATATATATATGGATATACGCTTCCAACACGTACCCGCTTCCTAATATTTTAAAAAATTTCGCTTATGCGCTTCCTTACGCTTCCACTTCCACGTACCCACTTCCGTTTCCATGTAACATTGAGCAAAACTGAATGAGACAAATTGTGGTACATCATTATTCAATGACGAACTAATAATTGTAAACGGTTAGTTATACTATTAATTACGAGAGAATGAAATGACATTGACTAATAAACTAATTGCAGCCTGTAGCATGCAGATTATGCATGTCGGCATGTAAGTTTTGAATTGGACAGATAGTGGTACAACGTTAGGGCATCTTAGACACCAAATTTTGTGTTAAAATTGTACAAAATTTGGTGTTTTACTATCATATTCTTTTTGTCATCTCCAACTATAACAACAAATTAGAGTTTGACCCGCGCTCACGCGTAGAGGTTTATTTTTATTTTTTTATAAATATATATTTATTCGCATAAGTGATAACCTATATTTTAAAATTTATTCGTTTAAATAATTGTTTAATATGAAATTTCTAAGCACAATAATTTTATAGTTTATATTGTGTAATTTTATTTTGTCTTGTAAACCATCAATTGTATCATCTTATTTTTAGAATATGATCCGTATATCCGCACAAATTTATTTTTATTTTTTATGGATCAAAATTTTGTGATAATGTATAACAAAAGTTTTGTATGTTCTATTTAAAGATATGATGTTATATATTTTATACTTCTCAATATTTATCATATTGAATTTACATTGGACTATTATTTATATGAAAATATATGTAACATAATATATTTATATATTAATCTATATATTAAATAAATGATTCAATTTCTGTGAATTTTATTTTAGTTATTACATATATAGTAAAAATATATTAATATAGCTTTTAAAATAATATTGTTCATTAAATATTTTAAAGTTAGGTAGAGAATTAATAAGAAACAAAAAGAATAAAAAAGGTAGGTTAATTAATATGGAATTAATTATTATGTATATATGGAATTACTAAAATAATTACCATATAATGTATGTATTTAATGACTAAATGTATATATGGAATTAATTATTTCCAAACACACACATATATAATAATAAAATAGGATAAGACAAAGAATACTTTAAACCTAGGTTTATTAACTATTTTTGTCATGATTTTTTAGTTAGAATTTGATTTTGGAAATGCATTAGTTAAAGAGGAAAAGATAAATAATCCTAAAAGATAATTTATTTAATAATTTCAGTGGCATACAATTGTAAATAAGTTGAAAACTAAGGGTATTTTATTTTTGTATTTCTCTTTTAATAAAAAAGATATTAAACCAAAAATAATATTATATATTTTTGATTTTTTCAGTTTTAACTATTTTATATTTTTTGTTATTTGTGATTGATAAATAGTTGTTTTATCATACTTAGATATTATGTTTGTTAATTATTTGTAATTTTATGTTTATAAAATTTATTTACATTTATATTTATAAAATTTATTTACATTTATATTTTTTGGTTTAACAATATCATACCTATTATGTATTTATTTTATATAAAATATTATATTAAAACTTACAAACTATTAATTATGAAAAGAACATATATAACAAAATAATATATTTATTTTAATGAAATTTGTATTAGTTAGTAAAACAATTTTAACTGTATTTGAAGAATTCAATAGTATTACATAAAGTTATAATTATTTACTATTAAATATAATTTTGCAATAATTTAATATTATTCATTACTGATTAAATATAACGTAAATAAAGATTATAATTGATATTTTAAAATAAAAATATATCACAATATAAAGTAAATGATAATAATCATTTAGTGATTTATTACTTGAAAATAAAATAAAATATAAAAAAATTATGATATTTTTTAAAAATATATATAAAGAAAATGATAATAATCAATTAGTGATTTTTACTTGAAAAAAAAAAAATTTGATTATGTAAAAATAATTTTAAAATACAAATAATACATGATGTTTATATTTAGTTACGAATTTGAAATAATTAATAATAATAATTGAATTAAATTCTTAAATGAAACACAATAAAATATATTTTAAATATTTGGTGTGAAGAATAGTGTTACACCAAATTCGGTGTAACATTGTTTACTTTACATCAAATTTAGTGAAATGGTGTAATTTTTGGTGTTTCATAGGAGATGAATATACAACAAATTTGGTGTTATAGTGTCTCATTATAGTTGGCCATAGTGTCTAGCAAGTGGTGGTTATAAACGCATACAAAAAAGTAAAAAAGTCAAATAAATTCTATTAGAAAAAACTATCACAGATATTAAATTTTAGGGTTTTTAGTGATAATTAAACTCTATCGACTATTTTTGGATCGTAGAAAAAATCCTCAACTAATTTTTTAATGTTTTAACCGTTCAACTTACAAACTGTTAACGTCTGTCACCCTCCATGTATAATTCTATAATGAAAGGTAACTGGTGGCGAAGCCAGTGCAGCAACTAAGAGCACGTCCATCGGCAGCTTCTAACTTGGGTTTTAAAAAAAAAAAAATATTAAAATAATAAAAAGAAGCAAAAGAGAGTAGATTGGATTCTTAAAGTGGAGCTTTTAGTACAGCTTCTGATCGTCCAAGTCTCGTTTGGCAACTTCTGAATGGTTAACTTTTTTAAAAAGAAATAAATTTTAATTCCAAAATTACACATGATTAAATTATTATTACTTTTGATATTGGAACCTGTTTTAAAGATACTTGCGGATGGAGTTGGCCTAAGGGGGCAGTTTTAGAAATATTAAATATTTGGTATGCCAAAACACAATAAATCAGCAAGAAAAGATAGTTATAGTGTTGTTGTGCACCCCTTATATCTCAGGTTCAACACACCCTATGGCATTTATCAGGTGTACACCCATTAAAATATTTTTCTGCATTTGCCACTGAAGGTGACCTACGTTGACGATTGAAGGTGACATACGTTAAAACATTAAAAAAAATAGTTGAGAGTTTTTCTTCCGATTTAAAAATAGTTGAAGGATTTAATTACTCAAACAGATTTTTCCACAAATTGGTTTAAGAAAAAAAAATAAGTTGATTTTTTTCTAGTTATCAAATATTTTTTGTTAACTAAGAACACTTTAGGTTAGACAAAATAATTGTAAACTGACAGTGGGACAGTCTTAGCCTAAGTACATAAATAACGGGACTGTAAAATCCAACTAAAAAAATTGGTTATCGGATAATACGTATTCCAAGTAAGAAAGTTCGATTTACAACCGTTGCAAAATTATATGAAAAGAAGATAGAGTCTGTTGGAACTAGTAAAATATATTCTTTTTGTAGAGAATGAGTTAGGCCACTGAAAATGTCAAGGCATCTTTACAAAGGATTTTTTAAGATTCCTCACCAAGCCGGACACCTAATGACGGGTTTCATATTTGGCTTAGTCAAATATCACCATCAAATGGCCAACCTCATTTCCTAAAATATTTTTCTTAACTAGTTCTCGCATACCCGATTTTCTTTTCGTATAATCCTGTAATAATTGCTAATCAAACATTTCTTACTTGGAATCCACATAATCCTATAAACAAATTTTCTTTAATCCAAACCCGCATGATCAAACATTTCTTACTTGGAACCCGCATAATCCGATGAACTTACATTTTACAGTCATTTTTTAAACACAAATATTTGATATTTAGAGAAAAACCAACTCCTTTATTCTTTATTTAAATCAATTTATTTAAAATGTATTTTAGTAATTAAAACTCTAAACTATTTTTCAGTTGGAAGAAAACTCATCGATTAAGTTTTTAATGTTTAAACCGTTAACGTCTGTCACCTTTCGTTACAAAATTTTGGATAGAAGGTGACAGACGTTAATAGTTTGTAAGTTGAGGGTTGAAACATTAAAAAATTAGTTGAAGTAATAGTGGATGAGATTTATCACTTAAAACCCTAAAACTTCCATTTTTTATATGTATAGTTATAAAATATATATATATTCACAAAATATTTAAATGTTCAACGAATTTTTAGTATTCAATAATTGAAGTTTACTTGGACACCGAAGAGATTATAAATCATAGGTTCAGAAAATCCATATATATATATATATATATATATATAAAGAAAAGGAAAAAAAAAAAAAATAGGGAAGGAAAAAAAACTAGAAGTAAGCACTGAAGCGAATTGGTAAGTCTCACTTTTCATCCGTGAAGATTCTGTTCGAATTTTCTAATATTTGGTCTGGTTTGACACTCATTATTGCTTTAATGACTATGTTATCTGCGTCTTTTGGTTTAAAATCAAGAACTGACAAGAGAATTAATTAATCTGCAGATATCAGAAATTACAGTATTTGGTTTGATTATAGAATGTCTAACCATTCAGCTCCATTGTTAGCTAGGGGGCATTTAGATCCCATGGATCAAGACTTGAACCAAAACTCATTAACTTCTTCAAGAAAAAGAAGATTGCGTCGTTGTAGAAGCGCTCCTCGGGGTGATTGTATGTACAATGATGATGAAGATGTCAAAACCGACGAACCACCTCCTCATCGGAGTATAATCCCAATGTTCAGGGATCTAAACCCGAATCTCAGGGAAGTGATCTTGTTCTTTGTTTTATACCTAACCACTGGTACACTCTGTTTCTACCTCGTGAGAAACCAGATCTCCGGTAATAAGACCAACGGTGTGTTGGATGCCGTCTATTTCTGTGTTGTAACAATGACAACCGTTGGATATGGTGATCTTGTCCCTAGTAGTTCAACCTCAAGGCTACTTGCTTGTGCGTTTGTCTTTTCGGGAATGGTCCTTGTGGGTCACCTTTTAAGTCGAGCAGCAGATTACTTAGTGGAGAGGCAAGAGACTTTGCTTGCTAAGGCTTTCGATTTGCGCAAAACAGTTGGTCCAACAGAAATTCTCAAGGAGTTGCATACTAAGTTGAGACACAAATGCTATGTGACATTTCTTGTCCTTGTAGTTCTCGTCCTTGTCGGTACGATTTTCCTTGTAATGTTTGAGAAAATGCCGGTTATTGAAGCTTTGTACTGTGTTTGTTCCACCGTTACAACATTGGGTTATGGAGATAGGAGCTTTAACTCGGGAACCGGACGTCTTTTCGCTGTGTTTTGGATCTTGACGAGCACGATATGTTTGGCTCAGTTTTTCCTCTATGTAGCTGAGCTAAATGCAGAAACCAAACAGAGAGAGTTAGTGAAATGGGTTTTAACAAGGAGAATCACAAACAATGATCTCGAAGCAGCTGATCTTGATGGAGATGGAGTTATCGTGTGAGACATCAGACAAATTCTCTCATCTTGTTTCCTTTGACTTCTTCTTATCTTTGTCTTTTGTGCCTTGCAGAGCTGCGGAGTTTATATTATATAAACTAAAAGAAATGGGGAAGATTGATGAGGAAGATATTGATGGGATATTGCAAGAGTTTGAGCAACTTGATTACGATGATTCGGGAACTCTGACGAATTCTGATCTCATTCTTGCTCAAACGACGTCTTAGATACAAAGGTAAGCATACTTCTTTAGTTATTATACCTGCACACGACCAAACAAAAAGCAAAAAGAATGTACAGTTTTGGGTCTGTGTGTGTGTGTGTTTTAATGTAATGCCACACACTCAGTTTTTTATTGTTACTTGATGCGTAAGTTTACATATATACTGTGTATATGAGTTTACACAAGTACTTTGTTTAAGCAAGATGAATCTTGCTATTGATCTGATATGAAGCTCTGATTTTTCCATTGATGTTATGCTCCTTTAGACCAAACTTTAAAGAACAGCAGACCAAACTAAAAGTCAGAAAGATCTTTGCATTACTCTAAGAGTACTTTGACCAATAATTCAAGATTGTTTTCTCGAAGGACAGGTGATAATGATGGTTTTATTGCTTTGTAATTCCTGGCATTCTGATACACGTTGTCCCTAGGATCTTACTTTTAACATTAACTAAACTTTGACCAGCGATTTGAAAACGCGAAATTATCTTTGCTGGCATATTTATTAATCTCTATGTTTGTTTATTAATACTAGAGTCTTTCCCGGGCTACGCCCGGGTTTATTTTCATTAATTTTAAAATAGTATGTTAGTATATTTAAAGATATAGTATATACTGGAAACTATGATAAATATAAATTACTAAAATAAAATTTAATTATTAGAATGCAAACAGAAATAATTATAAAATATATTATATTATCACAGTAAAAAAAAGGTTAAAATCTCAATCATTTTAAATTTTGATTTCGTAACTCCTCTGTTCATTATATCTTTTTGATTCGTATTGTATAATTAGTGGCTAATAGTTTAAGTTCTTACCAAGTAAACTAAACTTTCTAGAAGTATGCATGAAAAATAAAATGGGGTTGCTGAAATTTTTTTCCAAATTTAAAAAAGTTAGATACAATAAATATTTTCTTTTGTAAATACCTTGATAATAGGTAAAAAGATAATTTCTTATTGAGTATTTTTCTGAAATTTTATAAATGTTGAAAAAATATAATAGTTTTCAAAGGTGATTGGTAAGTACTCTGAATGCTTTCCATACTTTTTCACAACTAATCTAATTTACCAATCATGCTTTAAGAAAATAATTTAAAGGTACAATTCAAAAGTTAAACTGAAAATAGATTGGCTATGAAAATCATTTTTTTAAGAACTTATATTTAGTGCTTTGAAAGTTATTGATATAAATCTACATCAATAGATTATACAGCTACAACATTTTGTTTTTACAAATTTACAGCTTATATTCTAAAGCAAATAATTAAGCTTACAGCTACAAAGACTAAATATCTCCACTAAATATGATTTTTCTTTTGTCTTTCTCTGCTAAATATTATCTTTTAAAATATTATTCGTTTTCATGAGATTCATGTTTTTCATCATCGATTTCCAAGAATAAAGATAAAAGATATTATAGATTTAGATATTAGATACGTGAATTCTCCTATTGACTCCCATTAAGGGAAAAAAATACATGTTACATTCGAAATAGTCTATTTACATATAAATCAAAGATTATTTTCATTTATATAAATCAGTTTCATCGAGGAATACTCATAGAGAAAATGTATGTACAATAGTTGAGAGATATGAAAGAGAACCTTTCGATTTCAGTTCCCATATCAATAGCCATGTTCTTGAGTTCGCCGAGTAGATCACTTAGATCTGCAAGCCCATCGTCCTGCTTTGCTTTCTCTATCTGTTAATACAGCAGACACAGCATGATTCTTAGATATACTGGCAAACAAAAACAGAACATTTGAGATCACAGATCCACACCTCTATTTTCTGATAAGCATCAGCGGATTCAGGGAGAGGT
This sequence comes from Brassica napus, assembly GCF_020379485.1. NCBI lineage: Eukaryota > Viridiplantae > Streptophyta > Magnoliopsida > Brassicales > Brassicaceae > Brassica > Brassica napus. The sequence goes on from NC_063444.1 coordinate 31,180,285, forward strand.
TCATTGGTTCTTGAATCTGGTTTAGGTAGCTGGTTCAGCCCTAGCTTTTCTCTAGTCTCTAAGTTGTTAACTCTTCTCTTAGGGGATTCACCTTCTCAGAAGAACAAAAAAAATGGAGGAGTTAGGTGAAGTAACAAAGCAAAAGAGATTCATTTCTTAAGAAGAGGCATACCTCTAGTTATGACAGGACCGGTTATAGACCGAGTCTTTTTAGGCTTCCAGGTCCTTGAGAAAATGCTTCCGAGGCTTCCAAGAAGTTTCTCACCCTGAAACCAAAACACAAAACATAACAATAAGTTTCTCATAATTTATAAAAATCTCAATCTCATCTCTTTTTACCCGAGTGAGATCATGATCGAGGTCAACAGCCTTGTGGTGAGTCCTTGTGATTTTCTCTCCTTGCTCATTCAACATAACCAAAGTCCTGGTAGCATCTTATCTTATCCCTTGCGCTACTTTCAAACACCCTTGCACGGTCTTGGTGGTCTCATCGGACTTGTACACAGCATAACTCTCAAGTTCTTGAACCGTCTGGTTCTCCACGCCTCCTGATTCACGGAAATGATTCTTGAAAGAAGGTTTCAATCTCTTCTCAACCTCCTCCTCATCGTCAGCATCGTCAAAAGGGTTGAAGCTGTGATTCTTCTTAGTAGTAGGTAGGGAAGGTTGAGGGGAGATCTTGTTTGATGGCTTTCAAGGTGTGCTTTTTATTGCCATCTGATTCATCATCTGAATCAAAAGGATTCGACTTGGAGGCAGAAGCAGAAGAAGAAGGCTTATGATGCTTGGAAAGTGTTTCCAGAGGCTTCTTCAACCCAAACATTGTGATCCAAACCTGAAAAAAACTCTCGTTGCAAGAATCCAAAAGTCTATACGAACGATGTTGTAGAACCCTCGCCGCCGTCCAGCCTGACACGAACCGCTAAACTCGGTCGGAAAACATCTCGAAGAGGTTGAAACCGGGAGACCCCGAGATGATGTGGAACTTGAGATCCCGGTGGAAGACGCTGCGTGAGTGGCAGTAACCGACGGCGGAGATGAGGTGGTGGAAGTAGCGGCGGCTGAGATCCTTGGAGGTGATAGGGGATTTCCCATCTGGTTTCATCGCCATAGATTTAGCTTAGAGAAGTTCTAGGGTTTGATTTGTACACAGGAAGAAAATGAGTATATAAAGAAGGAAAAGAGAAAACCAAAACGAAATCATAAAGAAAAAATTGATTGATCGTGGAGTATTGATTATGCAGAAGTGGATCAATAAAACTGAATCACTGTGGTATCAAGCGAAGAAGACGAAGAGGTAGAGCCGTAAATCTCGAGACTTCCGTCTCAAACGTAACTCAATAATCTGACGTGTTTTAATGAAATGTTGTGATTGGATGATTTAATTGTCCTACGTGGACACACTCTCTGATGCTCATATAACCCTTTTAATATAGTATAGATGTTTAGACCTAGGCATTTGGTTTTGGTTGTAGTTCAAAATTAATTTTTTTTTTCAATTCGGTTCTATTTTGGTTTCCTTTTTAATTGGTTTTTGGTTCGAGAGATATAGGAACCGTACAATTATTTATGAATTTGGATGTCGGTTATTAGTTTCTGGTTGGATAATAATGTTAAGAACCCACTAATATTTTGATTTCAATTCGGTTCTAATTTGATTCTTGGTTTTGGATAATTTTGAATAATTTGGGTAAAAATTAATATTTGAATTTTTATATAAGATATCAGATAGCTCGGATAAATTTAGATACTCCAGGTAAAAAAATATTTGGGTTATTCAGTTATATCGGGAAATCATAGTAATTTTTAATATTCGGAGAGAAAGTAATAAAATAATCTGGTATTTTGTATAGTTCGGTTTATAGGTAGTATTTTTAGAATAATTGATACTTTGAAAAAAATAATAATTGATATTTGTAAGTACATAAACTATATTTTGGTATCCATTTGATTTTTTGGTTTGGTTCTGATTTGGTAACCGTTCAGATATTTTTAAACATTGATCCGATTTTGTTTTGTCTTTTTGTTTGATTTCGTTTTTGGTTATGTTTTAATACTATGTTTTTGGTTCTCGATTTAGTTACAACACAACTAAATATAAATTTGTATATATTTAGGAATAAAGGCTTAAGAATACTTACATTATCATACGCTAAGATGATATACATAGTTTATCATGATATAGAAGTGTATTGCTTATATGGGTGAGTATATAAAATTTTATATAAGTACACACAACCAATTGTATTATTTAATTTATTTCACCATAGAATTATCTCTATATTTTCTTAACATTTCAATATATTTTACTAATATTTAGTAAAATTAGATCTAAACCACATTTAAATTTTAAAAACATATTTTATATACACCAAATAATACAATAAAATAACGTGAAAGTCGAATTTCAAAATTTTAAGTAATGTATATACGGAAAGATTAATTATTTTGTTTATTTTATAAAAAAAACAATATACTTAAATAAAAATCCAGAAAAGGAAAGTTTTTGTATATATTGTGGATTCAATATTTTAATAATCGTAAATTTTTCGCATAGTGTGGATTCAATTTTAATTTAAAAATGTTAAGTTCTTCTTTTTGAGAAATAATGAAGTTCATATATACTAATAGATAATATAATATTTTAAAAATATTTTTGTAGATTGTAATCGATACGAAAATAGTGGAGCCAATAATATTTTTGTACATTTTCTTTTATTTTATTTTAAACTATTACAACATTATTTTTTTTATAAATTATTTGCTTAAAAAACTTAGGAATATTCATTTGAAAGCTTCCTTGTTACAGTTTGACCCGTGCATCCGCACGGGTATTATTTTCATTTTTAAAAATCAAATTAAGATTCATTATTGTTTTTAGGTTTGTTTGCATTGTGTTAGTATATTGTTCTTAGATATTTAAGTAAACAAATTGATATTGAATGTTTTAAAAACTGAACCGACCAATTGGATCAGTTCAATCGTGACTTCTTTACTAAGCTGAATCCAGGTTGTTTCCAAAATAGATTTGTGTTAACCAATAAAATTGACCAAAATTGTTAGAACCATTAGAATAGATGTTTGATTTTGTTGAAAACCCCAATTTATATTTGAAAGATTGTTCTTCTAGTGATTGTACATCAAATATAGTTTCTAACTTCACTGCATATTTGATTTAGTTGGGTTTATTATTAAAACCTAGGTGAACTTGATATATTAACGTTTGAAGAAAATTATTATTAAAATATTCCAATGAAATTGATATTAATCAAAACAAAGCTTACTAAATTATATAAAATAACGTTTTAGGAAAATTATTATTTGGATTTTCTATGAAACAATGCTTACTTAGTTTAATAGAAAATAACAAATTTATTGGGCAGATATTTACATATAAATAAAAAATACTCTACTTCCAAGTATCACATATATAATTTTCAGCCAAAAATCACTGAGAATCTTAGACAAACTAAAAAATTGTAGAATTTTTTAATATAATATAAAATAAATTTTGATGAAAATTGCATAAAATTTTAAAATAAAAAATTGCATAATATATTAAGGTAAATATATTATAGTAACACTATATTCATGTGGGTAGTTAATAGTTAATACTCAATTTAGAAAAGCATTAATAGAATTTAAAAAGTGTACATTAGATTTAGGAAATGCAATTAATAATCAATTTAGGAAATGCATTAATAATAAAAAAAAAGAATAATTAAATGTAAGTTTATTAATTACTCTAGTGGCATTCTATTGTAAATAAATGGTAAATCTTAGGACTATTTCTTATTTGTACTTTTTTAATAGATTAGATGATGATTGTGTTAATTAATCACTACAAGAAAACATCAAGGATTCTGAGGGAAAAAATCGTCGGAATTTCGTCGGAATTTCGTTATTCCGACGCAATTCCGACGAAATACGTCGTCGGAAATAATTCCTCGGAATTTCTTTTTTCCTCTGAAATCCCTCGGAATTTTCCGACGGAATTCCGAGGAAATAAATTTCCGAGGAAATTCCGAGGATCCCTTGTTTGTCGGAAAAGTCCTCGGAATATACCGAGGTAGAACTTCGTCGGGATAATTCCTCGGAAGTTCATCGATCGATGCGTGTTTGGACATATATACATCGATCGATAGGAGTATACCGACGGACTTTTTCCTCGGTTTATTCCGAGGAACTGTTCCCTCGGTATATTCCGAGGGATCCGTTCCTCGGAATTTTCCGAGGGAGTTGTCCCTCGGAAAATTCCGAGGGAAATGTCCCTCGCTATATTTTTTAAAAAAAACGGATCGATCGATGCGTTTTTGTTCAAAAACGCATCGATCGATGTAGTGAAAAATATAATTAATTTCCTCGAAATGTAAAAAATATTAATTTTTTTGAAAAAATAAAATTTCTGAAATTTAAATTCGAAAATATGAAATTAAAAGTAAAATTGAAATCATACTAATTAATATTCAAAGTTTCACAAATAAAAATAAAACATTCCGAGATTGGGGAAAAAAAAACTACGGGTCTGGCACGTCCGGGAACACCTCGTTCGGGTACATCCTCTGCATCATCTCCATCATTTGCTGGTTCAGCCTCCTCTGTGCCTCATAGCCCGCCTGTTGAGCCGCCATCTGGGTCTCCAACAAAGATATTCGATCATCTTTGTCCTTCAACTGAGCCGTAAGTACTTCTGGATCAACAAAGGGCGGTGGTGCAGAAGAAGGAGGAACCGACCGGGTGCGACGACCCAAACCGAACAAACGTCCCTTCTTCTTTGGAACCGACTGAATAGAAAAAAGCCAAATTTAGAAATTTAAACCAAGAAATAAATGAATTGAACTTAAAAAAAAAAAAACTTACGGATTCAACGATTTCGTTGATTCGAAACCGGGACAAGTTGGTCGAAGCCGTCGAAGCGTCATCCTCGGTTTGAAGCTGAGACACTTCGTCTACCACCTGAGTTTGGACCAGGTCGACCACGTCCCTCACAAGACCGTCATCAATCTGGCCGGTCTTCTTGTTGGTATACGCCCTCCTCATTAGGGCGAGATCATCGACCGGCTCGCCATCATTTTCTTCCGCCTTGAAAAAAAACATAAAATTAAAGAAACATTAGAAATTAGAAGAAATGCACAATAAATTTAAATTCTGAAACTCAAATAATTGAAGAAAAAGCGGTTGAACTTACCATGCGATCTCCGAGAGTGGCAATAGATTGAGCACCCAAGTTATGCTTGTAGATGCCCTTCCCTTTACGGTCGCTCCTGCGGTTGGTGGAGTTGGTGGAAGAAGTTTCTTTCGTCTCCTCCTTATCCCAATGCGCACACAACTCCTTCCAGACCGTATCGTTCATCGACTTTGGGACCTTTTAATTAAAAAAAAAAGAAAAAGTTTAATAAATTAAAAAATAGTTTAATAAATTAAAAAATTGTTTAATAAATTAAATCGAACCTTATTGATTTCCCACTTCTTCTTCCACTCGTGGATCTGCTTCCCATAGTTGTCCATTACTTTATGGACGAAGTGGTGATAGATAAAGAGCGTCTCATCGGAATTCCAGTTGAACTCTTGCTGAAAAAAAAACACAATTAGTAGAAAATTTATATTAAAGATTAAAAATATAAGTAAAAAATTAGAATACTTACCGCAAACTGACGAAACCACAGAACCTGCTTGTCGGTTGGGAAGTGAGTGAAAGTCGGATGTCCACTGTCGAGGGCCGAGTACATCATACGGTTGATCCATGCGCTGATCCCGTTCCCGGATCGGTTGAACCTTATTAAAAGAACAAACGGTTAATAATGAATCCAAATTTAAAGAAAAAAAAATGTTTAATTACCATGTTTGACCCCGTCCATGTGGATACGGAGTGAGATACGGAAGATGGTCACGACCGGGCTGTTGAACCAACTCCGCAACCCTCATCACTCCCGGAGGACCCGGAGGAACAGGAGCGGATGCAGCAGCGGGAGCGAGAGGAGCATGAGCGGGTGCAGCAGAGGGAGATGTATGGTTGGAGCTGTGGGGCGAAGGGGAATCCTGAAAATGGCTGGAATCCCGAGACTGGCTCCCCGTACCACCACGACCACGACGCTGTCGAGGCCGGGTCTGATCATCATGAGACCTGTAAATTAAAAAATATATATTTAATAAATACAGAAATATATAAATTAATTTTTTTTATTAAAAAAAAATCCCAAATAATTTAATCACAGAAAAAGATTTATATATATTAAATTTTTTTAATAAATATATAAAAATAGTTCTAATAAACAAAAATAGTTTTAATAAATAAAAATTGTTTAATAATTAAAATGTTTTGTAAAATCCAAAAAATCGAATTTATATAGAAATTTTTTTTTGTAAAATCCAAAAAATCGAATTTATATAGAAAAATCGTTTTGTAAAATACAAAAATCGATTTTATATACAAAATTGATTTTATAAATACAAAAAATAAAAAAATTATAAAAAAATTCTAAATCAATTCAACAAAACAAATTATTCAACCAAATCACAATTCTAAACCTATTATACAACCAAATCACAATCCTAACCAATCACCCTAACAAAAATCTATCAAAACTACACAAAAACCTAACAAATAGAACCTAAGAGAGTGGGATAGGGTCCTTACATGATTTGTGTAAGAGAAGAGGGAGATCGCCGGAGATATCGTCGGATTTCAGGGGGAAATCGCCGGAGAGAAAGAGAGGAGTCGCGCAGAGGAAGAAGAGAGAAATGGGGAAGAAGAAGGGGCTCGTGGTTATAAAACCTAGGGTCCGACGGACATTATCCGTCGGAATTCCGTCGGAATTCTAATTTCAATTTTCGCGAAATATTTGCCCGGTAAAATGAAAATATTCCGAGGAAATTCCGACAGATAGTAAAATATCCGTCGGAATTTCCTCGGAATATTCCGAGGAAATACCGAGGAACTAGTGTTTGGGGTTTCAAAACATCAATTTTTTTTGCCGTATTTCATTTCTTATACAATTGTAATGCATACCATTGAGGATTCTTTGTATACATGAGCATAAACCATGAAATAACAAATTTCAAAACTAATTGAAAGTATTCCCTTTACCGTTCGTTAAAAGGTATAAGTGTTTCTCTTATGTTGCGAGATTTCGTTCATACAATCGGAAAAGTGTTAATTATACGGTAAGGAACAAATTTTTGACTTCATAATGAACGTAAGACACTTAATAAGGGTTATATAGGTGTTATTCAAACGGCAAAACGTTGTTTTCGGTTTAAAAACCCTATTTCCTCGGAATTTCCTCGGATTATTCCGAGGGAACTCCGACGAAACCCTCTTCTTCCTCGAAATTTCCTCGGAATATTCCGAGGAAATTCCGACGAACTAGTGTTTGGGGTTTCAAAACGTAATTTTTTTTAAAAAAACGCATCGATCGATGCGTTTTTGAACAAAAACAAATCGATCGATTACTAAGATGGCCCGGGCCGTAAGATTGTGATCGATCGATGAGAGTATCCCATCGATCTATCGACAATCTGAATTGTTCCTCGGAATTTCCTCGGAAAATCTTGTATGTTTTTTTAAAAATGCATCGATCGATGCGTTATAGAACAAAAACGCATCGATCGATTACTAGGATGGACCGGGCCGTAAGATTGTGATCGATCGATGAGATTAACCCATCGATCTATCGACAATCTGAATTGTTCCTCGGAATTTCATCGGAAAATCTTGTATGTTTTTTTAAAAATGCATCGATCGATGCGTTATAGAACAAAAACGCATCGATCGATTACTAGGATTTACGGGGCCGTAAGATTGTGATCGATCGATGAGAGTAACCCATCGATCTATCGACAATCTGAATTGTTCCTCGGAATTTCGTCGGAAAATCTTGTATGTTTTTTTAAAAATGCATCGATCGATGCGTTATAGAACACAAACGCATCGATCGATTACTAGGATGGACCGGGCCGTAAGATTGTGATCGATCGATGAGAGTATCCCATCGATCGATCGACAATCTGAATTGTTCCTCGGAATTTCCTCGGAAAATCTTGTATGTTTTTTTAAAAACGCATCGATCGATGCGTTATAGAACAAAAACGCATCGATCGATTACCAAGATGGCCCGGGCCGTAAGAATGTGATCGATCGATGCGTTATAGAAACAAAACGCATCGATCGATGCGTGTTCGGAAAACAGAATTATAAGGCAAAACCCGACCTTTTTTGGATCTAAACCTTAGAACTCTCATCCCCTCCGATTTCCCCTATAATTCGCCCCCCCCTTTCTCTCTCTATAATCATCCGATTTGAACAATTTTGGGCTCTATTCCACTTGATTTTTCGAGCTCTACCTGATTCCTACACTCGTCTTCACCCTAAGACAGGTATACTCCGCGAATCTCCACATTCTGAAATCGTGTTCTTGAGCAATTTTTTGGGTTTTGTGAATTTCTTATTTCCGTGTTGATTCCTTGATCAAATATGCATGAAACAGATGTTTAAACATGGAATAGAACACAATTGTCTGTGATCAACGAGTTTGGAACATGATTTGAGATGATTTAGGGATAGAGAATTTTTTTCAATTTCGTTTTTTTTTATCACAACTCGATTTTGCTTTTCATTTTCATGTTCAGCTTTGCCTTCTTAATTGATTATAACCATGTTGAGAGCAATGATTCTATTTTGTAGAGAATGAAGCGCACGAAAACATCAGCAAAGAAAAACACACAAGAAGCGGGTTCGTCACAGCTGGAGAAGCAAAGGCCAAAGAAGTGGGATAAGTCTGATACCACCCACTACAACAACATGAAGAAGGTAGCCGTTCCGGCTACACAACTAGCATGTCCTGAGACGATGACAATATTGGGAATCAAAGCAGACATTGAAGGACTGTTCCAGAACATGGGTCTAGGCCAACTATGCAACCTCAAGGAACCCACTTATCCGGAGTTGGTACGCCAGTTCATAGCATCCGCATACGTCACCCGTCCCGATGATAGCCATCAGGAAGGTTTTCTGGCATTCGTAGTGCAGAAAGTATACTATGAGGTATCTTTCACAGACCTCTGCGGACTATTTGGATTGAGTGCGGGGGAGAGGACATATGGTCTTTATTGGACTTCAGAGCTGTTGAACTTCTGGGAAACGATTGGCACAGGGGTTTATAGATCTTCTCAGGCAAAGGAGTCACTTATCCGGAGCCCAGTACTGAGATATGCGACACGCCTCATTGGCTCATTGCTATACGGGACAACCACAGCCGCATCAGTCACGCAATGGGAGTTGTGCCTCCTGTACCAAGGTGTGAGGCATTTGCTACCGGCATTTGGAAACTCTACATTCCCACCTGCTACTGCCTTCAACATGGGAGCGGTGCTGGCCGCAAACTTAGCAGGATACAAGGGGAAAGTAACCAAATCCAAGAGCAATGCATGTGGATTTGGTGCAGTGATTACTCGGATCCTTAGACATGTGGGTGTAGACTGTGAGAACCACCAGGTAGCACTGGACAGATCGAACAACATTGCTTGGAACTACCTGGATGTCATTTCTCTAGTAAGTAAGGAGTTCATAGCTGGTCCCCACTCGAGGATCGATCGGGATGGTCCTTACGTCTACGTATTCCAGGACCGAGCGAAGAAAACACTCTACTGCCACCTGCCTCAGATCGGCCTGACTGCTCTACTTTCAGAGGCTGCAGTTGAGTTTCTACCCCCTGCTACCGCACTAGTAGACAAGCCATCCTTCTTCACGCCAAAATATCAGACCAAAGGCAAGGGCGTGGTTGATGAAGAAGGACAAGATGAGGCTGCACAAGCCATTCCAGATGATTCACAACCCCATCAGCTACTCCCATCAGACTCCAGCCAGTACAAGCTGCAAGAGCTTCCACCGAACGCCACTTCGCGCCAGCAACAACATTGGAGAGATCAGAGCATAAAGACAAACAACGACATGCTACACAAGATCTGGGCTGCCATTTCACGTATCAGGCCGTGTCGTTGCCAAAAGGATGATGTAGTTCATCGGGACAACTCTCCATCCAGCTCTGGTTCGGGTTCGAGTGGTACACACATGGTAAGAAAGAGGTCCAAGAGACCCAACGATGCAGGAACATCTGGAGCAGGAGACGAGGAGTAGGAGCTATCACCGGCTATTTTATTTTCTTTTCTATTCTAACGTTTTATGGTCTTATTTTCTGTTAATTTTGAACTGAGTTTTTTTTTAGGTTTCTTAATTATGAGTTCGTATTTCTTTTACATGGTTTCTTTGTTTTATTTGGTTGTGTTTTGTGTAGCTTTTAATTCGTATTCAGCTTTGCCTTGCTAGATAAACCAAATAACTATTATCCAAGGAAAGAGGTTATATCAAGTGTTCCTCGGAATTTCCTCGGTATTTCTTAAAAAAAAAAAAAATAAGTTCAATGGTAGTCTGTTTCCGAGTCATCATCACCAGATGAATCTGAATCTGGATCTTGGTGAAACTCTCCAATTACTGGTTCATCCTCTACGTGAACGACGGCTTCCTCTCCAAAGTCGGTTAAATCGACTACAAGGCCAACTCCAGCTAAATCTTCTGCTGCACTACAGTTGCCGGATGTGCTTGGTTGTAGTGGGTCTTCCAGCTCAGAACTTCCCTGAACTCGGCCTCTCGGGTTGAGTCTTGTAACAGTAACCCATGGATCATCTCTGTTCCTTACCCGGGGGTACTTGATATAACAAACCTGTAACATTTAGAAAAATTATAAATTAATACACATGATGATGAATCATTCTGAATAATTAACATTTAATTACCTGATCGGCCTGGGAAGCAAGAATGAAAGGATCATAATATTGCAGCTTTCGCCTCGAATTTACTGATATAACACCAAATGCATCTGTTCTCACACCTCGATCTGGGGTGTTGTCGTGCCAATCACAATAGAAAACAGTACAGCGCAATCCAACCATGCCCAAATACTTGATTTCCAAAATCTCATGTATGTGTCCGTAGTATACATCATCTCCTGATGCAGAACAAACGCCAGCATCATAAGTCGTACTCGAACGTCTCCTCTTCTGAGTTGTGAATGCATATCCTCGAGTACAAAATCTCGGATATGACTTCACAACAAAGTTTGGTCCAACGACCATCTCACGTATCCAATCGTCAAATGTTTCACCTCTGGCCAAACCAGCAGACACCTATTAATAGCACATATATATATATTATATCAATAAATGTGAATTAGTATAAATATGTGATAAAATATATTTTAATTTGTTTAAAGCACTCACATAAGTAAACATCCATCCAGTAAATTCTCTCTGCTTCATTTCTTCTAGTTCGTCCTCTGTGGCGTATCTATACTCGAACCGCTTTTCTGCCATGAAAATCCTGTATATGATGACAATAATGTAATTAATTAAGATTTAAATTTCAACTTGTTAAAATAAAAATTTGTAAGCTCATTTATTTACCTCTCATATTGAAGAACGTCTTCGCAGTTGGTGAGCAAATATGTTTGCAAATGACTGCGCTCCTGCTCAGTAAGTCGACGGTCCTTTGGTTTTCCGCTAAGTCGTCCAACGTCTGTGAAAATGTCTGGAACCGTAACATGATATGTTGCCCGTTCGCCTCTATCATCATGCCGAGCAGGTCTTCTGTTTTTGGTCTGAACTTCTGCTGGAAAGTAGTACTCGGCAAAGTTTGAAGTTTCTTCATTGATCATCTGTGCGACTATAGAACCTTCCACCCTACTTAAATTTTTCACCATCTTCTTCAAATGGAACATATACCGCTCATACAGATACATCCATCTATACTGCACAGGACCACCAAGTTCCAATTCTCTTGCCAGGTGAATAACAAGATGCTCCATAACATCAAAAAATGAGGGAGGAAATATCTTCTCAAGGTTGCACTGAATCACGGCTATGTTAGTCTTCAAATTTTCAATACCTTCAAGAGTCACTGATCTCGTGCATAAATCGCGGAAGAAACCACTTATCCCTGCAATTGCTTCATGAACATTTCGTGGTAATATTTCCTTGAAGGCGAACGGAAGGAGGCGCTGCATCATTACATGGCAATCGTGGCTTTTCAAGCCAGTAAACTTTCCTTCCTTTCTGTCGATACAGTTACGCAAATTTGATGCGTAACCGTCTGGAAATTCCACATCGTTTGAAATCCAATCAAAGAACGCATCTTTTCCCGCTGCATCAAGTCGGTATATGGGAAAAGGAGCCCTACCATTCTCATCAACATGAAGTTCTGAACGAGCACATATATCGACTAAATCCAGTCTTGACTTCAAATTATCCTTTGTTTTACCTTGAACATTAAGGATCGTGTTCATGAGATTGTCAAAAAAGTTCTTCTCAATATGCATGACATCTAAATTATGCCTTAGCAGATGATCCTCCCAGTATGGCAGATCCCAGAAAATACTTTTTTTGTGCCAGTTATGTAGTTCTCCAACAGCATCTACCGGAAAACGCTCATGTCCACCGACTTCTGGCGTCCTTTCTGCACCAAAATCTCTTAGTTGTATCTTCAAATCTTTCCCACAAATTTCCGGAGGTGGACTGTCAAACACCCTCTTGTTCTTCGTAAACAAATTCCTACTCCTACGATATGGATGATCAGGTGGTAGGAATCTCCTGTGACAGTCAAACCAACACGTTTTCCTTCCGTGCTTTAGTTGGAAAGCATCAGTGTTATCTTGACAATATGGACATGATAGCCTTCCATGCGTTGTCCATCCAGACAACATACCATATGCTGGAAAATCACTTATTGTCCACATTAGTACTGCCCGCATTTGAAAGTTTTCTTTACACGAAACATCGTATGTTTCAGCACCTTGAGCCCATAGTTGTTGCAACTCATATATTAGTGGCTGAAGAAACACATCAAGTGATCTCTTAGGATGCTCTGGTCCGGGAACGAGAATCGAGAGAAACAAAAACTCTCGTCGCAAGCACAAGTTTGGGGGGAGGTTGTATGGTGTAAGAATGACGGGCCATAGAGAATACTGTCTTCCACTCTTGCCAAACGGACTGAAACCATCAGTACATAATCCAAGGTAGACATTTCTTCTCTCATACGCAAAGTCGGGATACTTTGATTGGAAATGCTTCCACGCTTTTGCATCTGAAGGATGTCTGATCTCACCATCTGTTGAGTGCTCCGCATGCCATCTCATTGGTTGCGCTGTGCGTTCAGACAGATACAACCTCTGCAACCTTTCCGTCAAAGGTAAATACCACATCCTTTTATATGGCACTGGAACTCTTCCAATTGTATCTTTATAACGAGGCTTTCCACAAAATTTGCATGTAACCCGCTGTTCATCCACCCTCCAATAAATCATGCAGTTGTCGCTGCATACATCTATTACCTGATACGATAAACCAAGACCAGCTACGAGTTTCTGAACCTCGTAGTATGAACCAGGAGCTACATTATCCTCGGGTAGAATACCTTTTACAAAATCAGCAATCGCATCCACACAGTCTTCAGCCAAATTATAATCTGTTTTAATGCCCATCAATCTTGTAGCAGATGATAAAGCTGAATGACCATCTCTGCAACCTTCGTACAATGGTTGCTTTCCAGCATCCAACATATCATAAAATCTCCTAGCTTCTGCATTGGGTAAATCTTCCCCTCTAAAATGATCATTTACCATCTGCTCAGTACCTACACCATAATCTACATCCGTTCTAATTGGTTCTTCTAATCTAACCGCTGGCTGAGGTTCACTAGTACTACCATGTTCATAATCAGTTTCCCCATGATGATACCAAATTTTGTAACTTCGTGTAAACCCACTCAAATATAGATGAGTCCAAACATCCCACTCTTTAATAACCTTTCTATTTTTACAATTAGAGCAAGGACATCTTAACATACCTGTTTTTGCTTCCGGTTGTCGGTGAACTAACCCCATGAATTCAGTTATACCTCGTTGGTATTCTTCCGTAAGCAATCTCGTGTTCGGATCCAAATGAGGTCGATCGATCCAAGAACGAAAATAATTTGAAGAAGACATATTTTTTATGAATCAAATTCGTGTGTAAATAGAGTAAGAGGGAGGATGAAGATATGAAGTGAATGAAGAGGAAGAGGAGTGCTTGTATTTATAGTTTAAATCCTGCCGACATACCGAGGAAATTCCGACGGAATTCCGACGGACAAAACTAGTTCGTCGGAATTTCCTCGGAATTTTGTAAAATCCCCCAACGGCTCTCCAACGGCTATAATATTTCCTCGGAATTCATCGATTTTTTCCGAGGAACAGAGTTTTCCTCGGAATTTCCTCGGAATATTCCGACGGACTGTAGTTTCCTCGGAATTCCGTCGGTATATTCCGAGGAAATTCCGAGGAAACCCAATTTTGTGTTTCCTCGGAATTTCCTCGGAAATTCCTCGGTATATTCCGAGGATTTCATTTTCCGTCGGAATGTCCGTCAGAATATCGCTGTTTTCTTGTAGTGAATAGATACCCTTTTTAATATGGTGATTGCATAAAAATAGGAAAAAATCTTTGGATGTGTTTTTTTTTTTTTTCGAATTGAAGAATATTGTGTTCTGATTTTCTGCTGTTAATGTCTATGGTAGTAGGAATCATTATTTGAATAGTATTGAGTTTGGAAGGAAAATAGAATATTTTAGTTTCAATTCTTAACACAAAAAAAAATCTAATGTTATATATCTACAATATACTAACTAACATAACTAAGGATTTTAAAGAAATTAAGAAATTATAACTTCGGTAAACACTAAAATTGATAAACAATACCTTGATTAGATCAAAAATGTTGAAATTGTAATATTAGTAGAACCATAAAACTGGTACCAAAGCTTGATTTAATCATTATATACAATATTGTTCTGCACAATAGATTTCCAATTTTTTGTCTATAATTGTTTTGCAAGGAAGAAACATGGACTTATCTTAATTATGATCAATCGTTTGGTTACAGGTTTACATGAGTATTGGTTTACGACAGGTCATACCTTTATATGAGTATTTGTTTCATATAATATAAGGTAGGTGATGAGGTCATGCGTTTACATGAGTATTTGTTTCATATCAATATAAGGTATGTGATGGTTCAACATAATTAATTAGATTCTGTATGTGACATAATATAAGGCAGCGATTTAAATGGTTTAGCATGAGTATTGGTTTAGTAACGATAGCAACGATTTATTTGGTTCAGGAAATTAATTTGATAGCAAAAATGTAAAACTACAGTGTTTTAATCAGTGGCATTGGTTGGTAATTATTGAGAAAAACTCAAGGTTAATTACAAAATGTACTTCCCTTTTAATAGATTAGATAACAGTTCCTTCCAGTTCAATATTTTCTTTATATCAAACTAGTTGTCTTACAAATCAATTTTGACTTGAAAACCGATAAAAAAACTAAAATTTTAGATAACTTAAATAAAAAGTGTTTTTTAAATAAAAAACGATTTTTCTCACTGCCACGGTTTTCAAGATTGGTCTTTAACCAGCGGTCCGTTAGCATACTCTTTGCTTCGTTACCCGGTTGTATTACCTCTTTTAGCTAAAACTTCTGAAACATCGTCTTTGCTTTTTCAAATTTTTTCCCTTCCGGGATAAAACCTTTGGATATCTCAAGACTCTGCAGCTTTATCCGCCGGGTTCTTCTTCCGACCCGGGTCGGAGGGACCGCCGCAGCTCCGCCTCCTCGAGATACACCGGTCTGTCGATGTTGTCGGAGTCGTCCTCTTACTCTCTCTGAGTTCTCTTGCCACAACTCCCAGCGCCTCCGTCCTGTCCCTCCACTTCTCTTACCGAAACCATGAAATCCTTCTGATGTTTCGTTCAAGAAGTTGAAGAGCATAGTTAGTCAGGTTGTTGGTTGTTTGTTTTGCAAAGCTACCTCTGCTTGAGGATATTTCAAGGAATATCGGTGCTTTCTAAGTCTGAAAGACCTTCTCTTCTCTAGTTGTTGCCTCTGTGTGAGGTTTTAAATAAACTTTGGTCACTATTTACAGTCTACTACTGCCCTAAGTTAGATCTATTCTTCCCTGAAGAAATCTCTCTAACCACTTACTCTCTGCTAGTTATGTCGAGCCGTAACTCTAGACTGGAGAAGGAGAAATGGACCATTGAAAACCAGCAAAGCCGACGGTAACCACCTCTTATCATCCCAGAATCAAACTGGTCAGAGCTTATAGAGGCAAATAAGTTCACCCTCATCGGAAGAGATACAAATCCTAAAGCGCAGAAGACAAGGGCCCTCATCGACTTCTTCCTCCAGCACTGGAATGTAGTCGGACGCATTACCGGAAGTGCTTTGGGTCCAAATCTCTTTCAGTTCTGATTTGAATCAGAACGGACCTCCTCTCCATTCTCAACAAGGGTCCCTTCCACTTCAAGAAATGGATGATGCTTCTGCAGCGATGGGAACCAATTGTTGCTAAGATTTCCCAGCTAACATCTCCTTTTGGGTCACGATTCATGGACTCCCCCTCCACTACTGGAATGACCAGACCATCAGCACTATTGGAAATGACCTTGGCAAAATCGAGGTGAAAGATATTGACCACGCTAGGGTCAAAGTCCTCATAAATGGCCTCAAACCATTAGAAATGACTATGAGGAACGATATCCAACTTCCTTCGGGTGAAGTCACAGAAGTGGAGTTTGAGTATGAAAAATTTGAAAAGCATTGCTTCATTTGCCATATGCTTACTCACGAAAAACAAGACTGCCCCCTGAAGAATGATAACCACAGAGGCGCTAGCTCAATGAGAATCGGTATCAGTCAACAAAACACTATCGACCGAATGGAGGATATCAGAAGGAAAGGCTGGGAAAAGAGACCTGCAGGCCACACCTCTAATGAGCTATCCTCTAGAGAAAGAGCTTACTACCCTAGGGCTGATGATCACACAACTTCTCATCGGAAAGACGTACAAGGTGACTATAGGAATGCTAGAGCGGGAGGCTCTATGTCATACTACAGAGAGGTCTCGCGACCCTCCTCCGGCGTGGACGCTCAGCACCGTTTCAATAGAGATAAACCAAGACTACTGGATTCTATTGCTGAATCAAGCCATCTAATAAGCCATACAAACATGGAATGGCGATTACGAACCAGTTCTAGGTTTCTGATGGTGTTTCGAAATTGGGATCCGGGAAGTCAATGGGAAGGAGGAGATTTCGATTGGGCTTCTATGGTTGGAAAGTTCTGGGGAAAGGATAAGTCAAGTCTTGACAAGGATCTTATCAGCAAAGGAAAGATTGGACTATCAGGATACGGGGCTTCTGAGAGGGATGGTGATCGCAGCTACTTTGGGGAAATACGATTTAGAGAATCTCAGGCAGAGGATCGAGATGGAGTGGATAGGATATCGATTGCGATTCTCTTTATGTGGAGATCGAGTGATTTCCCAGGTATTTCTTCAAATCATTCATTGCAAAGGAATGTCATTTCTCATATGGAGATTGAGGAAATCATTTACGGATTGGATACGATTGGGATATGGTATTTGTGGATCTCGTGGGTTTGCGAAAAAAAGATATTGAGGAAAACTTGGAAGGGGAAACACAATTATGGTTTCAATTGTGTGATCTTTGGTCTTAATGAAGGAAAATATGGGTGTAGAGAATCTGGAAATAGTGATCAATATAAAAACCATAGACGGAGCTTTATTTGATGTATCACATTTTTAAGTTTCTTGATATCTATTTATAATAAATATCTTTTTTTTGCTATTGTTTGCTTGATCATGACTCAGAGTCAACTTTTGGGATCCGGTGGGGACAGTAAGGAGGGTGAAGGGGCTCGGAAAAGGTTGAAGATCTCGGTGCCGCACTTTGACAATTCGGCTCTTGTCAAGACCTACTCAAAAAGTCTAATTGGAAGATGCATTCCAAAAATCTGGAAGCTGGAGGAT
This sequence comes from Brassica napus, assembly GCF_020379485.1. NCBI lineage: Eukaryota > Viridiplantae > Streptophyta > Magnoliopsida > Brassicales > Brassicaceae > Brassica > Brassica napus. The sequence continues at coordinate 31,198,204 of NC_063444.1, forward strand.
CGGATCGTGGGGACAGACTTGGGGTTTGGTAAATTCCAGTTCGATTTTCAGACGGAGGAAGAGATTGAAGCGGTTCTGAAGCTACAACCTTATCACTTTGATTACTGGATGTTGGCTCTTGCAAGATGGCAACCGAGGAAGTCACAGCTGTTCCGGGCGGAGATCCCGTTTTGGGTGCGCGTTCTAGGAGTTCCCATGGAATTTAGGACACGGCCCACTTTGGAAAGCATTGGTGATGCTCTTGGAAAAACGGTCTCCGTAGATCTCGAGCATTTACGTGTTCAGGTCGTGGTGGATGCTTTTCAACAGCTCTGTTTTGAGACTACTGTGGATTTCAAGGGGGGGGAATATTATGAGGCGGAGGAAGCTCTGATTTCTCTAAGATATGAAAAGCTATTTGGATATTGCCCTATCTGTGCTAGCTTGTGTCATACAGAAGCTAATTGTCCTCTTGCCAAGCCAGAGGTGAAGATGAGTCCAGAGAAGAGGAGGGAAATAAGAGAAGGTTATGGGGGGTGGCATGAAGGAGGGAAGCATGAGGATAAGGCTCGGAGTTATAAAGGGGTTGTTATTAATGGGAACACGGGCTATCAGCAGAAGGAGAGAGATGGTCGGGACTACTATGGAAAAGGAAAAGGTAAAATGATTGAGGAGAATGATTCTAAATGGGTGCGGGTGGATGAGAAAGGGAATAAAGGATCGTCTAACTACCGTGGCAACTATAGGGGAAATGGTGAGGCTTACAGGCAGCGAGTGCCACGCAGAGAGGATTCAAGAGTGATAGCTCAGGAGGGACGCTCTAGGGGTGTTTCAGGACCGGTTGGAGATCAACAACTGCTGCGAGGAACGCGCACAGAGGTTCAGGAGAGAATGGTAGAGGAGGCTCAGGAGGAGTGAGAAATAAAGGCTGTGGAGGTCTCCAATCAACAACTACCTTCACAAACTTTTCAAGAAGAGCTTGCAAAGACGCAAGCGACCGGAACAGAGGTCATATCGGACGCAATGGATGCGGAAAGAGGGTTACAAGTGATTCAGGGCCTGGTAGGGGATAAGCCTGCTATCAATGAGGATAAGATTATGGAGATGGATGAGATAAGGGAGGTTTTTCTTGCAAATGGAATCGACATGGATGCCGTAGATGATCTAAAAGAATGCTCTGAAAGAGAGATGGAGGAAGCAATGCGAGAGCTGGACAGGGCAGGTGAAGAAGATTTTCAAGAGGACGAGGCACTGGTTCTTTCTGAGGATGATAAGGTGATGGCCGAAGATGAACTGGCAACGAAACATGGAATACGTAAAAGGCTTTTAAAGCCAGTGGCGGGGACTGCGGCCAGTACTAAGATGAGGAATGCTAATGCATTGGCTTCCCCACGCAAGCGCACTGGAGCTAAAACAGGAACACGCCAGGGGGAGATTAGCAAGCAAATGGATACTAAGGGCACGTCAAACCCGAAGCCGGGACTTCCAAGACCATAATTTTATGTTTCAAAACGGCAGATTGGGATGGAGCAAGCAGGGCTTGGTTCTTGATATTAGCATTTGGAGTTCAAAAATAAGCTCTATGAGCATTTTTCTTTTATTAATAATAGTTAAGGATTATGAGATTGCAATGGTTTTTTCACTTTTATGTTGTTTGGCTAAGCAATGGAATACGAGTTTGTTGCGGGATATGTGGTCTTTATTTATTACTTTTGATTCTTTTGGAACATATGGATCTTATAGAGGCAAAAATGGGTCTCAGTGTGTTGGAGAGAAATGGCTTTTCAGGTGTATGGGGGCTTTAGTTGGCTCAATAGGCAAAAGAAAGGTAATCTTTGTTTGGGTTCATTGGGTCACTGCTCAATGTTGGAATATCATCGTCTTTCCGTGTTTTTGGATCTATGGTTTGTTGGGAGTACTTAGGTTTTATTGTCAGAATGGAAATGGTAGAGACGTGTGCACCTTAGCAGGTATATGGCACGATAGGGTTGGTGTAATGATGCTAGGGCTTGTGGTAAATGTCTGGGTTTTGTATGCCAATATCTGTTGGTGTTGTTTTTGGGAGTGGCAGGAACGAGAGAGAACTGGGCAGATGTGCTGGTGGCCTTTAGGGTTATGGTGCAGTGTGGGGCTTCATTCACAAATTGGGTTTCAGTTGGTGAAGCTTCAGGCGATCATTGAGTATGAGAGGTCTCAAACCTTCGGTTTTTTGGATTACATTATGGTATGGAAAACAGTGAAAATGTGGATATGGGTATTGCATAGTTTAGGTTTTTTCGCTAAAATCTCAAGCGGAGAGTATAAGGATTTGGGGAACACAATAAGGTGCAATGGCGTAATTGAGGCTGGTGGTTTATATTATTTCGAGATCTTTATATTTTCTACTTATAATAGATTATCCCATGGCGGGTTAAAGGTATTTTGTGAGGAAGTTTACCTTTGTTATTATTGTTCTTGGTGCTTTTGGGATTTAATGGTATGCTGTCTGAAAATGGTTGTAATTACGATGGTAATAATAAGAATGATGCGAAGTTCATTTTGGCTCTCATATAGCACACCATTATGGAATTTTAGATTTCACGACGTTTATGCAGCGGACGAAATAAATAGGCGGGAGTTGCTAATCCAGATAGTTAATGTTTTGAATTATGGTTTCACAAAATGGAGGAGGGATGGGGTTGTAGGTATTTCGTGGTTATCTTCAAGACCAAGTCTTTCAGGCTCCAAGGAGCATTCCATTATTTTTTATATATGAATATATTAAGATGGAATTGTAGAGGACTTGGGAGTCATTGGACCATCAGTTACCTTCGAGAAATATGGCATAAACATAAACTGGAATTCCTTTTTTTATCTGAAACAAAACAAGATGCTGAATTTGTACAAGGAGTTCAATCCCATTTTGGTTATGATAGTCTGGTTACTGTGGACCCATCTGGGAGAAGTGGGGGTTTGGCACTTTTTTACAATAATGAGTATCAGGTTAAGATTCTCTATTCTAGCAATACGATGATAGATATAGAGGCGGTGGCAAATGGGAAACAAGTTTTTCTTACTTTTGTCTATGGCGATCCTATACCAAAAATGAGGGATCAGGTTTGGGAGAGACTGACGCGATATCACGATCGGATCCTTGGTTCATCATAGGAGATTTAAATGAAATTACTGGAAATCATGAAAAGGATGGAGGGGCTGTGAGATGCCCAACTTCTTCTATATCTTTTATTAATATGATAAGGAATAGTGGATTATTGGAATTTCCAGCTCGGGGTAATACTTTTTCCTGGCAAGGGAGAAGAGGTAAAGGAAAAGGTGCAGTGACAGTTAGATGTCGATTGGATCGGGCGTTAGCGAATGAGGAATGGCATACGATTTTCCCATATTCATACACAGAATATTTGAGGATGGTGGGGTCAGATCACCAACCAGTTCTGGCTGTTTTGGATGATAAAATTAACAGAAGAAAAAGGGGACAATTTAGGTTCGATAAGAGATGGATTGGTCAAGAGTGACTGATGGAATCGATTACATCAGGGTGGACAGGGAATCATGAAGGCCATGTAGAGGATTTTTTTACAAAAATTAGTAATTGCCGCCACGAAATATCTTCTTGGCGGAAGGATAATCCACCATATGGAAAGGATAAAATTAAAGATCTACAACAAGTGCTGGAAGAAGTACAGACAGATAATGATAGATCACAAGAGGAGATCCTTGAGGTTTCTCGGAAATTACAAGAGGCTTACAAGGATGAAGAGGAATATTGGCATCAAAAAAGTAGAAATATGTGGTATTCATCAGGGGACCTTAATACTAAATTTTATCTTGCGTTGACAAAGCAACGCCGGATCCGTAATAAAATTGTGGGCCTTCATGATGAATTGGGTAATTGGATTACGGGTGACAATGGAGTTGAAAAGGTGGCGGTAGACTATTTTGAGGGTTTGTTTGCTACTACTAATCTGACGGAGTTTGATAGTTTCTTGGATGAGATTATACCATCCATCTCTCCACAGATGAATCAAACATTAATGCGTGCAGCAACAGAGGAAGAGGTTCGACAGGCTTTATTCATGATGCATCCAGAGAAGGCGCCAGGGCCGGTTGGGATGACAGCCCTTTTTCCAGCATTCTTGGCATATTATTAAAAAGGATGTGGTCGAATTGGTAAATAATTTCTTGGTTACAGGTGTTTTGGATCCAAGGTTAAATATAACCAATATTTGTATGATCCCAAAGACGGAAAGGCCTACAAGAATGACGGAATTAAGGCCGATAAGTATATGTAATGTTGGTTATAAAATCATTTCGAAGGTTTTGTGTCAACGGTTGAAAATTTGCCTCCCACGGTTAATATCGGAAACCCAATCGGCTTTCGTGGCAGGAAGATTAATTTCGGATAATATTCTTATTGCCCAGGAAATGTTTTATGGATTAAGAACTAATAAATCTTGTCAAAACAAGTTTATGGCGATAAAAACGGATATGAGCAAGGCATATGATCGGATTGAACGGAATTTTATTGAGGCTCTTCTTCACAAGATGGGTTTTGACCCTCGCTGGATTAAATTAATGAGAGAATGTATATCTTCGGTTCAGTACAGGGTTCTTCTTAATGGACAGCCACGGGGTTTAATAATTCCCCAACGAGGGCTACGTCAGGGGGATCCCTTATCTCCTTATCTTTTCATTATGTGTACAGAGGCATTAATTGCGAACATAAAGAAGGCAGAACGTCTAAAACAGTTAACGGGTCTAAAGGTAGCGAGAGCTTGCCCAGCAGTTTCCCACTTATTGTTTGCAGATGATAGTCTTTTTTTTTTGTAAGGCGCAAAAGGAAGAATGTCAGACTATTCTTAGGATTTTGAAGGAATATGAAATGGTCTCAGGGCAACAAATAAATTTTCAGAAATCCTCAATTCAATTTGGACATAAGATTGAAGATTCTTGTCGACAAGATTTGAGAGATATTCTGGGAATTCAGAACATAGGAGGAATGGGATCCTATTTAGGGTTACCGGAGTGTCTTGGAGGATCTAAGGTACAAGTGTTTGGGTTTGTACAAGAAAGACTGAACAATAGAGTTAATGGATGGACCTTTCGATTTTTTACGAAAGGAGGAAAAGAGGTGATTATAAAATCAGTGGTTACGGCTTTACCCAATCATGTGATGTCTGTCTATCGATTACCAAAGGCTACAGTGAAGAAGCTCACTAGTGCTGTAGCTCAGTTCTGGTGGAGCCCAGGGGGAAGCACAAAAGGGATGCATTGGAAATCATGGGATAAACTATCTGTTCCTAAAGATGATGGTGGCCTTGGGTTTAAGGATCTTACGGACTTTAATACGGCGATGCTTGGTAAGCAATTGTGGCGGCTGATAGAGAAACCGTATACCCTTTTTTCTCGAGTTTTCAAAGGACGGTACTACAGGAATGCTTCACCCCTGGAACCGATTCGCTCTTACTCTCCGTCATATGGCTGGAGGAGTATTATTTCTACTAGATCTCTGGTTTGTAAAGGACTAATTAAACGGGTGGGGACAGGATCATCCATATCTGTATGGAATGATCCATGGACCCATCCACTCGCCCGAGACCAGCAAATAAAAACCTTAATTACAGTTACCCGGATCTCACAGTGGATTCCCTTATTCATTCGGAATCCCGCACATGGAATCTATCGGCAATAAGGAATTTGGTTGATCCTGAGGATATTAAAATCATTACAAGTATTCCTTTGAGTAAAAATCGGATGGAAGATATGAATGGATGGCATTTCACTAACAATGGAAAATACACGGTACAATCTGGGTACCAAGTAGAACGTGTCTATTCAGATAAGGAAAAACCACCAGAATTTTATGGACCCACAGTGGATGCCCTTAAAGCATACTGCTGGAAATTGCAATGTCCTCCAAAGATAAGGCATTTCTTATGGCAGTTGCTTTCAGGTTGTATAGCAGTCATGAAGAATCTAAATGCGAGAGGAATACAAGGAGACATATTTTGTTCCCGTTAAGGAGACCAGGAAGAATCGATTAACCATGTATTTTTTTATTGTCCGCCAGCACGACAAGTGTGGGCATTATCTAAGATACCATCGAATCCGAATATTTTCCCTACAGATTCTTTCTTTGCTAATATGGACCATCTCTTTTGGAGAGTTAATCCAAAGATGGATGATCATCAGTTTGCATGGATCTTATGGTATATTTGGAAAGGTCGGAATAATAAGGTTTTTAGCAATATTGATATTGATCCGAGGGATACCCTCAAAACAGCTGAACTGGAATCAACACTTTGGGCTGAGGCTCAGGTTATAAGGGATCAGCGAGTGGCACCGGATGTACATATTAATTCCATTCAAACGAATTCAGGAAGATGGTGTTTTATAGACGGCTCGTGGAAAGATAAGGATTTGTTCTCAGGGCAAGGCTGGTATAGTACTTTACCAGGCTTTGATGGTTTGTTAGGCGCACGAAATGTCCGTGCATGTTTATCACCTCTCCATTCGGAGATGGAGGCATTGATATGGCCAATGGAATGTATGAAGAGTTTAAGACAGGTTCAGGTTACGTTTGCAACGGATTGTTCTCAGTTGGTGAAGATGGTTTCGGAACCCGAGGAATGACCAGCATTTGGACCCTATCTAGAAGATATTAAGCTTTTGAGGAGTAGTTTTCTCAACTCAGACATCGTTCATGTACCAAGGACGGCGAACCAAAAGGCGGATAGCTTAGCACGAAGTGCCCAGCATCAACCGTCTTTCGTCGTACACATGGATGCAGAGTTTCCAATTTGGTTTACAGAGTCAATATGAGTCTGTAAATTGTTTGCTGTCAAAAAAAAAAAAAAAAAAAAAGAACCTGATCCTAAAACCCCTTCAAACCAGTCCTTCCAACGTGAGGTCTCAAAAAAAAAAGAAGCGACAACAGGGGATCCCTGGGGAGGGGGGGAAGTAAACTCCAAACAAGGCCATTTCCTCCTCCAAGGCTCTGATCCTGCTGCTCAGGCTCTGCTCCACATCTCTGCAGAGCAAAGACCTGCAAAGGAGAGACTCTCATTTCCCCCCAAGCAGCAATGATCTCAGGTCGAGGCTCGGCCGTAACTCAATCCAGCTTGAAGCACTGTTACAGGATCTGGAAGTCCAGTACCTTGAGGACACGATGCCACAACCTGTGCACAACTCATGTCACCCATCTAATTCGAAGCGCACCTCTCTGGAAGGAGACCAAACTGGATTGTCCCCTATTAGATCCCTAAGCGAGGACATATGTCATGTTTCCCACAGATTGGGTCCACTTAATCCAATTCCTGATGATGATGAAGAGGTCCTGGATCAGAGACCTCTGGTTTTGAAGGATACCTCTAAGGCTGCAGTGAAGAGGAAGGCTCAATCACAGATGCCTAAACCTCCATCCAACAAACACCCTCGACAAAGCCCACTCATCCATAGTGTTTCAGTAAAGAAAAGGCGTGTCGTAAAGGCTCAACTATCCCCAAAAAGGAGGACTCCAGGTGCACGACCAGTACCAGCGGGCAACACTACCAAACCAACGCTGAAGACCAATGTTTGGGCAAGAATGGCTCCTTCCACTACAAGGAGAGGGACGGGTTTTCGGCCCCTTCCCGACATGCTTCCTTAGCGTGTTTGAGCTGGAACTGTCAAGGAATGGGGAGCAACTTGACAGTCCAGCGTCTGCGAGGTTTTCGAAAGAAGACTCGCCCCGGTAATGTTCCTCATGGAAACTAAGAACCAAGATGAAACGGTTCTTCGTATGTTTCGCAACACTGATTATGTAAACCATTTCACAGTACCTCCTGTCGGACAGAGCGGTGGCTTATGTCTTTCTTGGACAAATGAGGTTCAAATCGATATTTTGTCTTCTTCGCCAAATCTTATCGATGTACAACTTACTTGGAAAAGCTTCTCCTCTCTTGTATCCTTTGTCTATGGCCCGCCCAAGGCCAAAGATAGACCTGCTTTCTGGGAATCTATAAACCTCTTAGGGGCAGGACGCGAAGATGCATGGCTTCTTTCTGGGGACTTTACCGCCCTTTTGCATAATGACGAGAAAGTAGGAGGGCCTCCTCGCTGGGAAGGTTCCTTCCTATCCTTGAGAAGCTTCGTGTATCAAAATGGACTATGGGACTTGCAACATTGCGGTAATGATCTATCGTGGAGGGGGACTCGCTATAACCATCTCATCCACTCCAAACTGTATCGAGCTATGGATAATGTGGCTTGGTTGGAATCCTTCCCATCAGGCAGTTGTGAGTACCTCAACTTTGAGGGTTCGGATCATAGGCCAGTACTTATCTTCTTCGATCAGAACTTGAAGCGAAACAATGGCCTATTTAGATTTGACCGGAGATTAAAAGAAAAACCAGAAATTCGGGAACTGGTCCAAGATAATTGGGGTGCAGAAGAAGCTACTGCCTCAGTCATCTCCAAGATCTCCAGAGTGCACGCCAAAATTGTGGAGTGGACTAAGCTTCAAAACCTCAACAGCAAGTTGGACATAGTTGATTTGCAAAAACGGCTGGAAGAGGCTCTTACAAGTACCTCTCACGACCCGGTCCTCATTGGCAACCTCACCACCCGTTTAGAAAAAGCCTTTAAAGATGAGGAGGAGTTTTGGCGCCAACGGAGCAGAATCATGTGGCTTCAAGCGGGAGACAGGAACTCTAGCTACTTTCACGCAACGACCAGGGGCAGGAGAATGAGAAACAAATTCTCTGTTATTGAAGATGCTGCAGGGAGGCCGGTGTATGAGGAAACGGAAATAGTGAATACCATCTCACAACACTACTCCGACCTTTTCACCTATGGCTTCTCAGGCTCTCTGGACATTTTTCGAGAAACGATCAGACCGCTAGTTTTAGAGGACATGAACAAAGGGCTTATAACGACCCCAACCCTGTCAGAAATCCGTACTGCAGTTTTCTCCATCAATCCGGACAAAGCGCCGGTTCCGGACGGCTTCTCAGCCTCCTTCTACTAGACCTTCTGGGACATCATTGGAGAGGACATCAGTAGAGATATACAAGGATTATTTTCAACGGGCACACTGAACCGCCGACAGAATGAGACTCATGTGAGACTCATTCCGAAAGTACTCAACCCGAAGCAAGTTCCGGAGTACAGACCCATCGATCTATGTAGTACGCACTACAAAATCATCACAAATATCCTTACAAAGCGCCTCCAACCTCTGCTGCGAGCACTGATATCCGATAAGCAATCAGCCTTTGTCCCCGAAAGAGAAATCTCCGACAATGTCTTGATCACACATGAGATCTTGCACTACCTCAAGACTTCAGGGGCTCGGAAAATATGCTCAATGTCTGTGAAGACTGACATGAGCAAGGCGTACGATAGGATCAAATGGGATTTTCTCCGGGAAGTTCTTACCTGATTCAGTTTCCATGACATATGGATCACGTGGATCATGGAGTGTGTTACCACAGTCTCTTACTCCTTTCTCATTAATGGAGCAGCCCAAGGTCGGGTCACACCCTCGAGAGGCCTGAGACAAGGAGACCCGCTGTCACCTTACCTTTTCATCCTTTTTACGGAGGTCCTTTCCGGTTTATGCAGAAACGCACAAGAAAAGGGAGAATTGATCAGCGTCAAAGTGGCTCGAAACTGTCCCGCCATAAACCACCTACTTTTTGCGGATGATACCATGTTCTTTCTACGCTCCAACCCGTCCAGCTGTACCACCTTCCTCAAGATATTGCGACTGTACGAAGAAGCTTCAGGTCAATGCATAAACCGTAGTAAATCCTCTGTTACTTTCTCCTCCAAAACTCCCCCGGAGGTGAAAGATCGTGTCAAAGCCTGTCTGTGTATTGAGAAAGAAGGAGGTATCGGGAAGTACCTTGGATTCCCGGAACACTTTGGAAGAAGGAAACGCGACATCTTTGCAAGCATTGTGGACAGAATCCGACAAAAAGCTCATAGCTGGTCTAGTCGCTATCTCTCGAGTGCAGGGAAACTTATTCTCCTCAAATCAGTCTTGGCAGCCCTCCCCACCTATGCAATGTCTTATTTTAAACTCCCGCTATCCCTGTGTAAACAGATACAATCCGCGTTGGGTTTTGGTGGGATCTGTCACCGGAAGTTCGGAAAATGGCTTCTTGGAAACGGCTTACCCTCCCGAAGAGTTGCGGTGGTCTAGGCTTCAGGGAAATAGAACGATTTAATGATACGCTTCTTGCCAAAATCACCTGGAGAATCCTTAGTAACCCAGAGTCTTTACTAGTGCAAACCCTGCTGGGCAAATACTGCCTCCACGATCCACTCATGACGGTGAATGCGTCAAGCTCCTGCTCCCATGGGTGGCGAGGAGTACTTGTGGGAAGAGAATTTCTGCGTAAGGGGATGAGTTGGATTGTGGGCATTGGTTCCAGCATCAATGTATGGACAGGCCCATGGCTCTCCTTAGACCACCCCTTGTCACCAAATGGCCCCCAACATCAGCGAATATCGCTCTCTCAGTTGCTGATCTGATCCATCTCGTTTCAGGAGAGTGGAACCTGGCAGTCATCCGATCTCACCTCCCTCATTATGAGGATCTGATCACGAAAATTGTTCTAAGCTCTTGCGGTATGCCGGACTCCTTGGTGTGGTTACCTGAGAAATCAAGAACTTACTCTACTAAAACCGGCTATGCCCTCACAAAACTCAATGTTGATGCGGGAATGTTGGATGACTTTGACTGGAAGAAATATGTTTGGCAGGTGAAGACTTCTCCAAAGATTCAACACTTCTTATGGAAAACCAAAAACAGAGTACTGCCTGTTGGTTCTGTTCTCCAAGAAAGAGGCATGGGAGTCAATCCAAACTGCAAGAGATGCGGTGCCCTAGAGACTCCACTTCACGTCCTCCTTATGTGCCCTTATGCGACAAGTGTTTGGGAGGAGACGTCGCGAATTTACAAACCGGACAGTACAACTGTTACCTCTATACCACTACTCGTCCAAACATGTCGCCGAATGATAACTCTACTCCCTACAGGTCTTGGGGATGTGCCTCTATACCCATGGACGTTGTGGAACCTGTGGACAAACCGTAACAAACTCCTCTTCTAGGATAAGAATTTCTCTGTTGAAGAGACAATACTTAAATCAGTTCAAGATGCTCGAAAGTGGAAAGAAGCGCATGATTCCCTCCCAAAGAAAACATTACCACAAAGTGTGGTCCTATCCCCCACCCCTACTCCGAATCAAGCCATTAAAATCTATACAGATGCGGCATGGAGTCACACCTCCCACTGCTGTGGGTTAGGTTGGGTGGTCCACAAGACAGATGATGTTTCATACTCTGACTACTCGTCTCACCGCCGAAATGTTACCTCTGCCCTTGTAGCGGAGGCATTGGCGATCAAGGCTGCCATTGCTTGGGCAGCTGCGTCTCCATCCCTGAATCAACGTCCAGTCGTGGTTCTCTCGGATGTGAAGGTCCTCCTCGATCTTCTCAATGCGAAGAAGGTTGACGTCAAGCTCCAAAGTGTTCTCTATGACATTTATGCTCTAGCAAGACCCTTGGTTTCTATCTCCTTTAAGTTTATTCCCCGCTTAGAAAACTCTGTTGCTGATTTGGAGGCAAAATCAGTTTTGTTTAATTTTGTAAACTCCTCCATCATGGAGTAACTCATTTTATTTTATGAATGAATTGAATGAATGGTTTGAACAAAAAAATAAAAAGTGTTTCACCTAGGGCTGGGCAAAAAACTCATATCCGAAGAATCGAATTGAATCCGATCCGAAAAAGTAGTACTGAATCCGATCCGAAAAAGTAGTACTGAATCCGATCCGAAAAAGTAGTACTGAATCCGAGCCGAAATTGATTAGATATCTGAATGGATTCAAAATTTTGGTATCTAGAAAACCGAAACCAAACCCGACCCGAACCGAAATATTTCGGCTACTCGAATGTATCTGAATTAGATTTATATACCTAAATATATTAGTTATTTTTAAATTTAATATATAAAAATATCTAAAATATATAATATATTTTTAAGTTGTCCAAAATACTTGGAAATATATACAAACAGTCAAAATTAGAGGTGCAAAATAGCTAAATAATACTCAAAAACATGAAAAATATTTGAAATATCTATTGATTCTCTATCCAAATATTCAATCCAACCTAATTTTATGTTAAGTTTAAGTATTTTTTCATATGTTATTCAAATTTATATGCAATATATAATTTTGTTTTTAAATTTTGAGAAATTTAAAATATATAGTGAATTTAAATTTTCTTAAAATAATTTAAATGGGTTATCCGAACCCGAATTGAAATTATAAAAATCCGAATGGAGCTGAAATATTTAACCCAAAAAATCCAAAACCTGAATAGACCCGAATCCGACTGGGTACCCGAACGTTCACCCTCAGTTTCACCCAAAAAATAATAATTAGAAAACCATAAATAAAAGCTTTATAGATGAAATCTGAAAAGTGTGTCACCACCTATGACTCATACTCCTTCCCTTTCTTTTACGTATCAGACAAAAAGAAAAGTGAGTATTGGGATTACTTAATGAGAGTAGGTTATATAAACCTACGAAATCATCTAAAGACCACATAACACATTAAGCATAAGTAATAAGATAATATTATCGAAAAACAAAAAACAACATAAACCTCTAGCAAGGACCTAGTTCACTTGTGGCCTACTTATGTCTACAACACGACCCCACAATTAGAGGTTAGATTAAGGGCCTGACTGGTTCAAACGCAGCGGTTGCGGTTGAGGTTGCGAGAGTTTGCGGATACGGGTAGTTGCGGTTTCTAGCGGTTTTAAGAGATTTGTACGACTGGTTCTGCGGTTAGAAATTGGTGCGTTTGCGGGATACTTATGACTGGTTAACTACCAAATACAGCAGCGGTTAAATAATAAATTAAAAATATTTACATTTTATATAATTATAAAAATATCAAAAATCATAATATTATAATAAATATGAAAATTATATTTAGAAAATTAGTTTTAAAATTTTAAAATTATAGAAAATATTTTTATTTTAAAATTTTATAATATTAATTAAAATATAATATATATATTTTTAGTATTTTTATAATTCCAATTTAAAAATTTTATTTTTATTTTTATTTTTGTATTTATATGGTTTTTGTAGAACCAGCTTTTGATTTTAAGAGGTTCGGAGCGGTTTGAAGCGATTTGTAGCGGTTTGTATGATTGTTTTGAAACGCTGTCAACCGCTACCCACCGCAAAAGCTGCGTTTGCGGATGGTAGCGGGAAAACCAGCCAGGCCCTAAGATTCGTGTGATATCAGTTTATTCTTTTAAAAGAAAACTACATTAATTCTAATCCACTCATTAAAAATTTATAATTATTGAGTCAAATTTTGTATATAGTTATGTTTAAATTTATCTAAATATTTTTTTGTACAAAACTTCATATTTATTGGAATAAACCGTAAAACTGCAATAGTGAAAATATTAAATGTAACCTCTCCACCATTTAATTACATAAGAAAATATTAGATATTTCTGATATTTATCAATTAAAATTATATTAATCTAAGTCTAAACCATCTAAATCAAAAGATTATTTTAAATCAAATTAATTATTATTTTAAGTATTTTATTTATTATTATTTAAAATAATATTGAAGAGCATATATGCCAAAACAAATATGATTCCCACGAGAGGATATTCGTTTTAATCTTCCTCGATGTTGTTTACGAAATTTGGTTCTTTTTAGGTTATAGTTGATGGGTTTTTTCTATCCATCCCTACTACAGAACCGGACGTGAGAGTTTCTTCTCGTACAGCTCCTCGTGAATAAATGGACTAATGTTATAAATTCATAAACTTGGGTTATTTTGTGTATCTTTTAATCAGTTCAATTAGTTTAATTTTTTAAAATATTTGGTATATTAAATTATTAAATATTTTAATTTGGTGTAGTAATGTAATTATGATTTTTAAATGAAGCTATATATATATATACTAGGGTCGGCCCGCCCTACGGACGTGATGTAAATTATAAAATAATTTAAACGCTTATAGTTAATGGTATTAAACATTGTTTGTCAATTTTTTTAAATATTTTTACATTTGTCCTTGTGAGGCATGTATGCTACTATGATATATCGTTTAATAAACATTGTTTGTTTAAATGTTTTATATATTTTTAGATTTTGTTATTGGTGAGGCATGTTTGGGAGTCTTAAGATGGGAAAAAATGTAATTTATTTTGGTACGTAAAAGGTAAAGTAAACAATAGTAACATCTTGCTATCTATAAAGAATATAATCGACAAACATCTGAACCTTCAAAAGTAACACTTTTTGCATAGATGATTCTTGTCGTGGAGGTCGCAGCTTCTTAGGGGTTTGAGCCTTTCCATGTTGCTTAAATACATGTCCTCTAGAGTAATACTGTAATCACTGAGTACTTTTTAACCTTTCTCCAGCAACAGTTGGACGTTGATGCCGTGTGTTCCCATTCCAGGGTATCTAGAATCTTTTTTTCCTATTTCAATTTTCCGTTGCACAGCAGTAATAAACACAAAGATATGTACCCTTATTGTATATTCCATGCGCAGAATGGCGTAGATGTTTGAGTGCTTCAGGGTTATTGTTTTCTAAGCACGACTCCGTTAAGCGTTTGTGTCTAGACACCATCCTTGACACCATCCTTAGTGGTTCGGATGCAAAATATTTCAGGCCCAGGTTGTTGAAATAGGATCCTGGTGATATGTTAGAAGTGTCTTCATCTAAGGTGTGCACGCTTTGGTTCACCTATGGCTCCGGTTCCAGATCATTAGGGACGTCGTTTGAATCTTGACGAGATGAGGCGTTCGGGAGGTCGGGAGGGGGGTCATTTTTTTTTTTTCAAAGTTTTTGTTTTGTAGTTGTGTTATTGGTGAGCCGTATCTCTTTAGGTTGAAGTTTATACAGCACTGGGTTTTTGAATGACATGATCTGTTTATATCTACTCTATTAAAATATAGTCCTATTTGAATTTTACCATGGCATAGATTTAATTTGGACTTATTAAACATGTTGTCACTACATATAAAAATAAATTATGTATACAATTTTATATGGTAACTGGTATATTTATATTAAACCAATTATGGTTTGGGTTAATATTTGAGTAACAAACCATATCTTTTAATCTGAACCAAACAAATATGGTTTGCATTAACTGGAGAGAAATTAATTGAACTTATTAAACTCTCATATAGATTGGTTATTGTGTCGCTCTACGTTTTGAAACCTATAGGTTAAGAGATCAACATGGTCAACTTCCATGGATTAAATATCAACTCAAAAATCAAGATCTATAAGTTGTTTTGACCAATTATTGGAGTGTTTGACCGTTGGTTTATTTTTTTTATGAACACCATCTTGTAGGAAGTAGGTTTAGATTATAACATAACATCAACTTCTTCTTCTAAACCATGTCACATATTTTATACCCAAATCTCTATTATATACTCAAACACAACATCAACGTGTATTCCCTGATCGTATATTCCTAAGAAAATATAGCATGCTATAAAACATATTTCAACAAAATCATTCTATATAGTTTTAGATAGATTTTTATGTATTCAAAATTTGAAATCTATTTTTAAAATATAGAATGTCATTGAAACAAATATATCCCTAAATCTATGCATTTTTAAATTTTAAATTACCAGCTTCCATTGATACCAAACATTTGTATTAGTAACAATATCAAAACAATTATTACAATGTTTTAAATTTATGCAATAATCCTGGGTTGGAATGAATATACGGTAATTTTGATAATAGCTTCTATTTTCGAAATTTTGTGGTTCTGAACAGGAAACCAAATTAAAACTACTATTATGTAATACTACACAACAAACATCATATATATTTTTAATATAAATTCATAACTATAAATAAAAAAACAATCCGTGCAATCCCACAAACCACTATAAATAAAGTATAATTGCAAAATTAGATGAACCAAACCAAAAAACAAAATAACAAAACTCAAATTCAAAAATAACCAAATTATTACTATACTAGGGTCGGCCCGCCCTACGGGCGGGATATATTTTATTTGTGTGTAGATATTGTAAAACTTCGTCAATGTCGCTATTATGAAAATAGTTTTGTATCCTTCAGATGTAGTGTGCCTTAATGTCCTTCGATAAATATTTTAAAATTAAATCGTAGTATTTGTTGAACAATGTTAAAAAAGATCGTGAAAGGATTTAAGTTGAAACTCTTGTACATTTGTTGGTTTGGCACTGCCTTATTGATCTTTTTATTCTTTATTATGTTTTCTTTTTAAAAAGTTTTATCGACATGACTCGAAAAGTTTTATCAACACAAACTCTGTGGTGTGTTACTTCTTAAAATTATATAAATTTCTTGTATTTTCAACATTTAGTCTGTTTTAATTATGATAGTAAGTGAAATATTTTTTTAAAACACAAATCATAGTTTTTTTTTACTCTTATACATTTATTTTTTAAGGAATTTACTTTCACTTTTTGTTATACTTATTTTCGTAAATTTTATATAGATAATGTAAAAATAAAATAATTGGTTCAATGTAATAGAGTAAGTATCTTAATCAGATAATAGACATAAAATTAGAATTGTTTGTTGAAATTTAAATATATTTTTTATGTTTGATAATTTTATGATCAAATATTCCATGTATAAAATAAAACAAATGGAAAAATAAATTTGTTGTTATAATTTAGATTGAAGAATTTTTAAGATTACACATCAAAGTTTTTTTTTTCTTTTTTACAGATCAAAGTGGTTTATATCAAAAGCGTCATGCCATCCATCTGGACCATCAACAGTTTCCACCTATCGTCATCATCACCTGAGGTAGAATGTCTTACAGTCCTGATTTACCCACGCGAGATACATTTGAAGAACCTTTGCTGATGCACAAATTACAGCTTTTGAGCTGAAAGGAGCATATTTTAATTCTTTCCATTGTGTTACATATATTGCAGAAAAGAACGAAGCTACAAAGGACATAATCTTACTGTATTTTAAACAAATGAAGGTAATAATAACTATTTTAATCAGAGAAATGGAAGTTACAAATTATTGTGCAAAAAGTTTCTACATATCGATCAAGTGTAGACAAATCAAAACTTGGCTTGACTCTGGTAAAATCCTGATGTTTTCTTGTTAGAATCGGGACTGAAGGATTTTTAGAGATTACAGAGCCAAGTTGGGTATATCAAATGCATCATGCCATTCTTTGAGTTACAATCACCACCTGCCACCTATCATCATCATCATCATCATCATTGACACTGACTTAACAAATCCATTTCCTATAGCTAAAGGTTTAAGATGTATATATATTACTCACCATGATCAGCATCCTTTATCTGCATTCTCCTGCCCATTCATCCCCTTTCGCTGCAAAGGTCTTCAAACACGCCTTACAAATTCATGGGCTTTCATTTATGTAGGATTAAATACATGTAATTGTACAACCACCATGAGCTCAAAAGCAACTACGATTATCATAAAAGCAAGAAATAACAATCTAAGTAATATAGTTTCTGTTTTTTTTCATGATAAGAAAAGTCTTGACGTTTTCTATTACTAAGAAACTTTTTGACACAGAAATCAGAATTTTAAAGCCAAAAGAGTGGCAAACTTCAATTAGAATCAGAGAAAGCTAAACAGAAGATTTGATCATGACAAAACACTAAGAATCTTGTAGCTCCCACATAGATTCTAGTGAAGTAGATTAAAGATTCTCTTTATATATGTAATGACGTAACGACCCAGAACAGTGAGTTAAGTTCATTCCAACCGCATCAATGAAATTACAGAGTCGAAGTAAGGTGAGCTCAAAAGTTACAATCTTGACTATCTGATACAAAAATCAAACAAAAGACACCGGTGTCGAACCCATTTACTAAACATAGATGTAAGAATTTTTGAGTTTAATTTCGGTTCCATTTGCTCTTTTGGTACCTTTTCTCGTTGTTGTTTCTGCAAATCTGTAGATGCGCAAAGCTTCCTCACGAACAACATCAACAACGCTGAATTGTACTTGCAATTTCCTCTGCCTTTCCTATTCCTCATCAAACTTTTACGGTTTCTCAGAGAAGGTGGCCGGAGTAGAAATCGAACGGACACGAATTGTCTTGTAAAATAAATATTTTAATGAAGAAGTTTCAGAGGCTATTTAGAATTGTGAGGAATGATGGTCATGGATGACGCCTCACCTTTTTATAGCTTGAGATTGAACGCTTTGTGAAAAGGGAAAATGCATTGAATGAAGATTTTTAGGAAGAAGATAAAACAACGCTTTTTCTCAAAAAAAAAATAAAACAACGCTCTCTTGTACGGCGGAGATGAAGAACGTGTTCAGACCTAAATCAAAAACGTTGTGTTTAACTACAGTTTGCTTTATTCGGTGTTGGTCGTATCCGTATACAAATCCAGGCCCAAATCCATTACACTCTCAATTAAATGAAACGCATCACTTTGATACACAAGACACGTGTCTGCTTCACAGAGTGCGACTTTGTGACATGGACGTCTACGTGGCATCACCAAGAGGGAAGAACATTTTTATATATATATAGATAGATTTTTTGAACCAAAAAATCAAAACCAATAACTAAACCGGAACTAGTTAGCATTATAGTGTAAATTAGGGATAGTTTATATTTGATAGTTGATCTGATTTGTTAGGAATATTGACTGAGTTGATATTTTAACAGTAAACTGTATCATATATATTAAAGCAGAAGTCAGAACATTGATTCATGTGTGATATTTTTAAAAATATACATAATGAACATATTCCTAGAAAGTCATGTTACATTTAATCTCTAATCTTATCATTTAAATTTTGGGCCTACCAGAAATTTTTATTGAGCTATCAATAATTGGATTTAAACAATAGATGATTCATTGGATTTATATAAAGTATTAATTAAATATATATAATTTAATGTTGTAATACTATACCTCCACATGTTAAATATTTAAATATTTGTCGATGTTAATTTTTAAAATTATAAAGATTTTTTTAAATTAACAAAAATCATATTATCTAACAATGATTTAAACCAATGAAAACAAATTTTAAACTATATAGTTTATTTTAAAAATTAAAAAAAAACCAAATGTTTAATTATTTACTCGATAATATAAATCTATGAAGCGAAAAGTTTAATTTTTTAAAAAACTTTCTAAATTCGTAAACTGTTACAATATCTTTGAATATGGCAATAAAATAATATCTTACTAATCTTTATATATATAGTTACGATTTTAATAATGAAATAATAATTCGAAAATATATATAGAAAAAAATACAAATACATGTGAAAGTTTTAAACAATTTATTCAAAGAAAAAAATAAACCGTAAACTTATTATGCTTTAAAAATTGATAGACACATAGATATTTTAATATATACCAATTTAGAATTGAAAACAAAATATTTATATAGAAATAAATGAAAACAAAAATCTGCGCGGTTGCGCGGTTGCGCGGATCGAGATCTAGTTAAAGTTCTAAAAGAACAGATATGGAATACTAAAACGATTAGGTCACTTAATTGTATATATATATATAACTTTATAGTAGAACATGTGTAGGATTTTTTTTAACGTATCATTTATAATAATTTCGAAATGATTTCATATTAAAACTGTGAAAATACACATAAATTAAATTTAAAATAAATTATTATATTAATTATTTTTAATACTTTATAATTAATTGACAAAATATATTTAAATATATGATTATCTTTAATAAAAACCTCAATTCATAAAGATAATTTATAGTGTTAATTTTAATATTTGTATATTTTTATTCTCTCTATTCAATACTATTAAAATTTGGATTTTATATAAATTAAAACTATAATTTTATATTTTTATTGATATAAGACATTGTGTTTTTTTAAGAGTTATTCTTAGATTCACTCTTACGGTGAACCTTTAGGTTCACCAACCAATAGAATTTCATTATTTCAAATTCGATATCTTTTAAAAAAGGAAACAAAATATTTTCAAATTATTTTATGTTTTTAAAATAAAAAAGTAAAAAACAAAATAGTAGTTACAACAAAAAAATTTTTAAAAAAAATTTTTAACATCGTCAACAAAACACTAAACCCTAAATCCTAAACCCTAAACCCTTGGGTAAACCGTAAATCCTTGGATAAATCATAAACTCTAAATAAAAAAACACTCACATCCTAAACCCTAAACTCTAGATCCTAAACCCTAAACCCTTGAGTGTTTTAGTGTTTAGTGATTTTGATTTAGAGTTTAGAATTTATCCTAGAGTTTAGGGTTTACCCAAGGGTTTAGGGTTTATGATTTAGGGTTTAGGGCTTAGGGATTAGGATTTAGGGTTTAATGTTTTGTTGACGACGTTAAAAATATTTTTTTTTGTAACTACTACTATTTTTTTATTTTTTTATTTTTACCTTTTAATTTTAAAAAGATAATATAATTTGACAATATTTTGTTTCCTTTTTTAAAAGATATTGAATATGAAATAACACAATCCTATTGGTTGGTGAACCTAGAGGTTCACCCCTAGGGTGAACCCAAGAATAAGTCTTTTTTTAAGGAATGGAAGCGTGATTCCAAAACGGAATCATAAGCTTCCAACATGTTTTTAAAAAAGAATATTTTAGAAGCGTTTTGGAAGCGAGATTCCGTAAGCTTCCACAAGGTTCCGATTCCGATTCTGGTTCTGAAGCGGGAAGCGGACGTCTGATGAAGCTTCCGTACAACGTATGTTATCAGTAATCCGTATTTCTTTTTATTTAGAAAACAGATTTAAAATATTATATAGATATAACTTTCTATCAGACGATGCGTTTTTTTACCTACCAATATTATGGATGTACTAATCAGTTAATTTGGTTTTCCTAAGTAGCTTTATAATAAATTTGATATATAAAAGCATTTTAAGCACGTAGAAAATGTGTTTTAGACTCTGTATATGTAATCGATCATTTGACTTTTGTGTTAGTGTCAATATGATGTATTGAGCTAACCGGGATTTGGTTAACTTTATGGTACGACAGTTTCGTAGGTTTTCAAAATGTAAATCTCAAAACAAAGGGAAAAAGTCTAAAAACGCTATGCTCCATTGTTTTGTAAACGATGTTTTCAGAAAGCGTAAGTCAATAACACACTGGCTGTAATTCATGAGACAAAACTGATAAAGGAAGTTTTAAAATCCGGATCAGAGTTAGTAGAAGAACGTTTCCAGTTTGATGATATCTCTGCGCCTTCGTGTCCCTTTATATCCGCTTGTTGATTTCACTGGGACAAGGAGACCTCCACGTACGATAGCAAATATACATTGTTAGTCTCTGTAGACGGAAATCAGGTTGATACGGATGCATGATCTAAATATTTAGATCTAACCTGAGTCACTCGGACGTCTTTGACGATTTCATTGTAGACAATATTGGTTACTCCATCTTTGCCGTCCACATCAGAAGTTTCGTCTGATATCATAAGCCCAGTCGGAGTTGTGACTCTAGAAATGGCAACGTACAACTGTCCGTGAGTGAAGACATAGCGAAGAAGATACAACGGATCATCAGTATCGACTCTACCTAACAGAAAAATCAAAAACAATAATAAACAACACGATCAAGATCATCGTGAAACACTACAAATGCTAATAAAAACGATACAGTTCGCTGAGAACAATAGATCAGACCAAAAAAGAGATTTTTTTAAAAACAGAATAACATGATCAGGTTAAGCGGAAACACAATCAGACATCATAAACAGGACGACGGTAAATACTAACTCAGAATAATCAATATCTAGATGAAAAAGGTTAAGATCACTCACATTAACATCCACCAGGAGCAAATCCACCCGCATAATGAAGCAGCCTCGCCTCGACAACCGATGAACACCGATCGGACGTCAAGTCGGAAAATTAAAATACATCCTCGTGTTAGCCATCAAGAGAGAGTAGTAAGAGATGAGTATGAGAAAGATGAGTATCAGATAGATTGTGGAGATCGCGATCAGCTGAAGAGAGATACTAACTTATTTATACAGAATTCGCCGATGAAACAACGCAACTGAAGCTCTCGTAGTGGGATTACGAATTAATGGGATTAAAGACGGAGTAATCACAACACCTTCCGTTACAGGAGCTGTTTCATCCAAGGAAGGGAGCTCAGACGTTAGGCGGCGCTGTTGTAGGAAGAGAGGAGAAGATCTGCAATTCTTCGTTTAGGGCTAGAGTGCGAATTCCTTCAACTCGGGCCCGATACAGAAATCACGTCTAAAGGACCAAAGCCCATAAGAAATCACGTTTAAATGAAACGATGCGTTTCATACGTGTCGCAACAGTATTGACCTGTCAAGTTTACGTGGATAGCCAGGGAGGGATCCAAACCCTCTTTTATATATATAGATATATTATACAGCTTGCATAATTTCATCATACAAATAAATATATAATTAATAATAATTTGCTATGTATTATATTTAGACTTAGATGAATATAATTTTAATTAACATTTACTGTGTATTATATTTAGACTTAGATGAATATAATTTTAATTAACATTTACTATGTATTTAACCATTTAGGTACTCTGAGTTTGTGGCAAGACCAAGAAGGAAGACTTCTAAGTAATTTGTTTTTAAGATTCATTTCAGTTTGGACCAGAACTTATGCTTTGTGTTGTTTGACAGAACTTTAACGTATGGTTTGGTGTTTGTTGAAACTTGAACGTGTGTGTGGTGTTTGTTGTTTGTTGAGACTTGACACTTGAGACTTGAATTATGTTCGATTTAAGTATGTGTTTGTCGGTAATTTTTTGTTATGAAACAAATTGTGCATGGCTCATAAAAAGGAGATTATACCATCAGCGGCCCAAGAAAGAGAGAGTCGGTCAGCTTTTCTTTTTTCCTTATGTATTTATGTTTTCATTTTCCTAGTTGGATTATGATTTGTACTCTTTTCATTTATCTATGACGGTGTAATCTCCTATATAAAGAACCTCTATGTTATGAATAAAGATAGACTTTCCATTACTTTCACAACAAGTTATCAGCACGAACTCTAAATCCCTAAGCTAATACCCAAATCGAAAAATCCTAAAACCCTAACCCTAGCCGGCGTTCCGACGAACCCTAAACCCTGATCGCGTCTCTTGTTCCCGCATTTGTTCCAGCTCGCGTCCCCGATCAGCTTCAGCCCAAGGCGTTCCTGATCCTAGCTCAGACGTTCGCGACCTGAGAGCAGCTCCAGCACGCGACCTCTTCTTCGTTCGTGACAGCATCAGACAGCTCGCGTCCGATGATCAAGGCGTTCCCGATCAAGCAACAAAGGACGTCTGCGACCCGATAGAAGCGACTCGATCCATTCCAGCTCACGTCCCGTTCGTGTCCAGCTCGCGGCTCAACTTCTTTGGTGGTCCGATTCAACAATCATCTAAGGTTAAAAGGTAATTCAAAACCTAAGAACCCATAATCGAACATGGATTGATTGATAAAGAATGAAACCCTAAAACCCTAATCTTTATGAATCAAAATCATAGGGTAATAGATCAAAAATCCTAATTGAGTAAATCAAAGCTCTAAAAGTTCGATACCCCAAACCCTAAATCATGTTCCTACATGATTACAACCCCAAATCGGTTTTTACAAGTTAAAATCCGATAAACCCTAACCCTATAACTATAAACCCTAAATAATATAAGTATCAGAATTAATTATACTATAATTATCAAATCACATATTAAAACTATAATCGAATATTTTGAAATCAAAACTGTTTTCGGTTTTGATCATTGAGGTTTTAAATCTGATTGAATCTGATTCTATGTTGCTAGAATTGTTTAACCGTTAAATTGATAGATTTATTTTCTCATCCTGATTGGTTAATTGTTCATCTGATTTAAAATTATTTAAACCGACCAGCCTGTTAAAACATTGATTGAATCCGATAGGTTGCTAGCTTGCTTTGCTTATATAATCCGATAGGTTGATAGATTGATTGAGGTTTACTTGTTTAAAATTTGAATGATCTGATTGCATGATTCTTGAGGTTTAATATCATCTGCTAGGATTGATAGTTTTGTAATCTGATCTGTTTTAAATAGAAACCCTTAATAATCCGTATGATAGGTTATATTGATCTGATTTGGATGTCTTTGAGAATTGAGAATCTGTATGCTAGGTTGATAGATTCATGATAAAATCTAATGTCTTGAGGTTTAAGATTGTATGCTAAGTTCGATTAAATTGATTGATCTGATTATATGTTTTTGAGGTTTGATAAATTCGGATACTAGATAAATTATTTACACATGGTTTATACTAAATACCAATCAGCCTTGAAGCTGATTCATTAAAATTCATGATTGAAACATATATTCTAGTATTGCTAAAATCAGCCTTGAAACTGATTGAGTGATTAATAAATATTTTTACTAGTCTTGCTAAAATTCATTGATTGTTAAACTCTAATTGCCTGATTAATTGAATCCATTTTTGCTAGTCTTGATAAACCATAATATTATGAGCACATAGAAATAGTATTGCTGAGACTTGCTAGAAATTGACTGATTGATTAAATGCCTTTAAGATTGATAGTCTCATTGTCCTTACAAGATTGAAATCTGAATTGATTGTTTTTAAGAGTAAGCCCGCATGAAAATTATACTTAAATATTGAGTGATACATGATTTGAGATGTCGAAAATCAACCTGGATTTTGCTGCCCTAAATCTCTCTGGAGATAATTATTTACGGTGAGCATTGGATACAAAGATTATCCTAAAGTCAAAAAGACTTGGTGAATGCATCATAGAAGGCAATAATGCCAATGAGAAAGATTGATACATGGCAATATTAATTATTAGTCAACATCTTAATAAGAGTCTCAAAAATCAGTATCTGACTATAGAGAATCCTCTAGACCTTTAGATAGAGTTAAAAATCGAGATATGATCACCAAAGAACAGTGTTATTACCAAAGACCCTATTTGATTGGAGGAATCTCAGAATCCAGGACTATTGCTAGCTGGGCAAAATAATGGATTACTGATTAGAAATAGTGAATTGAGACCTCCTGGATTAACCCCATTACCTGATAACAATAAGGCCGCAGAAAAAAAAAATGGTAACAACGTCCAGAATGATAGACCACACAGTCATGGTCGTGGAGGGTGGAAAGGACGTGGCCATGGCCACTATAACACATTTGGCCGTGGGAATCACTATGGCAATTTGAGTCATGGTCAAGGCAGTGGCCGTGGTATATCCTTTAAACCACAAAGCTCGACCAAATCAGTCTGCCATAGATGTGGAATGGGGAACCATTAAGATAAGATATGAAGGACTCTCAAACATTTTTGTGACCTCTATCAAAGAGAGTCTGAAAGGGAAGAATCTTGAAACCCACTTGGTCTATAAAGATGGTGAAAATAATTTCGAACATGATCAAGATGATCTTATGGAATATGAGACTTATGACTGCCTAAAAGAATCAAGTTGATAATCTGATTTCGACATCAAACTTGTGTGATTGCTTTGCTTGTATGCTTTCTCTGATTTTTATCTCCTTGAATTTATTTTTATTACATTGTCTGCTTAGATTAAATGAATGAATGATTTTTCTATATGAGTACACTGAAAAACGCCAATATAAGTACTAAAGCAGGTATCGCCAGTCTGAAAGAAGACTATGGCTAGGCTAATATATTATTGCCTAAGGGTATGCATCTAGAAATCAGTGATGCCTTATATTCACCCAGCTCTAAGAGCAAGAGCAGCCTATTGAGTTTTAAAGATATAAGAATGAATGGTTTCCATATTGAAACAATGGGCGAAGGAAACAAAGAGTTCCTTCAGATATATGTATAAAATCGCCCAAGCCATAATAAGTCCTAAAGACTATACATGCATTCTCTACTGACCTAGACTATGCATAGATCAGTATGATAGAGGCTAAAAGCCTGCGAAAATATACACTTTATGGCACGACCGGATTGGCCATCCTGGTCCAAACATGATGCAAAAATTGATATTCAAAAGGCACACATTAAAAGATAAGAAGAGTTATCCCAAAGAATCTCACGTGTGTAGCATGTACACAAGGGAAACTCATTAGGCCATCACCAGTAAAACGGCTACGAGCCCCTTTTTCATAATAAAGACTATATGTCTAGATAATACTGGTGAATACATGTCCCAAGCGTTTAAATGATTATGGTATGTCCATGGGGGTAAGTGTGGAAATTCTGTGATACATGTCCATACCAATAACGGCTTGGCCGAAATCTTTTAAAACGCAAATAGTTGATTGATAGACCATAACTTATGAGGTCAATACTCCCCTTCACAGCTTGGGCCACACAAAATTTACATGCACCTAAGTTAATACGCATAATGCCATTTAGTGAGCATAGATATCCCCTATCACAATTATTAAAGGGTCAAGAGCCAGACATACCCCATCATAAGACATTTGGATGTGTTGTCTATGTACTAATTGCTCCACCACAGAGAACTAAGATGTGACCTCAAAAGGAGGATGGGGATATATGTTGGATATGATTCTCCCACAATAATAAAGTACTTTGAGCCAACTATGGGTGATTATATTTGAGGCCAGGTACACGGATTATTTTAAGACCAGGAGAAGAAAAATAATAAAGCTGGTAAAATAATGGTAAAAGAAATAGAATGAAATCAACCATCAATGTCTTGGCAAGATCCTCGGACTAAAGAATGTGAAATAGACGTCCAAAGAATATACATTTACAAAGCTAGCTAATAAAATGCCAGACACATTTGCTGACCCGAAAAAGAATGACTAAGTCATATATAAACGAACTTGTAAAGCACCAACGAATTTGATGTCCAAGAAAAGACACAGTCAAGTTGCTACAGAGTCTAGACAACGTATGAAACGTGGTAGACCAAATAGGTTCCAAAAGATAAGAATCCTCGGAAACAAAAGAAAGGTGCAGAGAATGATAATCAAAATCCAAATCCGAGGTTACTAAGGAAACCATCCCAGACATGGAGATAAGGCCGGCCGGCTCTAAGGTACAGGTACCAAACAATGTAGCTTGGGACGCCAAGCTGCAAAGTATTAAAGGTCCTGATAATAATGAATCTCAATCGATTATATCATGTCTGGAACATAATGGAACCAATAAGGAATGTCGACATAAGATGATTTATTTGCATACAAGGTAGCACTTGAATTTATGAATATAAGCGAGGATTATGAACCCACGTCAATATAAGAGTGCGCACTCGTATAACAGATTGGATTGAATGGAAACGTGGGGTTAAATAGTTTAAAGAAGAAAGGCGTATTTGGCCATATGATTAAGACGCCATATGATGTTAAAACCAGTGGATATAAATGGGTCTTGTGAGGAATAGAAATCGTGAGATATAAAGCTGATGTTGCACAAGGATTCTCACAAAGACCAGTAATAGATTATGAGGAGACATACTCTCATGTGGTGGATGCAACTACATTTAGATGTCTCATAAGTCTAGCTATATAAGAGAGAAAATTAGACTTGCAGCAAGTTGATGTAGTGACTGCATATTTATATGGTCCACTGGATAATGAAAGTACTATAGGGTATTGAGCTGAAAGTACTATAGGGTATTGAGCTGAAAGTACAGCAAGTTCTCGAGAACAATATTGATAATCATCAAAGTATATGATCTGAATATCCTATGAACCTCTGGATACAATTTCCCAAACAGTTGAATATCTCAAGAAAGAGTTTGAGATGAAAGATCTTGGAAACAAAGTTTTGTTTGGGATTACAGCTTGAGTACATTAACAATGAAATCCTTGTGCATCAAATAGTATATACAGAAAAGGGTACTCAATAGATTTAATATGGACCAGTCTCACCCATTATCTAGTACATGGGCATGAGATCACTTGTT
The DNA here is from genome assembly GCF_020379485.1 of Brassica napus. Lineage (NCBI taxonomy): Eukaryota > Viridiplantae > Streptophyta > Magnoliopsida > Brassicales > Brassicaceae > Brassica > Brassica napus. The sequence goes on from NC_063444.1 coordinate 31,226,141, forward strand.
TTGGACACTGATCCATTCAGTCCAAAGGTGGACGATAAAGAAGTCCTTTTAGTCCTGAGATGGACGATGCATAAGTCTTGTTTTAGATACTGACATGTTTGGTCCATAAGAAGGACGATGAAGAAGCCTTTGATTTTGGTTTATTTTATACTAACCAGCCCAAAGAGGGGTTATTTGGTTTTGTTGATTTGTTTTTCAGACAGGTTACACATGGTGGTACACGCATATCACAGCAACATCATCCAAGATTTCGTGTGTGTGTATTTGAGGTCGATGACTCAATATGTTCGATCAGATTGTGGCATGGTCGATGGTAAAGAAGAACCAACTATCATGTCCTAGGACGAAGCATATTATGCCCAAGATCTTCATCACCCACGGATTGCAGAAAATTGGAGAGGTCCAAGGGACCTTCAGTAATGTCCAAATCAGGGGGAGTAATGTGTGTTGTACTCTTTTTCTTTCACCATGGTTTTGTCCCAATTGGGTTTTCCTGGTAAGGTTTTAATTAGGCAACATTAAAGCACATTACTAGCTCTAAATGGTTATGGCATCCAAGGGGGATTGTTATGAACCAGATTGTGGATGGTTCATAACCAAGAGATTATACCATCAACGGCCCAAGAAAGAGAGAGTCGGCCAGCTTTTCCTTTTTCCATATGTCTTTATGTTTTCATTTTCCTAGTTGGATTATGATTTTTACTTTTTTCATTTATCTATGACGGTGTAATCTTCTATATAGGAAACATCTATGTTATGAATAAAGATAGACTTTTCCATTATTTTGTAAGGCTGATTCACGTCGAGTGAGATTTCTTATCCCCATGAGCTAAGTGTTCCCACTACTGTCCATCCAAACCCATCCACATCCACTATAATTGGCAGAGGCAGTCCAAGATCCATCTAACAAGCATATATTACCCAAGCTTATGACTTGGGGATTCTCCATATTGTTATCTTGCACCACTAGTTGTACCACTTCGTTCACATCAAACCAGGCCTGATATTCACTTTCTGCATATCGAACTAACTCCAAAGGATCTCTGTCTATCCTCCTGAACAGTTTATCATTTCTAGCCTTCCAGATATACCAGATTAGGCATGGGCATAAAATCCGGAACCCGAAATCCGAACCGAACCCGAACTGAAAAACCCGACCCGTTATCCGACCCGAAACGTAAAAATTCCCGAACGGGTTTTGTAGGATGGTACAAAAAATATCTGAACCCGAAGTGTTATTAACCGAACCCGAACGGGTAACCCGAAAAATCCAAAATTAATAGTCAATATAAATATTTTGAAATATATATAAGTATTCCAATTATTAAATTCAATATTTGTGGTAATATTATATATAATAATAAATATTAAAATTCTAATAAATGCTTTAAGTACACAATTAGTTATAAATAAGTATTTTATAATTTGTTCATTAAAAATAAAAAGTCTACTCTCTATAAGGCAATACATATTGTTTACAAATGATGTTTGTTTTCATGTTTGATTTAACATTTTATTGTTATTTTATCAATTTTATATGTGATACATTAATTTTTATTTAATAGATGTTTTTCTTTATGTTTTACTTCAAAAATTTTGTTTTTTACTTTGGTTATATCCGAACCGATATAACCCGAATCCGTACGATATATGATTACTTTATGGGTTTTATGATGCAATACAATTTTGAACCGAACCCGGAGTGTTATTATCCGAACCCGACCCATACTAATAAACAGTGAATTGAGACCTCCTGGATTAACCCCATTACCTGATACCAATAAGGCCGCAGAAGAAAAAAAAAAGTAGCCACATCCAGAATGATAGACCACACGGTCATGGCCGTGGAGGGTGGAAAGGACGTGGCCATGGCCACTATAACACATTTGGCCGTGGGAATCACTATGGCAGAAGCCGTGGGTATCAACCCAATTTGAGCCATGGTCAAGGCAGTGGCCGTGGTATATCCTTTAAACCACAAAGCTCGACCAAATCAGTGTGCCATAGATGTGGAATGGGGAACCATTAGGCTAAGATATGAAGGACTCCCAAATATTTTTGTGACATCTATCAAAGAGAGTCTGAAAGGGAAGAATCTTGAAACTCACTTGGTCTATAAAGATGGTGAAAATAATTTCGAACATAATCAAGATGATCTTATGGAATATGAGACTTATGACTGCCTAAAAGAATCAAGTTGATAATCTGATTTTAACATCAAACTTGTGTGATTGCATTACTTGCATGCTTTCTCTGATTTTTATCTCCTTGAATTTATTTCTATTACATTGTCTGCTTAGATTAAATGAATGAATGATTTTTCTATATGAGTACACTGAAAAACGCCAATATAAGTACTAAAGCAGATATCGCCAGTCTGAAAGAAGAATATGGCTAGGCTAATATATTATTGCCTAAGGATATGCATCTAGAAATCAGTGATGCCTTATATTCACCCAGCTCTAAGAGCAAGAGCAGCCTATTGAGTTTTAAAGATATAAGAATGAAAGGTTTTCATATTGAAACAATGGGCGAAGGAAACAAAGAGTTCTTTCAGATATATGTATAAAATCGTCCTAGGCCATAATAAGTCCTAAAGACTATACATGCATTCTCTACTGGCCTAGACTATGCATAGATCAGTATAATAGAGGCTAAAAGATTGCGAAAATATACACTTTATGGCACGAACGGATTGGCCATCCTGGTCCAAACATGATGCAAAAATTGATATTCAAAAGGCACACATTAAAAGATAAGAAGAGTTATCCCAAAGAATCTCACATGTGTAGAATGTACACAAGGGAAACTCATTAGGCCATCACCAGTAAAACGGCTACGAGCCCCTTTTTCATAATAAAGACTATATGTCTAGATAATACTGGTGAATACATGTCCCAAGCGTTTAAATGATTATGGTATGTCCATGGGGATAAGTGTGGACAGTTATGTGATACATGTCCATACCAATAATGGCTTGGCCGAAATCTTTTAAAACGCAAATAGTTGATTGATAGACCATAACTTATGAGGTCAAAACACCCATTCACAGCTTGAGCCACATGAAATTTACATGCATCTAAGTTAATACGCATCAGGCCATTTAGTGAGCATATATATCCCCTATCACAATTATTAACGGGTCAAGAGCCAGACATACCCCATCATAAGACATTTGGATGTGTTGTCTATGTACTAATTGCTCCACCACAGAGAACTAAGATGAGACCTCAAAAGGAGGATGGGGATATATGTTGGATATGATTCTCCCACAATAATAAAGTACTTTGAGCCAACTATGGGTGATTATACTTGAGGCCAGGTACACGGATTATTTTAATACCATGAGGAGAAAACTAATAAAGCTAGTAAAAGAATGTTAAAATAAATAGAATGGAATCAACCATCAATGTCTTGGCAAGATCCTCGGGCTAAAGAATGTGAAATAGACGTCCAAAGATTATACATTTACAAAGCTAGCTAATCAAATGTCAGACACATTTGCTGACCCGAAAAAGAATGACTAAGTCATATATAAACCAGCTTGTAAAGCACCAACGAATTTAATGTCCAAGAAGAGACACAATCAAGTTGCTACAGAGTCTAGACAACGTATGAAACGTGGTAGACCAGATAGGTTCCAAAAGATAAGAATCCTCGGAAACAAAAGAAAGGTGCAGAGAATGATAATCAAAATCCAAATCCGAGGTTACTAAGGAAACCATCCCAGACATGGAGATAAGGCTGGTCGGCTCTAAGGTACAGGTACCAAACAATGTAACTTGGGATGCCCAGCTGCAAAGTATTAAAGGTCCTGATAATAATGAATCTCAATTGATTATATCATGTCTGGAACATAATGGAACCAATAAGGAATTTCGACATCAGATGATTTATTTGCATACAAGGTAGCACTTGAATTTATGAATATAAGCGAGGATTATGAACCCACGTCAATATAAGAATGCGCACTCGTAGAACAGATTGGATTGAATGGAAACGTGGGGTTAAATAGTTTAAAGAAGAAAGGTGTATTTTGCCATATGATTAAGACGCCATATGATGTTAAAACCAGTAGATATTAATGGGTCTTGTGAGGAATAGAAATCGTGAGATATAAAGCTGATGTTGTACAAGGATTCTCATAAAGACCAGTAATAGATTATGAGAAGATATACTCCAATGTGGTGGATGCAACTAGTTTTAGATTTCTCATAAGTTTGGCTATATAAGAGAGAAAATTAGACTTGCAAAGCAAGTTGATGTAGTGACTGCATATTTATATGGTCCAGTGGATAATGAAAGTACTATAGGGTATTGAGCTGAAAGTACAGCAAGTTCTCGAGAACAATATTGATAATCATCAAAGTATATGATATGAATATCCTAGGAACCTCTGGTTACAATTTCCCTAACAGTTGAATATCTCAAGAAAGAGTTTGAGATGAAATATCTTGGAAACAAAGTTTTGTTTGGGATTAGAGCTTGAGTACATTAACAATGAAATCCTTGTGCATCAAATAGTATATACAGAAAAGGGTACTCAAGAGATTTAATATGGACCAGTCTCAGCCATTATCTAGTACATGGGCGTGAGATCACTTGTTTTGGACATTGATCCATTCAGTCCAAAGGTGGACGATAAAGAAGTCCATTTAGTCCTGAGATGGACGATGCAAAAGTCTTGTTTTAGATATTGATATGTTTGGTCCATAAGAAGGACGATGAAGAAGCCTTTGATTTTGGTTTATTTTATACTAACCAGCCCAAAGAGGGGTTATTTGGTTTTGTTGATTTGTTTTTCAGACAGGTTACACATGGTGGTACACGCATATCACAGCAACATCATCCAAGATTTCGTGTGTGTGTATTTGAGGTCGATGACTCAATATGTTCGATCAGATTGTGGCATGGCCGATGGTAAAGAAGAACCAACTATCATGTTCGAGGACGAAGCATATTCTGCCCAAGATCTTCATCACCCACGGATGGAGAGGTCCAAGGGACCTTCAGTAATGTCCAAATCAGAGGGAGTAATGTGTGTGTACTCTTTTTCTTTCACCATGGTTTTGTCCCAATTGGGTTTTTCTGGTAAGATTTTAATGAGGCAACATTAAAGCACATTACAAGCTCTAAATGGTTATGACATCCAAAGGGGAGTGTTATGAACCAGATTGTGAATGGCTCATAACCAAGAGATTATACCATCAATGGCCCAAGAAAGAGAGAGTCGGTCAGCTTTTCATTTTTCCTTATGTCTTTATGTTTTCATTTTCTTAGTTGCATTATGATTTGTACTATTTTCATTTATCTATGACGGTATAATCTTCTATATAATTAACTTTTATGTTATGAATAAAGATAAACTTTTTCATTATTTGACGATATTTTTCTAATTTTTTTTGGGTGGGCTTGATCCGCTTGATTAATGCGTGGCGGTGAGGGTTTCCAATCCAATTCGTTGCGGATAATCTTTGAATTGTTAAAAATGAATCAAACCGCTGCGGGACGGGTCGGGCGTGGCGGATCCAACCCCTAGTTACGAGCTTAGTGAACGAAATATAGAACCAAAAATTATTGACAATCAGAGTGCCAAACCCTTTACACAAAAGATTTTTAAGCCCGTTAGTTCCGTTCTACAATTACATATCTGAAACAAGAAAAAAAAAAGAGCTAAACTAAAGCTCAAGAGTTTTTAACTTTTAACCATCTTCGACTTCTCCATCCCTGTCAAATCAGACCACTGTTCTATTTCTCTCTCTCTCTCTCTCTCTCTCCTATCTGGTAAACTTTCCTCTTCGCCATCAAATTTGACAGTCTTACTTATTTTCTAGGGTTTTTTCTACAGTCTTCTTCCTGAAAAATTAGGGTTTTCGTTGTTTATCCCCACTTTCATGATTGTTGCTTCTTAATATATCATCCCTGTTACAAGAATTTTCGATGGGTTTTTATTTTGACAGTTGGAGTCAGTCGTAATTTCACAGCTCTGATCTTTTGACTTTAAATTGCGAAATTAGAGCAAGTATTGTTGTCATAATTAAAGCTGCAGATTAGGGTTATTGGGGGTATGGATTGTGACCGATACGAGTTATTTATTGGAGGCATACCAAGAGGGACTAGTGAAGAGTCTCTGAAGCAGCATTTCAGTAGATATGGAGCGGTCTTGGGAGCTGTTGTTGCTAAGGAGAAAGCCACTGGCCAACCCAGAGGGTTTGGGTTTGTTCGCTTTGCCAATGCTTATGAAGTTGATAAAGCTCTAAGGGATTCTCATTACATTCTCGGTCGTGCCGTAAGTTACCAATTTTACTCTTTATTCTCTTCTTATATGTCTTGTCTTGTGTCACGTATTTTATACTGCTAAAGGCCTGTCTGATTGGGATCAGCTCTGGTTTCAGTTGAGTTTGGTCGGAAAGTTTAACTCTTTATTGATTATGCCTTGTAGATTGATTACTATTTCATGTCTTTATACCAGGTCGATGTTAAAAAGGCGATACCGAAACATGAACATATGAGACAACAACTTAACGTGCAACCATACTTGAGCCAAGTTCAACAGAACAACGATGGTGGTGTTCATGAGATGTTAATTAATGGGAATAACTACCATAGGACTAAGAAACTGTTTGTTGGGGGCTTATCGTCTGAGACGACTAAAGAAGAGTTCAAGACTTACTTTGAGAAGTTTGGTCGTATTACCGATGTGGTTGTGATGCATGACAGCGTAACAAACAGACCAAGGGGTTTTGGGTTTGTCACATATGATTCAGAGAACTCTGTTGAGATCGTTATGCAGAGTAATTTCCATGAGTTGAGTAATAAGCGCGTGGAGGTGAAACGTGCAATACCTAAAGAAGGAATCCAGATCAATAACGGTGGGAATCATAGCCTTCCTCCTACCTACAACAGCTTTCAAACGACACCGTATGTGCATGGGAGAAATGGATATGAATTGACTGCTCAGTATCCTCCGGTCTTTGCTTATCATCATGGTTTCCAAGGCTTTCACTATCCTTATGGCTACCCGGTCACAGCTCAAGGACCTACCGTTCCATGGAATAACCTGATTATGCCACCCACACCGGGGTTTTACTGTCCCCCTCCTCCTCCTCCCACCACCAACGCTCATTGTTATCTCCCTTACATGAACGGGTTTGATCATGTTGGTATGAGCGTCACTGCGTTCAATGCTGTACCATGGCCTGTAGGTGGTGATGTGATGTTAGGAGTTTTCAAGGTTCCTAAGACAAATGCTGTAGTATAAAAGATTGTCGAACCAGTTCTGAGAGATATCAAAGCACCGAGAATGCAAGTATCACTTAATCTAAGTGCAACCAATGATTTAGATGGGTTTTTAAACTATGACTAATTAAAAGAAATAACTAAATGATACTTTCTTAACTATTGGAAAAGAGAACTCATGGATATAGGGATTAGACCTCGGGTGATCAAGTTTCGAACTAAAGATGGCAAACGATCAATCAATCTATTAACCTTAAGTTTGGACACAATCCTAAACAAACTCTATGTCTAGATAAATGTTCATTTACTTAACACAATTCAAACATCAAATGTCTTTGGTTGAATAATATGAAAGCAATCATAACTAGCAAGTCCAATGGCTATCTTAGCACCTCTAACAACAAATGTCTTTGGCAAAGTATGCTAAAAGCTAAGAAGAGTTGTCTCGGGCATTTCCTCGAACACCTTTCGGGGGGAAATGCCTAAGGTTCAACTACTCAGTGGCCAACTCAGAAGATGCTTTATGCTCACTCTACTAGCAAGGAAATATGAATGATCTACACTAAAACATCCTAGTTCTAACCTAATCACCCTCAATCTCCCTAACCCATGAATTCAAAAGGTGATTACTCACTAATCTCCATGATTCCTCTTAAACCCATGTTGGATTTCAGATTAATCATGTAGAGAAACACAGGAAATAGATAAGAACACAGAATTCTCAATAATAAACTGATCAATTGATTCAAAGAGATGACTTTCCAAAGATTTTTGGTGGTTTTTCTAAGAACAAAGATGATCCCCCTCTTGGTGGCTCCTAGAGTATTAAAACATAGGTTTAGAAAATAAAAACGTGCATAATGAAATGACCAAAAGGCCCTTGAGAAATCACAAGTTCGAGTAGAAATAAAACGCGCAGCGACCTCAGCCCGTCGCTCCGACAAGTCGCTCTAGGCTTCGGGAGCGACCTCGCTGTGTCGCTGCGAGAGGTCGCTCCGGGTTCGTTCTCGCGTCTCTGGGTGATGAAACCGCGAGCGACTTCTCCCTGTCGCTCCCATAACGTCGCTCTCAGCTGGAGCGACCTCGCTGTGTCGCTCCGAGAGGTCGCTCCGGGCTCGTTCTCGCGTCTCCGAGTGATGAAACCGCGAGCGACTTCTCCCTGTCGCTCTGGTTAGGTCGCTCCAGTAGGGTGATCAGAGCGACTTGGTGGTGTCGCTCCAGACTGGTCGCTCCCATGCCTTGCTCGCCCAATGACCACTCTAAACACTCATTTTTGAGCTCCAAATGCCTCCAAGTGCCTCCAAGAACTCCATGTGGTACTCCAATACCTGATAAGGACTCATGTATGCAAAATGCAACCTAAACATGGCTAAATCCTAATCTATATGATCAAAATGCACATGGATAAATGGATAAAACAATAGAAATATGCAAGATATCAACTCCCCCAAACTTGTTCTTTACTTGTCCACAAGTGAACTTTCTAGAACTCATAGGGAGAGAGGTTGAAGGTGGGAGCTCATAGCCAAAAGAAACACCACTAGCAAACACAATTAGCCCACTCTCTTATTACACTCTAGCTTCTCTAGGCCTATCTCAACTCCTTTTGTCCCTACACTCATCATCAAGCATCCACACATTCAAATCTGCCAACTCTCACATTCATTAAGCATAAGATATCAAGTGAATTCTTGCAAATGGTCAGTTGGTCCAAGTCATTTGGTTGGGTAAGGGAAGGTTTTTATTCAAGTGATTCAAGAGGTTCAAAACATATGATCTTTAAGGTGGTTTACTCTCAAAACAAGTAGCCTTGACATTGCACATAATATATCTAAGAAAGGGACCAACTCATGCATACAATGCTCAATCTCCATTGTTCTACCCTTTTCCCAAACATATAAGTTACACATTCACTCTCAAATGTCAAACCCAACTCACACCTCTCACCAAAAGATTCTAAAAACATCAGCTCTTTTTCCTTGAAATCTATAAGGGATTTTTCACAACCTCAAAATGTCTCTCAGCTCCTAACAACTTTGCTAGCCCTTTTTTTTTTTTTTTTTTTTTTTTTTAGGTTGGGAGCCAAGACTTTTCAAAACTAGAGCTGGAGGTTCTCTACTTATCCCAATAAATCAATTCACTTGAGCACAAGAATCTATCCTTTTTATTTCTCCCAAATCATGATTACAACGCTCACCCTCCCACCTATAGCTAGACAATAGAGTGTCCAATCCAGCAAAAATGAAGATCAAGCATTGTCGTTCCCGATACTCTCAACATTATGCACATGTAAAACTTTCCGAAGAAGGCCTCACTCATCAAACAATGAAAGCTTAAAAGGAAGGAAAGGTTTTGGGAGTGGTCTACCACTAGAGTTTGTCAAAAAGAATGGCATAAAAGATGTGACAACTCAAGTGTGTATAGCCATGACTCAGTACACAAGAGACCCTAAGCAAGAAGCATTAAGTTCATTCAGTTCAAATAAGGTTGTAGCTGGCTTCAAAGACTGAGTTTCTACAATCAACAAGTTTCAAGAAGAGTTTTCAAGGCTCGAAACATACAAGTCTTTTCGAGAGGTGCATGGCTACTCAGGTGCAACGTAGTGTTCTTTACAAGGCATTTAAAATCATTGCTCCCAATGCAAGTGAATGCAACCTATATGCTCTAGACTCTCCTAATGGTGCAAATGATGCAAACTAAATGAAAAATCTTTTTTTTTTTTTTTTTGCAAATAGGTGTGCAATGCATGACTCAAATGAAACACAATCAAAGCAAACATGATCAAATGCTTGGTACCTCCCCCAAACTTGAGATACACAGTCTCTGTGTGGTCAAGGAAAGAGAGAGATACCGAGAAGAAAAATAATATGCAAAAATGAAATGGTATATACAAGGGAGAGAAAGAAGTACCTCCTATGGATAGTAGGTGGGGGCAGATGCCCCAGCATCGTCGTCGTCAGGAGGGAAGGTGGTGTAGTAACCACCAGATGCTGAACCGGAGCCTCCATACCATGGTTGGCTCTCAACCTCGTCAATCTCGTCCTCACTGTCTGAAGAAGCGAGGGATGGGGATTTGTTGCCGGAAGTGGAAGGTTGAGTGGGTGGGTTCCTCCACTTACGCTGAAGCTGCGCAGCAGTGAGGGGGAAGCCAAGAGCATCAGGCGGGGGTGGAGGCTGGGGGTTTGAGGTGTTCGCGAAAGCGAAATCGGCTGAGCTACATCCAGCTATTCCTCCCCTAGTTAAGACATCAGCTACTTTCTTCATGAACTTTGCTGAAGTCTTTGCCTGCTTCTTCACAGTCTTGCTGAGCGCCTTGCACTTATCCTTCAGCTTTTCTATCGTTCTGTCCTGAGCTTTGTTCCACCTCTGGAGACGACCAATGTGGTCATGAGCATCACGGAGAGCTCCAGGGGGAAGGACTCCGTCATGGGGCTTGAAGTAGTAGCGCGGAGGTCCATAGATATGCTCAGATGTGTCTGCAACAGGCGAATCAGGTTGCGTAGGGACACTCCTTTTCCTTGATGGAGCTGCTTGAATTGGATCGAGAGGCCCGTGTTCTCCGAGAAAGTACTCCTGGGGAATGTTGAAGCTGACAGCTCCAGGTATCTCTAAACTCGTCAGGTTCCGGTTTGGAAGAACCACCTCGACTGGCTTGCCCTGCAAGTAGTAGTGGTAGACGTAGTCCTTCCCATACATCCCACTGAAATAGGTGGCAATCCTCAAGTAGGTGCCATCAATGAACCTAGGCCCCGCTGCGTCCTTTCCCAAGGGAACATTCAGAAATTGGAGCAGTGGTGTGATCATTCCGCCTATCCCCATCTTTGGGCGTGAATCAGTGGTGTACCACGCCCAGTCTCTGTAGTGCTCGAGACGGCCCACAAAGAAACTGACCATCCCAAAGGTAGCATAGATGTCAGTGCTGGGAAGGGGTAACACTCCAGGTTGAGCGTAGGGACGGATAGCCGGACAGAGCAGTCGCATGTCTTCCTCAGTAACCGTACCAGCTTGCTTCCGTGGGTAAAAAGCATGGACTAGCAATCTGTGGAGGTAGCGTACAGACGGGTGTCGGATGTGTGAGTTCTTGTCCGCCCCGGTAGAGTGCTTGTTTCCAGTGATCAACTTCCAGAGCTCTGTGGGGAGGTTCTCACACTTGGGAAGTGAGTGGTCTTCTAGGTCTTGGAACCCCATGACCCTCCCAATGTCCTTGAAGTTCATGTTGTATTCTCTTCCATTGACCTTGAACCTGATTTTTCCCCATCCTTGTCTCACATGCGCCGTGTCGTGGTAAGTGACCACAAGAGAGGATAGGAACTGACAAGTGACATCCTTGTAGAAAGGATAAGCCATGGTGAGGAGTTTTGGCATCTTCAAATGTCCCAGCATCGCCTCAATATCAGACTCTAGACCCAACTCCTTCAGCAAATCGAGGTCGGCAAACCTGGTTGGAGCCCAAGTGACTCCATTCTTCAAATGATCATATAGCTCCTCCACAGATGGAGTTTTCGCTCTGTCTCGATCAACAGCAACCCCTTTGCCCTTTGACATCTTGGCTTTCTTCGTAGGTGCCGGCTCATCTTCACTCTCAGTTTCACCTTCCTCATGGGTGGGAACTGGTACACTTTTCCCTGCCCTCTTCTCGTGTTCTTTCGATTTCCTTGCAGCCAACGTCTGCTGTCGCACAGTCCTCTGCGTCCCTGAGCCAGTTGGCTCGCTGGTTAAAGCTTTTCCTCTTAGGGCAAACTCTTGACTTTCGGCTTCTTGCCTCTCAGCTTCCAACCTTCCCTTTGTCTTCTTAACCATTTTCACCTGAAAAATTACAAACTTGGAAATGGATAAGTAGATGGAAGTAAAGAAAAGCAAGACTTTGCAAGTGAAAATTTTGCAAAAGTGAACTTAACAGGTGAATTTTTCAGTTTAAACTCAAGTTCAACACAATGCAACAATGTAACATCTTAACGCATCTAGTCCACCCACAAACACACCCAATTAAGATCAAATTCGAAAACCCCCAAATCCATGAACCCTAATTTTGCCAAAGTGCAATTTAAACTCAATTTCACCATTAATTCAACAACCCAACTTGATAGATAAACTTTCCCTAGTCTATTTCACCACACTCTAGCAAGAAAAGGACCAAATTTCGACTTTCAAATTCTAGGGTTCATGGACCTACGAATTTGAATTTAAAAACTCAATACCTTGCTCTGGATGAAAGGAAATGGTGAATGGGTAGTGAAGAATAGACTACAGGGGCGAAAGCTTGGATTTAGAAACAAGAACTAGTTGATTTGGGTGAGAATTGAGAAGGTTTTGGGAATTTTGGTGTGGGTGAGTTTGAGAGAGTTTGTGAGTTTGTGAGAGGAGGGGAGAGTGATAGAGATGGAGTCGCAGGGGTTGGGGTAGGTTTAGGGTCGTCCGGTTCGGTCTAGGGTGGTTAGGGTCGGTTTACTTGAATTAAACCGGGGTTTAGAGTTAGGAAACTTACCTGGACCGGTTCGGGAGCGACGTGAGGGTGTCGCTGGGAGAGGTCGCTCCCGAGTCGTTTCCTCGCGTCGTGTTTCGACTAAACCGCGAGCGACCTTGGAGTGTCGCTCTAGAAACCTCGCTCTGAGCTGGAGCGACTTCAAGGTGTCGCTCTAGGACGTCGCTCCGGGTCAGTTTTTTTTGAGCTCCGTTTCGTCGAAACCGCGAGCGACTCCGAGGTGTCGCTCCCATAACGTCGCTCCCATCTGGAGCGACCTTTCGACCTCGCTCCGAGACCTCGCTCTGAGGCGATTTTTCTTGATCCGGCGACGAAAACGCGAGCGACCTTGGAGTGTCGCTCTCGAAACCTCGCTCCCAGCTGGAGCGACCTTGAGGTGTCGCTGTGAGACCTCGCTCCCACGCACGACTCCTGCTCAAAACTGAACCGATCAAGCACCTGCACACAACTTCTCTCTTTTTTTTTTTTTTTTTTTTATGCAATAAGATGAAAAATGAAAATACCAATGCAATATATACAAGGATACGCATGGGACTTCCTCCCAAGTGAGCTTGTTTTAAGTCCCGAGCTTGACTTTGCCTCCTTTTAGATTAGGCCGGGGTAGGATCAGACAGTGGAGTTGAAACTCCATCTTCCTCTGGTGCAGTAGCCATGTAGAGCTTAACCCTTTGTCCATTGACTGTGAAGTCTCTTCCATCAGTGCTCCACAAAACTATTGCTCCATATGGCCTAACCTCCTTGACTTTGAAAGGACCGGACCACCTTGACTTAAGCTTTCCTGGAAACAACTTCAGCCTAGAGTTGTAGAGAAGAACTTGATCTCCTTCTTTAAACTCTCTCTTCAGGATATTCTTGTCATGGAAAGCCTTAGTCTTCTCCTTGTAGATTCTTGAGTTCTCAAAAGCATCCATTCTTATCTCATCAAGCTCGTGTAGCTGAAAGAGCCTTTTCTCCTTGGCACTCTTGATGTCAAAGTTCAGCAACTTTATTGCCCATAGTGCCTTGTACTCAAGCTCCACTGGCAGATGGCAAGCTTTCCCATACACTAGGTTGAAAGGTGTGGTGCCCAGTGGTGTCTTGTACGCTGTCCTATAAGCCCAAAGTGCATCGTCAAGCTTATTGGACCAATCCTTCCTTGTAATCCCCACAATCTTCTCCAGAATAGATTTGATCTCCCTGTTAGAAATCTCAACTTGGCCACTTGTTTGGGGATGATAAGGAGTTGCCACCTTGTGCTTCACACCGTTCTTCTTGAGAAGTCCCTCAAGCAGTTTGTTAATGAAGTGGGAACCTCCATCACTGATTACAACTCTTGGAACTCCAAACCTTGGGAAGATGATGCTCTTGAACATCTTGATTACAACTCTAGCATCATTGGTGGGGCTTGCAATGGCTTCCACCCATTTGGAGACATAATCAACAGCCACAAGGATATATTTGTTGCCAAAAGATGATGGAAATGGTCCCATGAAGTCAATACCCCAGACATCAAACACTTCAACTTCAAGGATTGGATTTTGAGGCATCTCATTCCTCTTGGTGATGTTTCCTCTTCTTTGGCAAGAATCACACTTCGAAACAAAGTCTTGTGTATCCTTGAACATATGTGGCCACCAGAATCCAGCTTGTAATACTTTTGCAACTGTTTTGAAGGTGGCAAAGTGACCTCCATAGGATGATCCATGACACTGTGCAAGGATCCCATCAATCTCCTCATTTGCAACCACTCTCCTATAAAGCTGATCCTTGCAGAGAATGTAGAGGTAGGGCTCATCCCAGTAGTATCTTTTCACATCCTTATAGAACTTCTTCTTGGCATAGCCCACAAGATTCAGAGGTTCTTTTCCTGTGGCTAGGTAGTTCACTAAATCGGCATACCAAGGTTCTTTCTCCTCTGTTGCTTGGACTTCTTCCAGCTTCCTACCAGTCTCACAGACTGCTATCACTGCTTCGATAGCCATGATCTGCTCCTCAGGAAGTCCTTCGTCAATAGGGATACCAGACTCTACCCTCAACCTGGACAAATGATCAGCTACTCCATTCTCAACTCCGGGTTTGTCTTTGATTTCCATATCAAACTCTTGGAGCAAAAGGATCCACCTCAAAAGCCTGGGTTTTGCATCCTTCTTGGCCAAAAGGTGTCTCAAGGCAGCATGATCGGTGTAGACAATGACTTTAGACCCAACCAAGTAGCTCCTGAACTTCTCAAAGGCAAAAACAATTGCCAGCATCTCTTTCTCTGTTGTGGCATACCTCATCTGAGCATCATTGAGGGTTTGGCTGGCATAGTAGATCACATGGGTTTTGCCATCTTTCTTCTGCCCCAAAACAGCTCCCACAGCATAGTCACTGGCGTCACACATGATCTCAAAAGGAAAATCCCAATCAGGTGGCTGGACAATTGGGGCACTAACGAGTTCACCTTTTAGCTTCTTGAAAGCTTGTAGGCATTCCACATCAAAACTGAAGGTAGCTTCCTTGCACAGCAGCCTGGTCAAAGGTCTAGTTATCAAGGAGAAATCCTTGATGAACCTCCTGTAGAATCCAGCATGGCCAAGAAAACTCCGGATGTCTTTCACTGTCTTTGGTGGAGGCAGACCAACCATAACATCGATTTTGGCTTTATCCACCTCAATCCCCTTCTCTGAAATCTTGTGTCCTAGCACAATCCCTTCCTTGACCATGAAGTGACACTTCTCCCAATTCAGCACAAGGTTGGTGTCTTCACATCTCTGTAGGACCCTGCACAAATTTGACAAACAAGCAGAAAACGAAGATCCATAGACAGAGAAATCATCCATAAATACCTCCACAACATCCTCAATCAGATCAGAGAAAATTGACATCATGCACCTTTGAAAGGTGGCTGGAGCATTACATAGACCAAATGGCATCCTTCGATATGCAAAGGTACCATATGGACATGTGAATGTCGTTTTCTCTTGATCATTGGGATGTATGGGGATTTGGAAAAATCCTGAATACCCATCAAGGAAACAATAGAATGGGTGATTTGCAAGTCTCTCAAGCATCTGATCAATAAATGGTAATGGAAAATGATCCTTTCTAGATGCAGAGTTTAGTTTTCGGTAATCAATGCACATTCTATGACATGTGATGGTTCTTGTTGGTATCAATTCATCCTTGTCATTCTTAATCACAGTGATACCACCTTTCTTTGGTACAACATGCACAGGTGATACCCATTTAGAATCTGAGATAGGGTAAATAACACCAGCATCTAGGAGTTTAAGAATCTCTTTCTTTACAACATCCTTCAGGTTAGGATTTAACCTTCTTTGATGCTCGATAGAAGTCATTGATTCATCCTCAAGATGTATCCTATGCATGCACAGAGAGGGTGATATCCCCTTGATGTCATCTAGTGAGTAACCTATTGCCTTTCTAAATCTTTTAAGTGTTCTCAAAAGTTCAGATAGCTCACTTTCAGTAAGTTCACTACTCACAATGACAGGGTAAGTTTCATTAGGACCAAGAAATGCATACCTTACACCATGGGGAAGAGGTTTAAGCTCCACTTTAGGTGCCTTAAGTTCACTCCAGTCATCTTGCTGGTTGTCCTCTTGTTGAGTGACTGAGACTTCTTGGTGAACCATCTGGGGAAGCTCCTCGTACTGATCCTCACTGAAAAACCCCTGGTGTGAATCCAGCATCATCCCATAGGCAGTACTCTCCAGGTTCTCAACCACCTCAGCCTCTTTCTCTACAGTCAAAGCATGCTGTAGAGGGTCCTCTAGTGACAACTCTTCAAGGATTTCATCAGCAAGGGCGTCCATCTCTTCAATGTAGAACACCTGCCCTTGAACTGTTGGCCTCCTCATTACCTCCTTGATGTCGAAATGGAGAACGTGCCCTTTACCCAGATGGAGATCAATCTTGCCTTCTTTCACATTAACAATGGCTCCAGCTGTGGCTAAGAAAGGCCTTCCAAGGATTAAAGGGTCTTGAGCTTCTTCACCCATTTCAAGCACTACAAAGTCTGTAGGGATCTCATAATTTCCAACCATCACTGGGAGGTCCTCTAAGATACCCACAGGGTACTTAACTGAACGATCAGCCAATACCAGAGAAAGTCTACACTTCTTGTACTGAGTGAAACCGAGCTTCTTAGCAACAGATAGGGGCATCAAGCTGACACTAGCTCCCAAATCGCAGAGACACCTATCGAATACCATAGGCCCAAGAGCACAAGGTAATGTGAAGCATCCTGGATCTTCTAGCTTCTTTGGTATGACCAGCCTCTGAATGATAGCACTGCACTCATGAGTGAGAATCACCATGCCCTCCATCTCTTTCTTCTTTGCAGCTACAGCATCTTTTAGGAACTTACTGTACTGAGGAATCAGCATGAAAGCATCAATAATGGGCATTGTGACCTGGACTTCACTCATTTGCTTGTCAAACAGAGCTTTGTACTTCTCTAGCAACTGCCTCTTGAATCGACCTGGGAATGGAAGCTTAGGTTCATAGGCAGGAGGAACAAAAGAACTTTCACTTGCAGGAGTGACAACTTCACCATCTTTAACTGTTTTCTTCTCTTCTCCAACCTTTCCTTTTCCTTTGGCTTCCACTATCTTTTCCAAGATCTCGTCATTGATCTTCTCATCAACAATCACCACTTCATCATCTATGGTGATGGCAACCCCCTCACTTTGTTTCTCAGCATCCTTGGTGAGAGCTCTCTGAGGTAACTCCTTACCACTCCTGAGAGTGATAGCTTTCATGGTTTCCTTGGGGTTTTGCTCAGACTTTCCAGGTAGAGAACCTTGTTGGCGATTTTGTTGAGTGTTCATGGCAGCAAACTGGTTCTCCAAAGCTCTGAACTTGTTGTTGAGCTCATTGTAGCTCCCATCAATCTTTGAGTGAAGATTCTTCAACTCATAGCCAACATGCTTCTCACTTCTTGTTTGAGATTCCAGGATTTGTTTCAGTAGAGCATCAGTGCTGCTGACTTGAGGGGTGGAGGTAGAGGGATTAGATTGTTGTTGGGAAGAATTGTTGCCTTTGTTGTTGAAACCAGGAGGAGGGTTTTGCTGTGGTTGATAGCTGCCTTGCTGATTGTTTCGAGGCTGGTAACCACTCTGATGGTTGTTGGAATAGGATTTCTGTTGGTAGTTGTTGTACTGAAAGTTGGGCTCTTTCTTGTACCAGCTACCATTGTTGTTGATGAAACACAACTCTTCCTGACCTTCCAAACCTTCAACTTCATGGACAACAGCTGGTGTCTCTTGGGTTGGGTTGCCAACAAAGTGCAGCTGCTCTTGGGTAGCTTTATCAGCAAGGAGGATGTCTATCTTATCTTGTAGAGCTTTCAACTCCTTCCTCGTTTGCTTATCATCAGATCTACTGCCTCTGTCGTGGTCTCCACTGTAGACTGCATCACTCTTAACCATGTTGTCAACCAGCTCCTCTGCATCCTCCTCAGTTCTCCCCAAGAAGAATCCATTACTAGCTGTATCCAGTCTGGCCCTGTACTTAGGAAGAGCACCACGGTAGAATGTGCTCAGCAAGCTCTCTTTAGAGAAACCATGGTGTGGGCATTGAGCTTGGTACCCCTTGAATCTTTCCCAGGCTTCACTGAAACCTTCCAAGCCCTTCTGTTGAAAGCTGGAGATCTCGTTTCTCAGCTTAGCAGTTCTTGAAGTAGAGAAGAACTTCTCCAAGAATGCTTTCTTGCAGTCATCCCAAGTGGTGATGGAGTCGCTTGGTAGAGACTTCTCCCACTGACGTGCTTTATCCCCTAAAGAGAAAGGGAATAGCTTGAGCTTTAAGGCATCTTCGGAGACACCATTGGTTTTTGACAACCCACAGTAGCTGTCGAACCTGTCCAAGTGATCAAATGGATCCTCTAGAGCCAAGCCATGATACTTGTTGTTCTCGATCACGTTGAGGAGTCCTGACTTGATCTCAAAGTTGTTGGCTGCCACAGCGGGTGCTCGGATTCCCAATCGATAACCATGAATGTTTGGACGGTCGTAAGTGCCAATGGGCCGAGCTGCTCGCTGTTGGTTAGGTGGACCATTGTTGTTAGCGCCATTGACGCCTGCATCTTCTTGATGAACGTCTCCCATGTCAGTGTTCAGTCTCTGCAATTGAGCCTGATGTTCTTCTTCTCTTCTCTTTCTAGCACACTCTCTCTCTAAAGCTCTGATGTCTGCTGCTCTTGGAACTAGGTTTGATGGACCCCTGCTCCGCAAGTTCATACACCTGTAGATTAAAGGGAGGTGAAGAAGAGTCAGTAACAAAAGAAAATAAAAATGACTTAGTCTCAAGCAATTGACTAAATCTCAATGTTTAAATCTACTCAGAAATTGGCAACGGCGCCAATTTGATGTTAGGAGTTTTCAAGGCTCCTAAGACAAATGCTGTAGTATAAATGATTGTCGAACCAGTTCTGAGAGATATCAAAGCACCGAGAATGCAAGTATCACTTAATCTAAGTGCAACCAATGATTTAGATGGGTTTTTAAACTATGACTAATTAAAAGAAATAACTAAATGATACTTTCTTAACTATTGGAAAAGAGAACTCATGGATATAGGGATTAGACCTCGGGTGATCAAGTTTCGAACTAAAGATGGCAAACGATCAATCAATCTATTAACCTTAAGCTTGGACACAATCCTAAACAAACTCTATGTCTAGATGAATGTTCATTTACTAACACAATTCAAACATCAAATGTCTTTGGTTGAATAATATGAAAGCAATCATAACTAGCAAGTCCAATGGCTATCTTAGCACCTCTAACAACAAATGTCTTTGGCAAAGTATGCTAAAAGCTAAGAAGAGTTGTCTCGGGCATTTCCTCGAACACCTTTCGGGGGGAAATGCCTAAGGTTCAACTACTCAGTGGCCAACTCAGAAGATGCTTTATGCTCACTCTACTAGCAAGGAAATATGAATGATCTACACTAAAACATCCTAGTTCTAACCTAATCACCCTCAATCTCCCTAACCCATGAATTCAAAAGGTGATTACTCACTAATCTCCATGATTCCTCTTAAACCCATGTTGGATTTCAGATTAATCATGTAGAGAAACACAGGAAATAGATAAGAACACAGAATTCTCAATAATAAACTGATCAATTGATTCAAAGAGATGACTTTCCAAAGGTTTTTGGTGGTTTTTCTAAGAACAAAGATGATCCCCCTCTTGGTGGCTCCTAGAGTATTAAAACATAGGTTTAGAAAATAAAAACGTGCATAATGAAATGACCAAAAGGCCCTTGAGAAATCACAA
Organism: Brassica napus; assembly: GCF_020379485.1. NCBI lineage: Eukaryota > Viridiplantae > Streptophyta > Magnoliopsida > Brassicales > Brassicaceae > Brassica > Brassica napus. The sequence continues at coordinate 31,246,130 of NC_063444.1, forward strand.
GTTCGAGTAGAAATAAAACGCGCAGCGACCTCAGCCCGTCGCTCCGACAAGTCGCTCTAGGCTTCGGGAGCGACCTCGCTGTGTCGCTGCGAGAGGTCGCTCCGGGTTCGTTCTCGCGTCTCTGGGTGATGAAACCGCGAGCGACTTCTCCCTGTCGCTCCCATAACGTCGCTCTCAGCTGGAGCGACCTCGCTGTGTCGCTCCGAGAGGTCGCTCCGGGCTCGTTCTCGCGTCTCCGAGTGATGAAACCGCGAGCGACTTCTCCCTGTCGCTCTGGTTAGGTCGCTCCAGTAGGGTGATCAGAGCGACTTGGTGGTGTCGCTCCAGACTGGTCGCTCCCATGCCTTGCTCGCCCAATGACCACTCTAAACACTCATTCTTGAGCTCCAAATGCCTCCAAGTGCCTCCAAGAACTCCATGTGGTACTCCAATGCCTGATAAGGACTCATGTATGCAAAATGCAACCTAAACATGGCTAAATCCTAATCTATATGATCAAAATGCACATGGATAAATGGATAAAACAATAGAAATATGCAAGATATCATGATGGAGCTGTGGCGATACTACCTCGGTTAGAAGATCTGAAGCTTGAGGTCCCTAATCAAGGCCATAAGAGAATGAATTGAGCTAACCTAGGGAAGCCATTACCCAATGGTACGTATAGATGACAGTTGCAGATTAGAAAATGCAATTAGGCTCACATGGTTAGGGAAATTCTTTGGACTCGTTCAACGGTTTTAGCATGTCTTGGTTGGTTTTATTTCCTTGTATATACTAGTATTTATTTAGCTATTCGATTTAACCCAAAACTTGTGTAATACATCACACTGATTTCGTTCAACCTCTCTTGCATTATGGGGGTTTTTTTTTTTTGTGATTATATGCTTCACGAGACCACCATTAGTATTTGATGTTTTTTTAAATTCAAAAGTGAATACAGAGAGAGATAGCGTGCAAGTTAATTTGAAAAACATAAAACAGTGGTCCTCTGGAATAATTTTAAACATTCGTATTGATATAGTTGGGACAATTTTTAATATCAATTATGACTTGCTAATGTTGCGCTTACTTTCTTTGAAATTTGTGCAAATCTTAACCATAGTATATAATGTTGAGTTGGCCTAGTGGTAAAAGGGTTACGACTGGAACTACTGCTATCCAAATTCAATTCGCAGTGAAAGAAACTATTTACAATGCTTGGATTTTCGACAAAGAGGTGAAACCACCTTTTTTTTATCAAAAACAAAAAAGTAGAAGATAGTACTTTTGTAACAAACTATTGTTCATAAGATATATCTTTAGAAGTCCAACAATCTGAAACAATTTATAAATGCATGCATGTCTTCAAATTTGTAAAAAACTCAGTAAAATCTCGATTACAAAAGTAAAAAAACTCCGAAAACTAGGGGTGGGCACAATTACTTTTTATTAGTCCCGTACTTGTTGATACTTGACCAATAAGATCGGGTTTGACCGGTAAAATCGGGCTTGACCAAATCGAATATCAAGTAATCTATTTAAGTTATTTGCAAGTATAAACTAAATATCAAATATTACATAAAAGTAACTACCTGATGTTGTTTGAGTTGTTACTTATTTCTACTAATGAACAAATATGCATTTTCTTAAATCATAGTAAGATAACTCATTTATATATTTTCATATAAGTAAACTAAACATAAGTGATATATTTACCCAGTATGTTAACGTTTTCTCTCTTTTTTTTTGGACAACATTAATTTCTCTTTCTTATATATTTGGTTTTACAAATTGACTAAACATAGAAAAACTAGCCATGGGCATTCGGGTATTCGGTTCGGTTTCGGGTAGGAACCATTCGGTTCCGGGTATATCGGATAAATCATTCTTATATCCAATGGGTACTTAGGAGTTTTCGGTTCGGTTTCGGTCGGTTTTGGTTCGGTTTCGGGTACCCATTTAATAAATGAATCAAATATACATATACAAAATATATGAGTTAATATGTTAATCAAAGTTGTCTAGTGGTTACACACTTGCATATTTGTCAATCCAACTAGAGTTCGAATCAATAAAGTGCTAGTTTTATAAGTGTTTATTGAATTTTAATATAAAAATACCATATATATATATATATTTATAATATAAGAGAATACATAAAAGATAACATGGTTTGGTGATAACAATGTTCTCACTCTTCATGTTCGAGTGGGGTTGATGACATTTTACCTTATATTAGAAAGTGGATACTTGTTTTTCGGATATTCGGGTACCCGTTCGGTTTTCGGTTTGGTTCCGGTTATTCAGATATAGAAATTTAAGAACCATTCGGATATTTGAGAGTTTCGGTTCGGTTTCGGTTTCGGGTAATTTGATTCGGTTCCGGTTCGGTTTTTCGGTTCCGGTTTTTTTGCCCAGAGCTAAGAAAAACAATGAAATATCCTTATAAATGGTAAGTTGTTACTTGATAATAATATTACTCCCTCTGTTCCTGAAAGTAAGATTTTCTAAAGTATGCACGCTTATTAAGAATTTAATAAATGTTTATAATTTAATTTATTTTTTACTTTATTATACACTTTCTAATAACTTTCCACCAATGAAATTTAATCAATTCAAATATTCTCAATTAATGTTCCTCAAAAGTATAAAAAAGTACCTTAACAATATAGAAAATCTATCTTTGTGGAACAAAAAAAAAAATCTAAAACATCTTACTTTCGGGAACGGAGGTAGTATTAGATAAGAAAAATATGACTTACTAGTTCTTAAATACTAACATCTTAAACATATATATAAAATTTAAAACTATTTATTAAATAATTACTAGTCAAATAGTTACAAATTTTATCAATAAATAATAATCAAATTTCTGTAATTTTGCAAATATTGATGTTACAGATTCACAAAAATTTATAAAAAAATTAATCAAAATTTTAAAAATGGATTTTAGGTGAAAACTAAATGGGTGATTGCATCTCATTATATCAACTTTTTTTAAAAAAAATCTACAAATTATCTACAAACAAAATTAGTCGCAACTGCGAAGATTAGATCCGCTAACCGGAACAAAAGAAATTCGTCGAGCGAAAGTTAATCTACAAACAAAAAATAGGGTTGGTGACTGGCGGCACTGCCACCGGAACTGATTGTGGAAATGTTTTTTTTACTATGAATATTATAAATTCATGGATACCCTCACAGCGAGAAAGACACATGAAAATATTCCTTGGCCTTCCCGTACTTTCCCAGTCATAACAGTTTTTAACTAACACTTTGAATGTTGGAAGAAAAAGCGTCACGCCATAAATACACTAACCATAAGCAAAACCACACGTGTCACCATCTTACCCATATTTTAAAATCGAACGGTCAGAGTTAGTTCGTCCACAGAGTAGTCGCTCTCGCATAGCAGCCAATCTTCATGCGTCAACCATTATCGTCATGACAGGTGGCGTAATGCTCGCATCCGTCTCACACCGGCCACACAGGGTGGCATATGTTTTCATAAGATATGAACTGGAACGCGAACTCCTCGCGGGATTAGAATTGCAAAGCAATTTTCTCTGCGAATTCTTAGGGTTTCTGAATTCTGTGCCCTAATCGATTTCTCTCTAGTCAAAGCAAAGCTTTGTCGTTTCTCCATGTAAGTCACCGCGAAGATCTCTCTTCCGTTTTTTGCTTCACTTCGTATTCTTTCTGGAGGAAAGAATCGGCTCTTCATTGGATTAGATTCGTTTTACGCTCGTCTTCTTCTAGGGAATCAGAATCTCTGTGGCTTTACTCGAATCTGGTTCTTTTATTCAATGGTGTTGTGTTGTTTCTACGTTTACGCCATTTAGATTTAAAAAAAAATTCGATTTGAAGGAAGAACATGTAGTATTATCATTTACTGTCTACGGGGAAACATAAATTGATTTGGATCTAAAAGCATTAGTGTCGTAACTTCTTCTGCAAGTTTAGGTACTGATTATGATTTTGAAAGTTTATGTTGTTGTTAGTAAATCTCGATCTCTCTTAGTTTATTAAATTACAAAATGTGGCGTTTCTGTGATTAATATCTCATGAGCCCTTGTAAGCTTCTTTTATTACTTTCAGTCTCTTTACAGTTCGTTTACGGATTCAAGAACCTCGTCTTGTTCTTCTCTGCCTGCAATTATTTAGTACGGAGGAGGAGGAGGTCGAACCGAGAGCGAGATGGAGATTTCAGCTCTTTTAACATCTGCTGGAATCAATATTTCGATCTGCATTGTGCTTCTTTCCCTTTATTCAATACTCAGGAAACAGCCAGCCAATTACTGTGTCTATTTTGGAAGAAGGCTTGTTTGTGGAGGTGCTAGACGTTATGATCCTTTTTGGTATGAGAGGTTTGTGCCTTCTCCAAGTTGGCTTGTCAAAGCATGGGAAACTAGTGAAGACGAGTTATTAGCTGCTGCTGGTCTTGACGCTGTGGTTTTCCTCAGGATGGTCATTTTTAGGTTTTTCCCAAATTGTTTTTTTTTTTGTTTGTTCTGCTTCTTTGTTCTCTTCAACGATTTGCCTTAATGTTTTTTTTTTTGTTTCCTGCAGCATTCGTATTTTCTTTATCACTGCTGTCGTTTGCATTGCCTTTGTGTTGCCTGTTAATTACTATGGGCAACCGAAGGTGCATAAGGAAATCCATTTGGAGTCATCCGAAGTGTTCACCATTGAAAATCTTAAAGAAGGCTCAAAATGGTAATTGTTGTACTTTTGTTTTCATTTCTCTGTGAGCAAACTATAGTTCTAATTTATTCTACACACACAAAGAATATTAAAGTGCTGATTCTTTTATTTTTTGTAACTCTCAGGCTGTGGGTTCATTGTCTTGCACTGTACATTATAACCTCAGCAGCATGTCTTCTTCTATACTTTGTGAGGACCACTTCTTCTATCTCATGCATTCTTAATTTCTTAGGCTTGGTTCACTTTGGCAGTTTGTTATCTTTTCAGTTCACTTTTCCTCCTCTTAGGAATTTGTTTTAATGTAGGAGTATAGGACCATAGCCAAAATGAGGCTTGGACATATTACTGGATCTGCCTCAAAGCCAAGTCAATTTACCGTTCTTATCCGTGCTATTCCATGGTCTCCTGACCAATCTTACAGTGACACACTGAGCAAATACTTCACAAATTATTATTCCTCAAGCTATGTGTCCCACCAAATGGTTTACCACAATGGCATCATTCAGAGACTTCTGGTACGCATTCTCCTGGGTCCAGTCATTGGTCTTTTTACTTTTGTTATCTGTCCCACCAAATGGTTTCTCTTGATTAACCTTGTCAGATAGAATGTTCTTAACAAAGCTGTTCTTGCTCTTAGTGTAAATGATCTGTAAATTTTGCCTGCTTTATGCATTTCTTCTTCTTCTTCTTTCGGTAATATTTTTTGTTGATAGCTAATCTACGGCTTAGGATGTTATTAAGGACTATTTATTTGATGACTATAAGCAGAGATGCTCTTACATTCATAGCTGATGATTTCTAATGCTGTGGTTGGTATCTCTCAGCATGTGGAATCAAAACAGAAATAGTTAGAAATTTGGTATGAATGATGTGGATGGTGTGTTCTTGTATCAGAGAAAAAGTTTGACCTTTAGTAATTAGTATCACAATTTTTGTTTCAGCTTGATGCGGAGAGGATGTGCCAGAGTCTAAAACATGTTGCTCCTGAAATTAATTGTAAACCGAGTTTGACTCCATGCACCTTTTGTGGAGGGCTTACAGCCACAAATTCTTTTCACATCCTCTCTAATGAGGGTGACAGTGTAAAAGGAATGGAGCTTGGTGAGTTGACTATGACTACACCAGAGCAAGTAAGGAATTCTTCTAACTTTCATTGATAATAGAAGTAGCAGTGCTTACATTGAAATAGTCATAACATAATAAAGAATAGTTCCAAACCATGCTTATTGATTTGTACTACAAAACTGTCCATTAAGATTTGCTCATTTTCAGGAACGTCCAGCTGCTTTTGTGTTTTTCAAGACACGCTACGATGCACTTGTAGTTTCAGAGGTTCTACAATCATCAAATCCTATGTTATGGGTGACAGACTTAGCTCCAGAACCTCACGATGTGTATTGGAGAAACCTTAACATACCTTATCGACAACTTTGGATACGGAGAATAGCAACTCTCGTTGGTGCAGTTGCCTTCATGTTTGTGTTTCTTATTCCCGTGACCTTCATTCAAGGGCTGACACAACTACAGCAGCTGTCTCATGCATTTCCCTTTCTAAGAGGCATCTTGAAGGAGTGAGTATATTATTTTTGTTTTCACTCTTCTGGTCATATGCCATTAAAAACTAGATAGGCCTGCGGAAAAGCATATAGAATAAACGAGCATTCTCTGTAGGCTTTAGCAACCATGCATGAGAATAAAAAATTATCGATGTTCTTGATTTGTCTAATCTTTCTTAAAGTTATTTAACCATTCAAACCATTATGCAGGAAGTTTATAAACCAGGTCATTACAGGGTACTTACCAAGTGTGATCTTGATTCTGTTTTTCTACGCCGTTCCACCATTGATGATGTATTTTTCAACTCTGGAGGGAAGTATTGCGCGGAGTATAAGGAAGAAGAGTGCATGCATCAAAATCTTATATTTTACTATCTGGAATGTGTTCTTTGTCAATATTTTATCCGGGTCTGTTATCAGGCAATTGAATGTTTTTTCTAGTGTCAGGGACATACCTGCACAACTCGCAAGAGCAGTTCCGACACAGGTGAGTTACAAGGGAATATATATATATATATATATATATATATAATGTGTTCTTTAGACATCCTCCATAGCTTTAATTAGGGCATTACCATGTTTTATTTTTTATATGATTAATTCTGAATATGGCTTGAACCATTGACATATGCAGGCTGGCTTCTTTACGACCTATTGTTTCACATCTGGCTGGGCCAGTTTGGCTTGTGAAATAATGCAACCAATGGCTCTTATATGGAATCTGGTTGCAAAAGCTGTTTCAAAGAACAAGGATGAGTCGTACGAAACACTAAGGTTCCCATACCATACCGAAATTCCTAGGCTGCTTTTGTTTGGGCTCCTGGGTTTCACCAACTCAGTCATAGCGCCACTTATTCTGCCGTTTTTGTTGATATACTTCTTCCTTGCATATCTGATATACAAGAATCAGGTATACATTCTCTCTGATCTCTTTTACTTAATAATAATATCACAGTTAGGCTTACCAGGGTTGTTTCTATTTTTTGCAGATACTCAACGTGTATATCACAAAGTATGAAAGCGGTGGACAATACTGGCCTATCTTTCACAACACAACAATCTTTTCGCTGCTCTTGACACAGATTATAGCTTTGGGTTTTTTCGGATTAAAGCTGTCAACTGTTGCTTCGGGTTTCACCATACCGTTAATTCTTCTCACTCTGCTTTTTAGTGAGTATTGCCGGCACAGATTTGCGCCCATTTTCCATAAACATCCCGCTCAGGTTATGATCAGATGTAACCAGAACCTTTTATGTTGCCACTACGGTTGGTGCTTGATAAATCAGTGTATATTTTTTCTTCTACAGGTGCTTTTAGACATGGACAGAGCTGATGAAATGGCAGGAAAGATGGAAGAGTTACACAAAAAGTTACATAATGTGTACTCGCAAATACCGTTACATTCTCAGAAATCATCGAGCAAAGGTGAATGCAGTACTCAGGAGTTGCCAGATCCAGAGAAATTGAAGCCAGGTTTGAATTCAGAGTTCACACCATTGGTTTGTTTGATCAACTTGATTAAATGATGAGAAATTTACATTTTTTTTTACCTTTTTGTGCAGAGGAAGGAGATGCAATAGCTAAAGAGTTATGGGGCTATCAGGGCAATGAGTCTGCTCAAGAACATGAAGACAAGTCGTGTCCCAGTGCTTCTTCACCAGAGCATCGTACCCCAACGATGATCGAACTCCACAAACGGAGTTAGAACGTTTTCACAGGTGGAAGTAATTAGTAATGCTACGTGCTCGTTCAATCACTGAGGCTTCAATACGCAGAAGAATTTTCTGTCCAAGGGCTCGGCTCCAAAAGGAGTCAATGTTAAATGAGAATACTCACTCACTGTAAATAGATATGGAATTCATTTTCTTCGGTTGGAACTACACCAGGGAAAAGCATTAAAGCATTAAGGATGTAGGTTTTATAGTTACTGCAAGAAGAAATGTATAGGTTACTCAAATTTTCTTGAGATTTCTCAAAAGAATGAAGAGCAAAAGAGCTCTTTGTGCTTCTGATCTTCTTTTCCACTCGGTGCCCTTCTTTATTTTACAATACGAAACCTAAAATGGGTCAGTGAACAAAAATTAAAACTATTCTTATATCTTAGTTATCTATCTAACACTTGGTGCACATCAATATATTCCAATTGACCAAACACAACTTAAAGTTGCACATTGTGATTCTTTTACACTTGGTTTAAAGACAAATTTGATAAAAGGCAAAACGACTGATGAAAACTGACTTGCAGCAAAAGTATTATGACAGAACTATCATAGTTATGTCCAACAAAATCTTTAGCCAAAGCAGATAAGACAGGGAAAAACATTTGCAACAGCCAAACCTATAATAAAACCATGTCTTAACTGATAATACTCAAAATTCATAAAGGCCGTACAATCTTTAAGCTTGGTCTTCAACCTCCGTAATAACCTTGGCAGCAGAATCAGCCTTAGTAGTCAAGAAATCAGTGTACTCTTGGTACGGAGATTTTTTGAAACTCGTCTCTTTCCAGAACTCTGGTGTAAGGAACCCGTATGTCTTCTGGAGACAATCAAATGTAGCCTGCGTGGTGGTAACAACAACAAACATCAAAAACCAATATCAAATAACTCATCAATCTAAGCATTTAGCATGAACATTATCAAGAAGATATATGCTAAATCATTATACAAATTGCAATTGACATTGTAAGAAATACATTAACTACAGATTCAGGTTGATCAAGAATTATAAAGATTTAAAATTTAATTTTTTTATCATATAGTCTAAACATACAACATCGTATCAAATGAAACCTACTATTAATCAATCAAAGATGATTAAGAAATGATATGTACTAATCAGGAACTTGCGTGCTTAAATATTCTACCAAACAGCAATTGGCATTCATAATTACATAGATACTCTTCTACATTCTAACACAAACCAACTAAGCAAATGTTAACTAAATCATTACTACAAGGAAGAAGAGAAACAGACCTTGACAAAGTTTCCGAGGGTTTTGGTAGATCCTCTGGAGGAAGTGAAGACATCATCAATACCAGCAAACTGAAGAACCTTCTTAGGAACCCTAGCCGCCACGATACCAGCACCTCTAGGAGCTGGAACCATCCTCACAGTAACAGAACCACACTTCCCCGTAACCTTACAGGGAACCGTATGTGGCTTCCCAATCTTGTTACCCCAATAACCTCTCCTCACCGGAATCACAGAGAGCTTGGCTAGAATAATCCCACCTCTGATAGCAGTCGCAACCTCCTTCGAGCACTTCACTCCCAACCCGACATGTCCATTACCATCTCCGACAACGACAAAGGCCTTGAACCTCGTCCTCTGACCAGCTCTTGTCTGTTTTTGGACAGGCATGATCTTCATAACCTCGTCTTTCAACGAAGGTCCAACGAGGAGATCTATGATTTGGTACTCCTTGACAGGGAGAGAGTGGAGATAGATCTGCTCTAGCTGCTTGATTTTACCATCTCGCACGAGACGACCGAGCTTGGTGACTGGTGTCCATTTCTCTTCCTCTGTGGGACGGCCTGCACGTCGTCCACGGCCTCTTGGACCGCCTCTTCCGCCGCCACGACCGCCGAATCCACGTCCGAAACCACCACGCTCACCGCCGCGTTCTCCACCTCTTTCACCCATTGTCGATAAAGCGAGGGAACAAATGTGTGGAATATATATGTGTGGGCGTAAGATTAGGGTTCCCTGAAACAAATGATGGGCTTATGGGGCGACGTTGCATATAACAACAGATTAATGATACAGTTCGAGAAGCCCAGTCACTTTAGAAACCTTTTTTGGTTAATAATTTTCCTATATATTAAATCAAAAGTCATGTAAATAATTTTTTGCTTAAGTATCAATAATAGAAAAAGTTAAAAAAAATTATTTTAATTTGATTGGTTAAAATTTTTATTTATGTTAAGTCTAAATAATTTATGGTAACTAATTGTCAAAATTATAAAAACTACAATAATGTTTTGATTATTTTTTTTATATTTATATACTACATAAAATAATTAGTAGAGAATAATTTATAGAAATCGATATAACAATTTCATATTCTTATATATAATATTATATTCGTATATAAAGAATTATAATAATTATTAATGTCTTATAATGTGTATATATGTCTTATAAGTCATTTATAAAACAATTAAAACATTTTATTCCTCGTCCTATTATCTATACTATTAAATAGTAGAGAATAATTTATAGAAATCGATATAACAATTTCATATTCTTATATATAATTTTATATTCATATATAAAGAATTATAATAATAATTAATGTCTTATAATGTCTATATATGTCTTATAAGTCATTTATAAAACAATTAAAACATTTTATTCTTCATCCTATTATCTATACTATTAAAACATAATCTTATTTTAAAAATTTAGGATTCTACCCTCAAATTTTCATCACATTTACAAAATTATAGAGATATCCTATATTTATGGTAACAAATAAATTTTCTTTACAAACCAAAACAAAACCATAAATGCTAATTAACTATTAGCATTTACTTTTGGTAAAGTTTTATCATACCCATAACAATTCTTTTTTCGACCAGATTTTTTTTTGTTTTGAATAATTAGTTATTTCTAATCATATGAAGTATACTTAATTTTGCGGGTAATAAATAAATTAAACTAATATAATTTATTTATGAGATACAAATGAATTGATGTGTTTTTTTGTAGTGTATTTTCCTAATTCTGAGAAATAACAAAATCATAAAATTTCCTTTTTACAATTTTTATAGTTGAGTTTTATATGGTTGAAACAAATATATGCATCTAAGTAAATAAGTAAATAAATAATCACTAAAAGTTAAAATCTGCAAAGAAAAAAAAATCTGCAAAGAATAATATATGTAATGAGAAATATCTTTCATTGTTTCAACTTATATAGTAGTGTTTTTATATAACTGGAACAAATATATGCATCTAAATAATTTAATAAAATATTATCATTAAAAATAAAATGTGCAAAAAAAAAAATTAAATTATTTAATGAGAAAATATCTTTAGTAGATAAATATAATACTTTAGAATAAATTAAAATTAATACAATATTTTTCTAAAAAAATAAATTCTTTAAAAACAATTTCATAAATATAAATATAATTTTTTTTATATCATATCTAATATCTATAATTATAACATAAACAATCAATAAAATTTAAATGTATATGGTTATCATATATAAAAACACTTAATTAATCTTATAATTAAAAAATTTGTAGAATTTTAAAACAAAATTAATCCCGCGCTTTTTAAAGCGCGGATCAAAATCTAGTTATATATTAATTGAGAAGTCGCTTTAGTCACTTTAGTCACTTTTGTTTACGTGTCGATCATAGGTAAACTCTTACAAAATTATTATAATTTGATTGGTCAATGATTTTTAATTTTTATTTATTTTATTTAGATCTAAAAAGAAAGACAAGTCTCTAACTAGGAATGTCAAACAGGTTGATCCGTCTCATCCCGTTCCGTACAGCAGCGGGCTCGTCTTCGAGCGGGCGGGTCAGGCCCGCGTGGACTGCGATCCTCAAAATGGCTGACCAAACTCATACCGCAAAACATGTAGGCCTTTGCGGATCGGCCCGCGGGACATCGAATAATAAACGGACATATGGCTCCTGAACGCTTCAAGACATGATTCATGATGCTTTATCAGTTTCATGATGCATCAGTAAGTGATTTTAGTCGAGGATTGAACTGGATAAAGCAATACAGTTGTTAGTTGAAGATTTTAGTTGGATCAAAACACTAGTTTATTTACTTTTGTTAGACTTCAAACATTTTAAAAATAAACAATACTTTAATTGATGAATCCAAATATTATAACTCATAAGTTAATAACAAATATGCTTTAGTTTTTTCAATCCAAAATTAAATAAAACCAACACCAAATCAAAGATGCTAATCCCAAAAATAAATAAAAAGAAAACACCAATCACACTTCTTGTTCTTCATCTTTATCACCAACAAGCGACAACAAGATGGAGATTTCTCTTCTTCACCATCAACTTCATCTTCTGCAAATAAGAATAATAGAAGTTTGAAATCTAAAACTCCAAAATGTATGATAATGTGAACAAATACATATAGGCAAAACTATGAAGAACCCATTGCGGGAACTAGATCTTTTTTTTTTCGGTGGGAAGTGAGTTTTCAAATTTCTTATGATGACTCGAAAAAGCTCCACCGCTTCAGATCGAAGGCGCTTGGGAGACCGAAAGCATCATCGACCCTGAAACCACCATCACCGGAGCTACATAACGTCGAATCACATTTTCTCTCTCTATATGTGTATATATATATTTAGGTGAAAGCATAAATGTGGACTTAGGTTTGCGGGTCTTCAAAATCCCGCAGATTAACCTGTAGCCCATTCCGCTTTCGACCCGTCCCACTTTCGACCCGTCCCGCGAGGCCCGCAATTTTGCGGGCTTACCAATTGGAGGTTCAATCCCGCCCCGCAGAAAGCTTTTACGGGCCAGGCCCGCGGTCCAGGTCATTGATTATCATCCCTATCTCTAACCAATTAATATCGCTTGCCAAATAATTTACATAATATTACAAATAATGATTTATGGTAATTAATTGTTTAAATTATAGAAAACGAAATAAATTGATCATTTTTTATATTTATAAAATACATAAAATAATAAACGACAAACAATTTATATAAATCAATATAATGATTTTATATTATTATTTAAAAGCATTATATTTTGTATAAATTATCTTAATAACTATTAACATCTTCTAAAGTTCATATTATATGCTTTAATAAATTATTTATCAAATTATTTATCTTCACTTATTGTATATTTTAAATTATTATAAGAGTTTGTATGTCATCTATGAGGGCTTATAAATTAATTTATAAAACTTAATTTAAAATTTCATCTTACTATCCTAGTATATATTAATTGAGAAGTGACTTAAGAGACTTTTTCTTATGTGTAGATCATATATGAAATCCTAAAAAAAATTATAAATTTATTGGTCGATAATATTTAATATATATTAATTTTTTATATTTACAAAATACATAAAATAATAAACGACAAACAGTTTATATAAATCAATATAATGATTTATATTCTTATTTAAAAGCATTATATTTAATATAAATTATCATAATAACTATTAACATCTTCTAAAGTTCATATTACATGCTTTATAAAACATATATAAAAACATTTATCAAATTATTTATCTTGGCTTATTGTATATTTTAAATTATCATAAGAGTTTGTAATCCATCTATAAGAGCTTATAATTTAATTTTTAAAAAAAATTTAAAATCTCATCCTACTATCTTACTATATCTTGGCTTATTGTATATTTTAAATTATCATACGTGTCGATCATTTATGAAATCTTAAAAATTGTTATAAATTGATGGTCAATAAATTTTAATTTTAATTTATTTTTATTTTAATTAGATTTAAAAGAAGAAAAAAAGTCTATAAACAGTTAATATCACTTGGCAAAAATCTACATAATATTACAAATAATTATTTACGGTAACTATTTGTTGAAACTGTAGAAAGAATAATAATGTTTGATCAATTTTTTATATATTTGTAAACTACGTAACATAAGAAACAATTTTTTTATAAATATTAATATAATAATTTTATATTCTTATTTAAAGCCTTATATTTGTATATAATGTATTATAATAACTGTTAATGTCTAATAAAATTCATACAAGCTTTATAAATCATTTATAAAAATTATAAATACATTTATAAAATTATTTATCTTAGCTTATCATATGTTTAAAATTATGATAAGAGGTTTTAAGTCATTTATAAAAGCTTATAAATTAATTTATAAAATCTATTTTGAAATTTCATTTTATATTAAATAAGAAATCACTTAATTATTTTTTTATTAGGTGTCGATCGTATAGAGAGTTTGAGAAATAATATTATAATTTAATTTGTTAATGATTTTTAAATGTTTTTATTTTATGAGTAAGAAAATCAGTTTTAGAACCAGTTTTATCATTATCCAAACGACCTAAATATATTGCACATACTAATTTATGATAATTAAATATGTGATTTATATAATATATATAATGCTTCATAAAATAAATTTTAGGAATCAAGTATTTCTAAACTATATAAAATATTTCAAAAGTTTCAGTATTATATACCTTCAAAAATTGAGTAATTTTATTAAAAACGGAATCATGAATATTATATATAACTAGTTTTATTAAAATTATCAACACAAAATATCAAAAAATATTTAAAATAGTCATATTTATCCTTTTTTAAAAAAAAATCATTCTTAGAAAAATTATAATAAATATATTGTTACAAAACATTCAAACCTGCGATTTCGCGGGCATTCACCTAGTATATATTAAATGAGAAGTGACTTTTGCTTAGGTGTCAATCATAGAGAGGGTTTAAAAAATTGTTATAATTTGATTGTTTAAAACTTTTATTTATGTTAATTTGATCTAAAATAAAAGGTAAGTCTAGAACTAATTAATATCAATTACCAAATAACCTAAATGATATTATAAATAATAATTTATGGTAACTGATTGTCAAAATTATAGAAACTCTAATAATGTTTGATTATTTCTTTTTATATTTATATACTACGTAAAATAATTAGTAGAACACAATTTTACATACTTTTATATGTAATTGGTAACTAAATAAAATTAGAGTTAATCTAGTAACAAAATGATGAACTATGGTTAAATTAAGTTTTCCCTTTTCTAAAATAATATATAGATACTTTTATGTAACAATAATAAATAAATAAACACTTTGTAGAATGATAAAAGGGAGAGCAGCAATTACAGGCATTTGTAAATATCTTTTGTAAGATATCATTAGCTAATGTTAATAGTACTTTTGTGTGCTAGTAGTTATTGAGGCTCCTCGTTCTTCCGATTGACGCAACTGGCCGCTAAATCAAAACCAGATCGACGAATCGATTTAGAGAGAGAGAGAGAGATTCTAGCAGAAGAGCCAATTCGATCACGAGATCGTCGCAAAGTTTCTCAACCGCGAAGAATTGAGCAGAGTCGGATTTGGCAGGGTAGAAATGCTCAACGATAGAGAAGAGACGCTTACTAGGTGATTTTCAGGTTCCCTTGTGTTTCTATGCTGAGTTCCACTAGTTTCGCTGTCAATTATCTCGAGTGTTGATGGACAATTTTCAAGTAATTCTGCTGAAATTGAACTGAGATAGGTTTTGTATGTCCACCAATCATCAAATGATTAATCAGATTGTCACACTCTGTGATTCGATATGATTGATTGTTCCAGTTAAGAATATAAAGTTGATTGATCTGTTGCATGCATGATTCATGTTACGCAGGCATGAGATCCTGAGCATGGTGAAAAAGCACTCAAAGTCGTTGGGAAAGACGTCTCTTGATGAGCAAGAGGCGTCAGATGTAGAGATGGACTCCAATTTCTGGCATGGTGTGTTTGATGTGTACTTCGTTCGATGCATGGAGTCTAGGAGGCGCCAAGACGATGATCTTCTATTCTTTGTGAGGAAATTGGTATGTAGCTTTCTCTGTATCAAAAACTTTGACATTCCCGTGCTTGTTAACCTTGATGATTGTTCTGTTACTCATTTCCAGAGCTGTAAATCTTATGCTTTGACTGAAAATGAGGATGCACCAGCTCCTTACTTCGTGCGCCGGTGGGCACCTAAGGTAAAAACTGCAGGGAACATTAAATATCTCTGGTTAAGTGACGTAAGTCTATTCACATAGCTCTCGTTTTGTCAATATTACAAGGTATTAGCTTATAGTTCCGCAGAAGGTAACGGAAAAATTAATTTACTTATGGGGTATCAACCTTTTCTTCTTCTCTTTTCGGATGAGCAAGCGTTGTTTAAGCTACAGTAAGGGATTGTTCTTTCATGAGCCTACAATTGCATGCCAAAGCTTTTCATACCTTATTTATTTGAGAATTAGACCCCATGATACTTCAAAATATCCATTTATCTGTTATGTTGCACCTTTATGTATATCGTTTGGAAACATATGTTAATAGATTTGTTCTCCCTTAATAAATCAGTTGGATGAGCTGCTTGGTGAAAGTCTGGCTGAAGTTGATTGGAGGAAATCATTTTATTTGAACATGGTTGCTCACACATCTTTCACTGTTACGGTGGCGATTTGCAGGTAAACGCGTCACTTTCTGATTGTGATTACCCACATCATTTCCTAATTTCATTCCAGTCTCATTTATATTAACAGTTCTTGTCCTCTCATGTACTGATATTCTAGTATTTCTATCCTCTTTTCCTCCTTTTTGGTTCCAAACTCATGTGATTGCATCAAGCATTACTTTGTCTAACTGTTTGCTAGGTTGGATGCCCACTTCTTCGTTTCAGTTATTAGGCCTTGAGTTATTTTAATAACCTGTTTTTTGGGGACCCATATTTTATTTATCATATGGCTTCTCGTCTTTCTATTTTTCTTCATCATAGTAACATTGAATTCATGTTTTTAGTAATGAGGCCCTTAAGAAGTACCAAGGAAGTAAAGATACAACACTCTCTCCTATATACAAGGTTAGAGATCCAGCGTTGGATGAAATTATCTCGACTTTTCAGCTCTTCTTTAATTTTTTCTTATAAAAAAAGCAACTGAAGCCAAAGAGTAGTTATATAAGCTACTGTTCAAAATGTGTAATTCCAGCTTCCTTTTATCATGAGTATATTAAGATAAGAGTTAAAAACGGAATATGAAACCAGCTTCTTCTTTTTTTCTCAAAAGAGAGGACATTATATAAGCATATATTTTATATTTTTATGAGCCTAAATTGGTTTCGTATTATGTAAGCCAATAATGATGATATTACATTCATTTCATGCAGGTTGTAAAAACAGTGTATGCATCACCTAGTCGCGTTAATTTTCATCTGGACTCAAAGAAGGCAAGTATAGTTGTTTTTCTCGTTGCAATGTTTATGCACCTGGAATTCGTTTTGATGATTTTGATTACCTAGGAAGTGGAGACAACACCTGCTTACCCAGAAATTTGTTTTGCCGTAGATGATTTCGACTCAACCTTTGACGCCGTGGTAACACATTTCTTTTCCCTTGCTTTGTATTGTCCTTCCAAGTACAAAATGTCCTCCTGTTCGAAAAACTCTATAGACATGAATGGATGCTATGGAAGTGTGAGATTCTGTTCGTAATGAAATGAGCTCTGGAAGATACATGTATTCTTTAGTTCCATCTTAATTGGATAGCAAATTCCTAGTTGGCTTTTTTAATCAGAATCCAGATATTTAATTACCTTTTCAACTGCTTTTGAAGTATTTTCCTTACTTAGTCTATTGCCTGCTCTTCAATTATTTTCTTCAGAAGACTGGCCAGCCTGTTTCTGTAGTTTAGGGGAAATAGGAGTTTAGGTTATAGCTCCTGTTAAACTTAGTCACATGTTAATTTCCCATATGTTTTCCATCCTTGTTCATTGGCTTTCTCATTGATGTTTACAGGTTCTGACAGAAAAAGATCATTGTTATTGTGTACTTCTTAATTCTCATGATGGGGCAGCCTTTCCAAGTGCAGATGTAAAAACTGATAAGGATTCCAGTGGTTCTAATACAAATACAGACCCGAGAAGGGTGAAAGATCCTAAGGTCTAGTAGTTTTCTATCTAATTCCTGCCAATCATATACCAAATTTTCCTTTGCTACCTTTTATGAGTTGCTCGTATATGCTTAATAGATTTAATCCATATGGGTTGTAAAACGTATTGACACATTTAATAGTAGTGACATGCAAATGAGAAAAGAAGATAAACGTGCTTTGTACTCTTGGTTTCAGGTTACTCTGTTTTCTGGGTTTGTCAGCTATCAAATGGTTCGAGAAGCCTATGAAGGTCGCTTTACAGTTTCTTTTCTTGTTTTATCCATCTATATAGAAGCTAATCCAATCGTCTAGGAAATCTTGTAATCATGTCCTGATGCCATGTTTCGCTAGTTATCTGCATAGGTCCTTCAGTGCTTAGTACTATTATTTCTTTTATATTAAGAGTTCTTGATAATTTGAAGCTTTTTCTCGAACTTGCCTCTACTATAGCACACAGAATCCATTAGTGGTTATTGATGTCATGGAACCTGTTAAGACTATCCTCTCAGGAACATGCAGTTTTCATTTTCATATTTTGCTCATTTGGTGGAATCCATTACGGACCAAAAAGCCGTGTGGTATGAAATGGTATCCATCCTCAAGATGGCTGGAAGACAAAATTAACTTATTTTGAGATACTAAGAGCTAAAGGACCCAAAGAAAGAAATTGCTTTTTTTGTCTTGACTAAATAGGCTGATATCGCTTTTGTGGATATGGCCAATTGATTTTTCACACTTTCTCCTTAATTTGTCTGTAATCTTTTTCTTTTATTACAGGGGGGAGGAACCGGTTCGGAAGTCTTCTATCACTGGGCCATCACTCGGGTAAAGCAGACAGACTTTATATGAAAGGTCCTGGAGGGCGTGGAGAAGTTGAAGTAGCTGTCTCTGGCGTTATAGGTACTGTTCCTTTCTTATTCTTTATTGGCTGCACAAAATATAGCTCTTTTATTTAGGAGTTTGTAGAGGATAGAGATAATTACAGAAACATTTTATGAATTTCAAACGCCTAAAGTCAAAGTAGCAGCATATTTAAGAAAGTAGTGGTGCTTTAAGGGATGATTGTATAGAAATTGCTTTTCTCAGATCAGAGCCAAGTAGTTTTAGGTCCTGTTTCACCAATGTCTTCGAAGAAGAGCATCGATCTCGGCTCCATTTTCCGTAAAGCAGCATCTGTTGCATCTGTGGCAGCTAAACATGCAATAGCAGCTGCTACGGCCTCATATGATGAAGACGAGATGTTCCCTCTCAAATGCTGCTTAATGTCCATCTCATTGCCATGGGACACTATAGCTCATGATCTCTTATTCAAGGTAAACAAACCATTTCTCTTCATCTCACCGATCATTAAATTCGATTTATCTGTTGCGCTGACTAATTTCACTTAACGTGTTGATTTAGGGATCTCCACCAGTAAACATGGAGTAGAACATTGCACCTCAGATTGTAAAAGAAAGTGCTGGAAAAGGAGCTGTGTGTTTTGTTCAAATGACGTTCTTTGATTGAATTGTACTGTGTTGCAAGACTCTGGTTTACTGCCTAACAGTTTTACCTCCAGCAATAAATGAAAGTGAAGTAAATTTGGAATCTATTCAATTCAAAAAAAAAATTGGAATCTATTAGATTCATCTACTCTTCATTTTCTAATTTTCTAGGTCTTAACTCACTCTTTAAGAGATTCTCCACTAGAACTATCTCAATGGTTCTTACCATATATATAAAAAATTGACAATAATCCTTCATTTGAGAAATTTTGATACCTTTTTGAGATATTTACTAGTAAAATAAAATAAACAAAATAAAATATTTATATTATATAGTTGAGATTTTTGAGAGCATATCTCACCAATAAAAATGCTTTTTTTTTGGTTTTTAATCGTTCTCCTTGGGTACAATTGAGAATATGATTATTATTGAATTACATTATTGTGTTGTACTTTATATAGAGCTGTATATATATACAATCTATCTTAGAACTTAGCTAAATTTTATCATATATATCTAAATTAACTAATCTTTATTATATTAAGATTTATTGTATTATTCGGTTTGGGTTTTACAAAGACAAGATATATCTGCTCCGTATGTTATTTCTAATAGACATGGGACTTGTTATCCAAGATCCGGTTTCGATCCGAGATTCGCTCCGGATCCGCTCCAAAAATAAGATATCCGGGGTGTCCAAATCCGAATCCGGATAGTGAAATCTTGGATCTGTCCAAACCGAATCCGGATTCAAATATCTTTATTTTTAGGTCCGAATATCTGGATTCGGATTCGTATTTTTAAAACACATTAAATTTTTAAATTTTTAAATTTTATTAATATTAATATTTGATATATTAATATTTATACATGAATTAATCTTATAATATTATATTTTAGTTTTTACAATATTATAGACATATATAAATATATTGTAAATCTTGTATAAATATTTAATTTATGCATAATATTAAAAAAAATAGTATTTTAAAAAAATATTATTTCTAATTCTTTTTTACGGATCCGGATCCGGATATAATAGAATATCGAGACGGATATCCGAAATCCGGATATCCGGAAACCACGAATCCAGATCCGGATATTAAATTCACGGATCCGGATCCGGGTACCCTAAATTTTTCGGATATCCGGGTCGTCTCAGGCCTAATTTCTAATACTTCTCTGCAAGATAAATATGAGATATAACACGCAAATTTACGATCACAGAGCATAGGTGGTATGTCATAGACAATATGTCAAGGACGGACAAACATGTGGGCAGACTTTTTTTTTTTTTTTGGAGCAACTTCGGCAGACTCTTCAAAATATAAACTTCCAGCTTTAAAAAGGATGAAACTTCAGCTCGTCTTTAGTCTTCATACTGGGAATATATCTTGTAGGCGCGACTGCAACACTACAAAGAAAAAATAAGAATATTTTTTTTATCTTGGACAGTCCATAACTCTCACAAAAAAACGGTTGATCTAAAAACATGTACATTCTACTAAAACTCCCTCATATTAGAAGGTATAACAAAATATCCCAAGCTAAAGAACACAAACTTTAGGAAACTATAGAATAATCTCCAAAAAACAAGAACCCATGAAGAACCCAAACCTTAAAGAAAATCAGCCTTAAGAAACCCTCCACAAATTCTTAGTCTTCAACCCATGATATTTGAATTTTGTGGACTCAAAACCAAATTCAAAAACATATTGACTTTTAAAAATAAAAATAAGAACTTAAAGAAAAGGAACAAGTGAAGTCAATATCAGGTAAGGTTATCTTCATTGTCGTCACCACCTTCAGCAAAGACCGTCAACACACAACCATGTTGAGTTTGATTGTGTTGAGTTTGATCCTTAAGAATTGTATGCTACGATACCATGTTGAGTTTCATGAATCTCCAACTTAAAACTAATTGGCAATGAATGGACTTTCTCAAATCTGTTATATATTAGTATTGATCTTTTTAAACTTTCATTCCTGCAGCATGCTACCTCTTCTCGGTACATTTCAAACTGAATCCCATTTTAAGAGTGATAATACCTTTTTGGAATTAACAAACAGAGCCGGTCCTAGGTTTTAGAAGGCTGGAAGCAAAAAAAAAAATGTGGCTACTTATCAAAAAAAAAAGAAAAAAATCCTTACTACAGCAGATTCGAACCCAGGACGCCGCAAAGAAGTCTATTATTTGTATGCTATACCACTAGACTAAAGAAGTTTTTATGAATTTTGTGGCCGAAAATACTTGATTAAATTTTGTGGCCGGAAGCATGGGCTTCATTGGCTTGGCCCAAGGGCCGGCTCTGTTAACAAACGAGGCTCTAACACCATAAAGTTTAGAGAATACGAATATTATTAAGTTGTATTATGTGTTGTTCTTTAATAAACTACATAGAGTTGTGTATATATACGCAAGATTTAAACATATCGTAAATAGAAATAGAACATTATGCAAGATTCTATGAGTAATCCACGAATTTAAACGAAGTAGATACAAATATACTAGACTTTTTCGGCGGTTTATGCAAGATCCAAAAACCATCAATCCACTGTGAAACAAATCTGATCTGTTTCCTAGCAGTACGAGCAACTCTAGACTAGTCTGAGTTTATATAAATTTAAGAGACACTCCTCAAAATTATTCATCTTACAAAAATTTAGATATTTTATGAATTCTACAAACAGTCTGAGTTTCAACTCAACTTGTTATATCATCAAAATAAAATCATTTTATAGTAAATATAATAATACATTTACTTTTAAATATTTTTTACTTAGACTATCAACAATGGTAAGACATATTCAACATTCTAGTTTTACATTGACAACTCCACATCAGTTTTTTATTTTATTTTACGCCTATTATTTCATTTCTTACAAATATAGATTTTTATATGTTCAAATCAAATAGAAAAAGTTTCTATTTGTAGAGTTTTAAAAATGATAACTTTTTATAAAATTAACAAAAAAAAGGTAAAATAATTTACGATCAAATATTTGATTTGAAATAGTTGGTGTGAAAATAAACAAAGAAATCTGTAGCCAATAAAAACAATACTTATGTGCCATATGTTACTTTTTGATCTCATTTTTATCGATTCTTTTCAATATGAATGATTCCACATATGATTCTCTTTTTATTCAAGTTCCCATTGCACCACATTCAACTCTTTAATTTCTTTTTTCAACTGTCCATTAATGGTCTTAGACTACAATTAACACAACTAACGGAAAAATGTATCAAACAAAAAAAAGTTATATTACATGGCTCATATTTTATTTATGCAACTATATAAGAATTACTTTGTAAAATATAGTGAACCAACAGCGTAAAGCGTTATACTCTTCCAGTCTATTGTAATAAATCATAAATTTTATTAAATAATAATTCAAATATAACTAAACCATAGACTCCATAATATAAACAGACCATATATGTATTAGCGTAAAATATTTATATAATCAAAATGTACAAAATACCAAAATTTTGGCCTGGTATTCTCTTAACCGAGAAACGTTTTGAATGCAGCTACAGTTTCACTTGTATTCTTTACTTTTTTTTTTTTTTGGTAAAAATGTAAAAATATTATTACCAATTTTTTACCTTTTTGACAGAAATTACAAAGGTGACAAGAAACAAAGAAAACGAAAATTAAAATCTAAACAGAGACTCGAACTAGTTTACACGGGACAGACAGACATAACAACTAAAACCGCTATCCTGAAGCTCCACCAAGTCCGCAACAACAGCTTGCCGCGAAAGAATGAGCAAAGGTCAACCGAAAATCGAGACCCCAGTAATTTTGGCCTCCCCGGTGATCCGCTCTTAAAGATAATGATTCATTCGAGAACAGCTTGCCGAGGCTTTATAGCAGCAACCCACACGAACAGACAGTATCAGCAGAGGCCTTACCTTCCGCAACAACTAAGACCGAGCATTTATTAGGCCCGGGAACAGCCTGTACACAATGCCGCTCCGAGCTAAACGGGTTGATCCCTCCGTACCTCCCACACCGAGCCCAGCCTGCACGCAATTGTCAAGCACACTACCACAGAAAGCTCAAGAAAGCCTATGTGATGCTGGGACGTGAGCTAAGACCGAGCGTTAGGAAGTGGCGGTCAATGACCCGAGAACCATCACACTCCCATCACCATCGAGAACCGAAGAACTGAAATTGCACCGGTTTCTAGTGGGCATGCAATCGCCAATTTCAACTAGGTTAAATTATATTACAAAGCTCGGGATTTAATTTAGGAAAATAAGCGAGATTATGATTTTTGTAAAGGTTTAACGATTTTATTTAAGAATTTTTAAAATTTGATTTAAAGATACATATGTATAAATATTATGTATAATCCATATGGAAAAACAGATTTTCAATAAATCACTAGGCGGTAACTACACGCTCTCTAGAAGACTAGCGCCGAGGACTAGCGCCTAGGCGGAGACTAGGCTTTAACGAATTATTGATTTATTTTATATACATTTTACATTTATATAAGATATTTAGTTTTGAGGTTTAATTATAAATTTATTTTGATGAATAATCAAAATTAGATATACAAAATAAAAGAAATTAGAAAATTTTATAAAATTTTACTAACATTATTATTTAATCTAACAGATTTATACTAATTTAAATCGTTTTTAACCGCTTTAGAACGGTTTAAACCGATTTGAAATGGTTTAAACCAATTTGAGTCTTATAAATTGGATTTTAAGAAAATTATTTCTGTTAGAGGGGATTTGCCACCAAGGCTGCCCTTTAAACAATGTTTCTTTTACGATGGTATTGGATGGAATGGTTTTTAGTTTCATATTTTTTAATTATGTCACATATAGTTTGTTTCCGATAGTGAAGTGTTGGTATGCAACATGTCATATGTAAATTGTTCATATTGTTAATGAATGAATACTTCTAATGATTGCGAACTGACATGTGAATTGTGTGTCTCGGATTTGGAATGGATGATTTAAGCTTGCGAAGTAGATTTTCCAAAATTATATGTGAACCAGTCGCCCGTAAACCAATAAATAATCACTTCAACTTCTAGTGGATAGAGCTGATTAAAACAACTTTAGATGATAAGCAGTGGAGATGTTGTATGCTCCACAGTTTGGGAAAGTTATAGCATGGTATCAGATGGAATGGTGTTCGGGTTTTGCGTATGTTCATCCTTTTTGGCACCCCATCATTTTCATTTGTCGACCCGTTGAGGATGATTTCAAGTATCATGAATATCAACCATATTCAATCCAGTCTAATTAGCAACTATTGATGAGTTTCATGCTATTTTGCATCCAAGCTCAACTTATCAATTCACATATGTAAATATAAAACACTACTAGATCTCGATCCGCGCAACCGCGCATATTTTTGTTTTCATTTATTTTTATATAAATATTTTGTTTTCAATTCTAAATTGGTATATATTATAATATATATGTGTCTATCAATTTTTAAAACATAATAAGTTTACGGTATATTTTTTTCATTGAATAGATTGTTTCAAACTTTCACATGTATTTGTATCTTCTTCTATATATATATTTTTGGATTATTATTTCATTGTTAAAATCGTAACTATATATATAAAGATTAGTAAAATATTATTTTATTGTCATATTCAAAGATATTGTAACATTTCACAAATTTAGAAAGATTTTAAAAAATTAAACTTTTCGCTTCATAGATTTATATTATCGAGTAAATAATTAAACATTTAGTTTTTGTTTAATTTTTTAAATAAACTATATATTTTAAAATTTGTTTTCATTGGTTTAAGGTAGTAAAGATTAATCATTGTTAGATAATATAATTTTTGTTATTTAAAAAAAATCTTCATAATTTTAAAAGTTAACATTGACAAATATTTAACATATGGAGGTATATTATTACAACATTAAATTATATCTATTTAATTTATACTATCTATAAATTTAATGGATCATCTATTGTTTAAATCCAGTTATTGATAACCCAATAAAAAATTTTGTTTGGCCCAAAATTTAAATGATAAGATTAGATATTAAATGTAACATGACTTTCTAGGAATATGTCTATTAGATCCATTTTTTAAAAAAATCACATATGAATTAAGGTTGTGACTTCTGTTTTAATATATAAGATGCATGTAAAATGGAATAGACCATCCATGTTGTACTATTTGAAGATGATCTATACTAGTATCTTCTATATTATAAAGAACTTCATAGGGGCGTCTCCATTGTTGCTCCCCCTCCTCTGCGAAGTGGTGTTTGCATTTCATCTTCCTTTAATGAGAGCCTCTCATATCTCAATTTCTAGAAGACGTTGCCATAACCACCGAAAGACCATCCCATACCAAATGACCCACCCCTTCCTCCAAAAACATGTCGTTATTTATGGGGGAAGTAAATGCTTAATCTGGCGGTTGTAAAGGAGCCGGTGAAAGTAAAAAAGAGTTTGATCTTTGTATATAGATTGGAGGAAGAATTGGATTTCAACGATACATATTGTATCTACTCCACAACCGTCGACATCCATCATTTTTTCACCTCATGACACTGTTTCAATGTACTAATTTTTTGTTCTAATCTATTTGGAGAATGTAGAATATAAATAGAATTTTATAGTAAATAAGCATGTTTATATTTTGTTGTCGTAGCACTGATATGAATTGATTGGTTTATATGTAATTTATATGAATCATTAATTTTTCTTTCATGGGCCGTTTTTTATTTTTATTTTTATTTACAAATGACAACATATTAGAGCTATGTTCTTGAAAATCAAGGATTGTCAAGACAATGTTTAATATCATAAACAAGTAAAGATTATATTGTGAACCAGTAACGACTGTATTATTTCTAGAGGATCTATATATATATTTTGTATCGGGTACTTGTGTATATGCAGTAATTAAGTGGGAAATGTAGTGTTATATTACTGATTTGATTATCAAAAATTCAGTTTTATCATGTCTACTTGTGCTTATGCGTCAAAGTCATCACTTCTCCCACTATCAACAGTCCCTATTTATCATATCCACATGTGCTTAAACTTCATCATTTCTCTCTTGTCACCGGTAACTTGTAACTGCAGAAGATAGTAATGAAAAAATATGACTACATTTTCATGGGTTTGGTTACGTCAAAATGATTGTTATATTCTTCATATGTAATTAGAAATTGGTTAGTTTACCAGTTCTTCTTTATTTTTAATCCATGTAACAAACATTATAAGTTAGTTATATATACATCTTCAACACAAGAGTATCACAAAATTTGCTTATACACAATTGAGGAACTATGTTAGTATTTTGGCAAATCAACTTAGTAATATAGTAACTTTTGTTCAAAGCTCTTGGTCAGTGGGTGTCAGATCTATGGTGGTTCCACCGCTAGAGATTAAAATTGGAACAATTTTGTTTTAAAAATTATGTGTAAAAAGTGATTGGCCTCCACAACCAAGGTTAACAAGATAATACGCGACAAATGGAGGCTAGTCACTCTCAAATGATGGAGGCCAGTCATTTTTTATAACAATATATTTGTATTTTAAGTTTTAACCAAAGAAAATATTTGAGCTAATTTATCTCCTCTTCTATATTAACTGCCAAAGAAATGCCACTTATATGACTTTTGTTTAGGTGTTAATCATATGTGAATTTTTTTAAAGAAATTGCTATAATTTGATTGATTGATGATATTAGATTTTTAGTTATTTTAATAATGTTTAAAAAGACAATTCTACAACCATTTAATATTAATTGCCATATAATCTTACATATATTTATTATAGTAGCTAATTGTAACAATTATAGAAAGCCTATATAATGCTGCATAATTTCTTTTATCATTTATTTATAAACTATATAAAGTATATTTTACAAAAGTAACTGATAAAAACAAATATAACATATTTATTTTCTTATTACAAATCAGTGTTAAAATAGGATGTTTTCCTATATTAGTTGTAATAGATGTATATAATTCATTATATTAACTATTAAACAGATTTATAAATTATTTACATGAGTTTAAAATCATTTCTAATGATTAATATATCGTTTGTAAGAATTAAAAAAAAGTTATTTATAATAATTCATTTCTAATAAGTTTTTTAAAATCATCAATAATGAATATTTTATAATTAATTTATATCATTTGTAAGAATTTTAAAAAGTTATTTATACTAATTCATTTCTAATAAATTTTTTTAAATCATCAATAATGAATATTTTATAATTGATAAGAGTTTACAAAATACTTTATAACGATTTATAAAACCATTAATTATAAGGAATAATATATCGTTTCGAAAAGCTTTTGAAACTATTTATGAAGATTAACATGTTTGTAAATTACTTAAAATAAAACATCAATAAGTATTTATAAAACTATTTATGGTCTTAAATCATTGTGAAAGCTTATAAATTATTTATAAGAGATAATAACTTCTTCTCTTACTTTATAAAATCATTTATTAGGATTTATGAAGTTATTTATAATGACTTTAAATTTCAGTGAAATTATTTAATTAACTTGAGGATATTCCGACCACATGGAAAGACTTAGACTAATCTCTAAGTGAAGGTGCAACTCATGAACAAAAATATTTTTCCGGTATTTAGATGTGCCGAAAATAAAGGTACATATCCATGTTGAAGTCCATGAATAATGAGACTTAGTTTCACGCAGCATGTCGATCGAACCAGTTAGCATTTCAAATTATTCTTCTTCCCACTCGACCAAAAGGTCCCATATATATATATATATATATAGTTATGTTCCTTCTTAATAATTTTTGTGTCTTTATACTTTTGTTGTAATCGTGGATTTTTTCCGGCACATGAATTCATGTTTTTATAAAAGAAATTATACGAAAAATTGATCTACGAACCTATTAAACTATATATATATACACACACAAAATTCTAATTTTTAATGGAAGAAAATCTTAATCAGCTATATATGACTGTTGATAAAAAAATTCTTATTAAACATCACCAAAAATCATACTTATACTTTAAGTAATCAAATAATCAAAATAAATAAATATATAAATAATTTATTGAGAAAATATCTACCAAATAGTTTTGAAAAACAAAAAAAATATATATTATAACGTACCATAACATAAAAAATATTATATTATATTAAATTTTTTAAAAATGTGTACCTCTAAATTCGTGGACATTCAACCACCTAGTTTATAATAATATCAGTTTAGTTTTGATTAATATATTTTGATTTGGGTTCGGCTCAATTTAACATGAAACCGGCTCTCCGAATTTCACCTGATGTCTAAATTAATTGAATATCAAAAATAAGATAAAAGAGGATATTAGTTGCCAAAAATAAAGGAGATTACCGTAAATCGATTTCATTCAAATTCTCAAGAGATGTTGTTTTTGGAGGGATAAAGATTCCAATTTTATGAGTATATGATTTGGGATTCAAATTTAAACGGCACTTTCAGAAGGTGGAGAAGATCTGCGTAGCAGTCCGAGTAAGGCCGCCGACGCTGAAATCATCACTTGGAAACAGATCTTCTCTCTAGAAAGTCGACGAGCATAGAAACGAGCATAGAATCTCTCTATACAAGTCTCTTGGCACCCCAATCTCAACAGCTTCTTACGCTTTCGGTACCAAATCTTTGTCAATGATTCTGGATTTCGATTCCTATGGATCCGATAGCTTCAAAATATCGTCTTTATAATTTTATTTCTGTTTGCTTTTTTGCAGATCATGTGTTCGACGAAAGGTCTAAAAATGCAAGCGTCTATGAGCTTCTTACCAAGGATATTATTCATGCCGCCGTCCAGGGTTTCAATGGTAATCTAATCTGATACATTCTAGAGATTGGTTTTGATGATGTATGGAGTTACTGTGATTTTTTGTTTCATGTACTATGTTTGCTTATGGACAAAGTAGTAGTGGAAAGACGTACAATGACTGGTTCTGAGAGACCGATCCGGGGATTACTAGAAAATCTGTGAGAGATGTATTTGATAGAATACAAATGGTAGGGGGCATTAAAATCTATTGGATATCTGTAAAATTACCACAAGAGTACAACTTTTAATTTGTGTTCTCCGTTTCTAGATATCAGATCGCGAGTTTCTTACATGGAGATTTACAACGAAGAAATCAATGATCTTTTAGCTGTTGAGAATCAGAGACTTCAAATTCATGAACATTTGGAGGTTGGTTTGATGGATCGATAATCTTCACAAGTGATATTCATTTTTGTTTTAACTCAATTGCTTCTCTTTGATGTACAGTGTGGAGTGTTTGTCGCTGGCCTTAAGGAAGAAATTGTTAGTGACGCTGAACAGATTCTAAAGCTTTTAGATTTTGGAGAAGGTTAACTAAGAAGTATTTCTTTGTTCCTGCATTTTGATTATGTATATGTGTATATTGACATGGTCTTCTTTACTGAAGAACAGTTAATAGGCACTTTGGCGAGACAAACATGAATGTTCACAGTAGCAGGTCTCACACTATCTTCAGAATGGTATGGTTTTCGGAACCTATGAACGAAACCTTCTACTGTTTTTAAGTAATTATTCTGATCTAATCTTTCTGGTGGGATAGGTGATTGAGAGAAGGGGAAAGGAAAATAATTCTTCAGATGTTATCCGTGTCTCAGTCTTGGTTAGTGATCAATTTCACTTTGGTCTTAACATCTTTCAAAAGCTGCTTATTCTCTTACGGGTTTTCTTTTAACTCAATCTAGATTTTGGTTGACTTAGCTGGATATGAATGAATTGCCAAAACTGGTGCTGGTGGAGTTTGCTTGACAGAAGGAAAGTACATTAATAAGAGCTTAATGATTCTTGGGAATGTCATCAATAAACTAAGTGAGAGTGCAAAGCTAAGGTATTTTCTTACCCTTTATTTGGTTATACTTAACTACGATACAGCCCAGCTCACTTCTGACATATTTCATTATAGGGCACATATTCCATACAGAGACAGTAAGCTGACTCGAATTCTTCAGCCTGCGCTTGGTGGTAATGCAAAGACTTGCATTATAAGCACTATCGCACCAGAAGAGGTTTAAGGACATTTTTCTTGTTGTCAGGGTTTGCATTTTCCTGGCTTTTACTAATCCTCTGATGGGCAAGATTAGTCAATTGACTTGTCAAAGTTGCATGATCATGTGTGTAGCATCATATTGAGGAATCAAAAGGAACTCTCCAATTTGCAAGCAGAGCCAAGTGCATCACCAACTGTGCTCAAGTGAATGAGGTCTGCATTTGAATTTAAAAAGCATTTGTAATTATATTGGTTCTTTGCAGAGATATTCCAACTCTCTATTTCTTCCACTAAGGCTCTGTGTTTTTTCTTCGCTTCGAAAAGTTTCCTCGGCTACATATGTTATGTTGAGCAATTTTCTTCTTCTTTATCTGAATATAGTATGACATTATTTGAATGCTCCAGATCTTGACTGATGCTGCTTTATTGATGTGCCAAAAGTTAGAGATAGAAGAGTTATGTGTGAAGCTTCAGGTATATAATCAAATTGTGTTTCGACTACATCTTGGAGTGAGGATGATGCTAACATTAGTAATTTTCGTAGGGGTCCCATGCTGAAGTGTTGGAACAAGAAATATTGAAGTTAAGCAATCAGATGCTTAAGGTAGTTTCCTCTCTGCTTTTTCTAGTGAATTGAATATAACATTTAGCAGACACAACATAATATACAATCTTGTTTTGATTTCCAGTATGAGTTAGAATGTGAAAGGCTAAAAACACAACTGGAGGAAGAGAGAAGGGAACAGAAGGAGCAGGAGCAGTGCATTAAGGATCAACAGTTGAAAATTGAGAATTTAAATATTCTTGTCACTCAGACTTCAAGAAGAACCAGTCAGAGGTACGAATTCATTAATTGGCTAAGCTTAGGTGATGTCCTGCTTTTCTTGGATGTTACATCTGCATGACGTTCCTCCACCATTACACCAATAAATAGGCTTTAGTTAGCAAACTCCTAACATGTCATCAGTTTTTTTTAAAGAAGTTTGTATTGCTTTTTAGCTAATGTGGTGGACTCATTTTCTTGGTTATGTAAAAAAAATGACAATGTATTATCTTTATTGGCAGGATTTTATCAGTTTAAGAAAGACACCAGATGTGTTATGCAATGTCATTGATAGCAGCGATTTTCCTGGGAGTCCTTGCTTTAAATCAACTGAACCTTCTTTTGTAGTTGCTCGGTCAAGTTATTTAGGACTGTCTGATTTTAGTCCGATGGTTCATTCATTTGGAGATATGGCCGATAAAGACACTTGGACCAAACTAAACAAAGGTTTTGTTGCAGACCTCGATAAAATTCAGTTTACACCTGCAGTTAGAAGTCAGCCCACTCCATTAACTACTCCAACCATGGTGAGTAGATACATTTACTTTAAAATTGAATGAATAGAGACTTCTGGATGCATATGGTCAAAACAACTCTCATTCCTCTTCTCTTTGTGGTTCTAGTCAAATCTCTTTTCATATCAGCTTGCACTCAAACACTCTGTTTATCATAACTGGCTGATATCTAGCTCATGTATGTTGAGAATTACTACTTTTAGAAACATCATATAGATGAATACCCAGTCATTTTCCAAATTTGTTCTCCTTGTTTGGTTTTCAACAAAAAAAAGTAGTTAGGATTCAACACCTAAGACACGTACCCTAAGCTGGCATATTTTTCTTTACTTTTAGGAATGCTCGCCTGAAAATCCCAAAGAGGTGGAAAAAACTCAAAAGTCAGAATGAGTTGCTGACTAAAGAGAAGGACAGTCTGCAGGTTAGTCTTTATTGGTTGTTCGAGTAAAGATGCTCTTTCAATTTTAGTTAAAGAGTTATGTCAGGTAGCTCTGACCATAAATTGAACTGTATACCTTCTTTAATTACTTCTCTGACATGAAATATATGTTGATTTTTACGTCGACCTCTTTCCTTTGCTATCTTATTTGTTTTACTATTTAGTTCTTATTTCTTAAACTGCAGTTGATATGCTGGATACCTACTTATATGGAGTAGTATAATGATTATTTTTGCATCAATTATGTATTCTCAGGTAAAATTCAACTATCAAGTAGTTCGGAACACAAAACTTATGGAAGAGGTGTCTGAGCTCAAACAAGAAACGCTTCACATGAAAGAGACTCCAAAACGGTTATACGAGTCAGTTGCTAATTGTAAGGATGTCTACAAGGGTGTTATAGTCACAATGAAGGTGAACAGCTTACTATATCTTGTGTGATTTTTACTTTTTGAGATTATCAATAAAAAGATATTTGAGCTCAAATTGTTTCTCTTGCATTATGTTAGAGCTTAATGGCTGAGAATGAATCTCCAACAGCAAGGTTGCTCTTTGGTGCAGCTGAAATCACAACAAACCTTCTTTCAACTCTTGAATCACAATTCTCAATGATTATGGATGGTCAGAAAGATGGTAGCATCGTAGATCATCCATTATCTGTTCAATGGGAAACACTCCGTGTGAGTCTGAAGAACACAACCACATCGTTGGTGTCAAACGCACAAGCAAAAGATGAGTTTCTGAACTGCCACAACAAGGTAGCTTCCTTGTCACCATCGTCAACATATGGATCAATTTTATTCATCTTTTCAGTACTTTTGCTTGGATACTTTGGCTCTCTTATTATGGCTTTATAGTCCAATGAACACCTTTGTATATGTTCAAATGCAGATCAATCTAAATAAATGGCATTCTTTCTACGGTTACTTTCTGGCAATCTAAAGATAAATAGCAAGGAGGCTTTGCTGCATGCTAAATGTTTGCTTCTCATATGCTTCATCGTTATAAGTCTCATCAAACTATCCTCATCGTTCTACAATACACTGTTGACATTTTAACAAGCTAAAGTTTTAATCGGACATGAAGTTTGAGTGCTCCCATTTGAGCTAAATACTTTCTTCTCCCATTTGAGTTTTTTGCTTGAATCTCTATAAACCAATGTTTCAAGGAAAAACATGAAGTGATTCTTGTTTAGTTAGTTAGATTTTGTGGTCACACTACTATCGGTTTTCTAAGACAGGTTTTGAATGTGATTTTAAGGGACAAGAAATAGCTGCAGTGGAGGAGAAACTAAAGTCTGAGGTCAGCATCATTAAGGAAAGATATAACGAGGTGGAGAAAGAGTTGAGTTTGGACAAACAGCTTCTAGAAGCTTCAAGAGAGAGAGGCTGGAAAAGAAAGTACAGTTTTTGAAGGAAAAAAGAGATTTAGCAATCTCTCAATCAACTCAGAGACTGACTGCATCTGATAAAGAGAATGCTTTGAAAGATCTCAGCGTGGAAGTGAAGAGAAGAAAAGAGATGGTAGAAGATATTAAGCAAATCAGCTTCACTTTAGCAACCAGACAGACGTTTCTAATGACTCTTCACAATGAAATCAAATCCAAAATGCGGAAATTAACCACTCAAAATCCGAAATACCAGTAGCAGAAACAGCTCTATGTATTTACGTTTAATCCTTTGTTATAATTAGCTTATGTATATTATTAATCACACTAGAAGTAGATAATGGTTTTGTAACTTATCACAACTGGTTATTATTATACCCAATCAAAAAAAAATTGTTCAATCAAATTTTCAAACCGAACTAAACAAAAATAATGGAATTGGAAACCGAAAACAAGTTTATTCAAGATATGGCCTAATTCACTTTTTTATATCTAAAAAAAAACTAAATATGAATTAATATATAATAGTATCTATGTTGCAAATAAAATTGGGCTTAACTGAGCCCAAGATTAGTGGAAAGATGAGAGAAATGATTGTCGGACACAAACTTCTAAAATGGTAATAAACAAGAAAGTACAGAGTCAACGGTCAGAACGTTGACCAAATCTCTCTCTCGCTCTCCACCCGAATCTCACCGGCGATCGTGGTTTGCTCACCGACAAATCTGAATCGTATCCAATACTCACAGTGGTAAGCCCTCTGTAAATTCCCATTGTTCGAGCTCAATCTCAACATCGATCAAATATTTAATTTTAGTTCCTGCTCTTCTGTGAAGCTTTTGATAAAATAGTAAACTCGAGTGATCCGAAACAGTAACTTATTTAATTCACTATTAACAGATAACAGTTAGACGTTAAATACTCTAAGATCAAAGAGGGATCATATTTTTAATCTTTCAAGCTCAAGAAACGTGTTCTTGAATCTTGATAGTCATTTTCAGTTTCTTTCTAAAAATGTTATTGCATAACTTGTCTGAAGGAAGAATGGCGACTCCGGTTGATCCACCAAATGGAGTTAGGAACCAAGGGAAGCATTACTTCTCTATGTGGCAAACACTCTTCGAGATCGACACCAAATACGTTCCCATCAAACCCATAGGCCGTGGCGCGTACGGTGTTGTCTGCTCTTCCGTTAACAGAGAGACTAACGAGAGAGTAGCGATCAAGAAGATCCACAATGTGTTTCAGAACAGGATCGATGCGTTGAGGACACTTCGTGAACTCAAGCTACTACGTCATCTTCGACATGACAATGTGATTGCTCTTAAAGATGTAATGATGGCTAATCATAAAAGAACCTTTAAAGATGTGTATCTTGTTTACGAGCTCATGGACACTGATCTTCACCAGATTATCAAGTCTTCTCAAGTGTTGAGTAATGACCATTGCCAATACTTCTTGTTCCAGGTATGAGGGTTTGCGTGTTCTGTTTTCATTGTTGTTTCGGGGAGTTTCACCTTTTTGCCAGGAACCTAAGGAATGTAAATAGTTCCTTCCAATGAGAATTGAACCCGAGTAGCGGAATGCCTACTAGATACTCCTTTACCACTAGACCAACAGCTCGTTGGTTTTTCGTGTTGTTTTGTCTTATTGATTTTGTTTTTTTTTTTTTTTTTTTTGTAGCTGCTTCGAGGGCTGAAGTATATTCATTCAGCCAACATTCTCCATCGGGATTTGAAACCAGGTAACCTCCTCGTGAACGCAAACTGCGACTTAAAGATATGTGACTTTGGTTTGGCGCGCACGAGCAACACCAAAGGTCAGTTCATGACTGAGTATGTTGTGACTCGATGGTACCGAGCACCAGAGCTTCTCCTCTGCTGTGACAACTACGGAACCTCCATCGATGTCTGGTCGGTGGGATGCATATTCGCCGAGCTTCTTGGAAGAAAACCGATATTCCCGGGGACAGAATGTCTTAACCAGATTAAGCTCATCATTAACATTTTGGGGAGCCAGAGAGAGGAAGATCTCGAGTTTATCGATAACCCAAAAGCCAAAAGATACATAGAGTCTCTCCCTTACTCACCGGGGATATCATTCTCTCGTCTTTACTCGAATGCGCATGTTCTAGCCATTGATCTGCTTCAGAAGATGCTCGTTCTTGACCCTTCCAAGAGGATTAGTGTTGCGGAAGCGCTTCAGCATCCGTACATGGCGCCTTTGTACGACCCAAATGCCAATCCTCCTGCTCAAGTTCCTATTGATCTCGATGTAGATGAAGATGAGGATTTGGGGGCGGAGATGATAAGAGAGTTGATGTGGGAGGAAATGGTTCATTATCATCCAGAAACTGTTAACTCTGAGCTCTGATCTTAAGTATTATGAAGGTAACTTTCAGAGAGATCTTTCAACTATTTTTTAATAAAGTTTGGTTCATGTTTGCTTGTAACAGTGTTGTTACTAATAGTGTGTCGAAGAGGAGGAACAAAAAAGTTTTTATTACGTGATTTATTTGTGTCATGGAAGTTCTGTTTTGCTTTCCTGGATATAAACTAAAATGTCTGTAACATTTGTACATAAGAGTTCTGTTTTCTTTATCATATTATGTCTTTAAAATTTATTGTTCACGCTAGCTGTTTTTTTTTTGTCAACGCTGATTTCTTTAATACAGTACATGATGAAACGGAAGGTCCAAAAGAAACCTAAACGAAGCCCAATCGATAAACTAAAATAGATAAAGATTAACAAAAAAACCACCACATGTTTACTGGAGGTCTGAGGATGGGATGGTACGGATGCACGCGTCTCAACCAGCGTCCCTCACCTGCGAACGAAAGCACCGATCATATTTACATATCTGAATCAGTTTTCGACCCTTTTTTGTTTTCTTTTGTTTCCACCTATTTGCAGTTTTCGTTGAATACTGATGATTATATAATCTCCTTGAGCTCATCGGAATCTTGAAGCCCTAAAAACTCAAATAGATCTAAATAACATATCATTCGCCAAAACACCCTCAAATGAAAACTCCATTTCTATTTAGTGTCCTAAGTTCACCGAGTAAATTTACCAACTACAATTTACGACCATGCAGAGAAACTTCCTTGTTGTTCAAGAGGAAGAAGAAACATGATAAACATGTTTTTTTCTCACAGCATGATAAACATGTTTCTACCATTTAAATTTTCATTGCCAAAATACATTTGTAACACGTAGTAATACACTAGTACTTACTAAAAAAATTAACTGTTTAGTAAATAAAACATATACATAGTTGAATTCCAATTCTAGTAAATAAAAAAATCAGTTCATTTTCCTAATAATTTTCAACGATGCTTGGAATGTTCCAATACAGTGTTATAGATTAAACTTATTTTTGACTTTCAGACCTACTCATGAATTCAAACTTTTCTTTTCAAACTTACCATATAAGCTGCGTTAAAACTGGCTTAATTGGTTGTGATTTTTCAATAAGTACCTAATCAATTGTATTTCACGAAATCAACTCTATTTTATATTGATATATAAGAGAATAAATCCGTGGGTAAAGAATAAACCATTTTTCAAAAAAAAAAATATCGGTGGGAAAACGCAATATATGCCATTTTATTATTTTAAATATTTTATCGTTTAGAAAGTTTACTATCTATATTATTAAAACAAGAGACTTTTTGATATGTTATACTATTTACAACAGTGTCATATCTTTTAGACTATATTTAAAAAGTGATTTTGGCACATGTCCTCTATACAATTAATTTCACAAAAAAAATATGACATATTTACTGAAATTGATGACATAGCTTCCAAAAAATATGACATGGATAATTTCATTTAATGTTGATTTATATTTTTGGCAAACTTATTAGAATATGGTAATAATTCATATATTACATTTAATATTGATATTTCTTTTAGGTAAATTTTTTTAAATATGATAATAGCTCATACATCATCTATAAAATAAATATATTCATATATAATATTTCATATTTAGAAATATTATTATTTTTGTATAATTATACAATTTGTATTACTAAAGCTTTCAAAAATTTCTACAATTTTTTTAAAAATTAAATATTTAATCGTAAGAACATTAATTTCTTATATATCTACAAATTTTATAAATATTGTTTAGGCTAAATTTTTGATAATTATACAATTTTATATCATTTTATTAGTTTTATACAAATTGATTTAATATATATCAAATCTGTATTAAATATTAGTAAGAAAATAGTAAAATCTATAATATTTAATAAAATTTATTTTTAAATATAGGTTAGATTTAAAAAATTCCTTACTCCACATGGTGCAGGAAAACACCTAGTATGCCACATAACTAAAAAAAATTGAGATATTATTTATAACATATAAATTTGAATAATATATGCCAAATAACTAAAATTAACATAGAAATTTTTTTGGTTTAAATATGAGTGAGCGTTCAGGTACCCACTCGGATTCGGTGCGGATCTATTCGGGTTTCG
The DNA here is from genome assembly GCF_020379485.1 of Brassica napus. Taxonomy (NCBI): domain Eukaryota; kingdom Viridiplantae; phylum Streptophyta; class Magnoliopsida; order Brassicales; family Brassicaceae; genus Brassica; species Brassica napus. Next base: position 31,284,210 of record NC_063444.1, read on the forward strand.
GGATTTTGGAGCTGAAGATTTCTCTCTTATTCGAGTATTTTATAAATTTTGGTTTGGATCTTTGCGGGATCAATTTGGGTTTGAATAACACATTTAAATTATTATTTTAATTTTAAAACTCATACATATTTTAAAATTTTCAAAATATAAAATAAAAATAATATATTACATATAAATTTGAATAATTTACATATAAACTTAATGATACTCCACTCTGATTTTAATTGGATCAAAAAAATGACAGATGATAGATGGTCGATTTTGGGTTGGATAAATGAAAAGCTGTTTTTGGATAGATAGATGGATCGATAGGTTACACTGAGGTTGCGAAATGGTCTTAGATTCACCACTCTCTTGTTCTGACACACCAGTCAACAAGAGAGGTTGTTGATTTGCTTTGAATTTACACACCTCCACAATCAGGTTGTTCATATGAACAATGAATCATCAAATAAGAGAATAAATATTTTTATAAAAATGATGATTGAAAAAAAAAGTGAGTTTTGCCAGAAATAAATAGAAAAGAAAAGACAAGAAAATAAATAGATAGGCATGTAAAACACAAACTAGTTGTTGTAGGAGACAAATGAGTAAATGAAAGTGGTTGAGGAGTTGGTGGCTTGGCCAAGAAGCTCTTCTTCAATTTCCAGATTCTGAATAAGGCCAACAATCTTCTCAATTAGCTTATTGGACTTAGATTTCGTAATAGACCCATCAGAGATTGCAAATAGATCTTGTTTCTGAACATTGGGTTCATCCACAGAATCACATCCACGGATTTTCATCCACTCGGGTTCATCCACAGAATCGCATCCACGGGGTTGCATCCACTCGTATGCATCCACATGTTCGACCAGGATTGCATCATCCCTTCCTCCTTTGAAAGGATTTATCCTCAAATCTGACATCTCTCCTACTTCAAATGGAAATTGTTGTGGTGCAGCAAACAGCTCAATAGATTCATCTCCATCATACAACCATTGTTCTTTCGATAGCTTCTTGAATTTAGTAACACCACACCCATCTTTTACCTTATCAATCAGAGGATGGATTCCTTGAGCTCATGTTCCAATTTTAATCTTCCTGACTTGAAGAGAACATGCATCTTGATTTTGTAACTCGTTCTTACATGTCTTCTTGTAACTAAACTCTATAAGTTTATCTTCCTCTAATGACCAGAGAATCTGAATTCCTCTGCCTCTTTCAAACAACCAAGTTTGAGCTTTGGCTTCTATATTCCCAAATGCTGATTCTCCAAAAACATAATCCACTGCTTGTTTCTTCTCATAAATTTCCAAGCTGCAGAACTTAATTCCTTTCAAATCTGATCCTTGAAACTCATACCCACTCAGTGATTCACAAAGCTTATTTTTTCCATATTCTACTTTTTTTCAGCAGCTCAAAAAAAGGAATATAAGAATCTGATTGTAGAAAGTACCCCTTCGATAGTTCATCACATATGCTTCTGGTTTATTCTAAAACAGCTTCTCCATGGTGGCGTCTTTTCTTTCCTGCTGCATTCCTTCCTTAGAAACCACTTCCTCTTGTTGTGTATCCACAGATTGCACACTCAACTCGTGCTGAACCTTAATCAAAGTTGTAGAAAGCTTAAACCTTTGAACCTGAGACACTTCTTCATGATCAAACTGCTCACTCTTTTCATCTTTGTCTTTGTGTTTTTCATGATCTGAAATTGTCTCAAGCTTTGTTCTTTCTCTATCCAATCTCATCATCTCTAGCTGGTTGTTGATTGACCATGGATCTGCATCTTCTGGCTTCTTTTCTTTCATATCTATTGAATCAGAATCATGAGAAGAACGAGGTGTCTAGCTGCTGCTAAATTGTTGATTAAATCTCCTGGACGAACCTGGTGGACTATGATTCAAGTCAAGTTGACCATAGCTTCTGGATACAAATCTTTTTTTCTTGATTGTTTTTATCTCCAACCAAGAAGAAACATGTGGTTCTCCATTGAATCTCCTAGTCTTAGCAACTTTAGCCCACCAAGTGATTGCATATCCATAGAACCTAGTGACTGCTAGATGTACCTTCTTCTCTTCAGTGTAGTTATGACAGCCAAACACCAAATCCATCTCCTTTTCCCATTCTAGGTAGGCATATGAATCAATCTTCCCATAGAAGGATGGAATCTGGATCAATTTTTTCTTCCTTGCAAAACTTCCCTTGTTTCTTTACGCTTAAGCTATCTCCTTATCGGCTCTCTTGATTCCAACAGAATACATGGAATATTGCTGGGTATTTGATAGATCTGGTGATTTCAGAGAAATCAAACCCAGAAAACAAAAATCGAAAATGAACCCAAAAAGAGATGAACATGAAACAGATTAGGGACTGAGAAATAAACAATAGAGAAAACAAAATCAAACTGAGAGAAAATAGAAACTTGATTGAAATCCAGAAATTAGAGAATTTGTAACAGAGAAAAGAATGAGAAATAAACCCAAAAATGAATCTATCTTCAAGATGGTGCTCTGATACCACTTGATTAAACCCTCCCTAAGATAATTCACTCTGATTTTGGTTGGATCGAAAAAAAGGACAGATGATAGATGGTCGATTTTGGGTTGGATAGATAAAAAGCAGTTTCTGGATAGATATATGGATCTATAGGTAACACTGAGGTTGCGAAATGGCCTCAGTTCATCACTTTCTTGTTCTGGATATGACACACCAGTCAACAGGAGAAGTTGCTAATTTGCTTTGGGTTTACACACCTCCATAATCAGGTTGTTCATAAATTCAATGAATCATCAAACAAGAAAAGAAATATTTTTATAAAAATGATGATTGAAAAACAAAGTGAGTTTTCCCAGGAATAAATAGAAAATAAAAGACAAGAAAATAAATAATAGGTTGCATGATAAGCATGGAAAACACGATCTAGTTTTTAAATAATATGTGTGTAATAATTTTTAAATAATATGTGTTATATGTCTTAACATGAAATATAATTTTTGTATAATAATAAATTATACATTATATAAATTTTTTTTCAAAAACATGTCATTCATACACAAATGTCTAAACTGATTTCAAAAACAAAGTGAGTTTTTTTTTTTAATTAACACAAGCTTTTTGAAAATGTCAGAAATGCCGATCCCTAAGGATAGCACTAAGGGATCTTAACCCCCGCTCTGATACCAATTGTAACACTCCGATTCCCCGGCGTCCGACCGGGTTACCGAAAAGGGGGTTATGGACACGTGTCTACTCATTTAGACAACCCTACGTGTCCCGTTACTGGTCCCAAGAGTCGACAGACGCATAACCTTCTTGTGAAATACTGTCACACCCGTATCCATATACTTCTACTTACAGTTCTGTGCACAGAGAAATGGAAAGAGAGGGAATGAGCAATGGTTTACTTAGTGAAGTGACTCTAGACCAGCCTGCCCGCATGACACTCTATACTACTCTCTGCGGGAACCAGGGCTGACTAACCACTACAATCAATCCAAATGCATTCTAGAACATTTTAACAACATCATTTCCAAGCAATCACAGTTCTATACTTTACTAACAACCTAGCGATGAATCCAGACAATGATCTCAGTCATTGCTACACATAATTCAATAGACTCGACCAGCTCGACATACACGACCGACTCGACTCCATTCATCCTAGACGTATGGACCTATAGCCGTTTACGGATGTCCCTACGCGTTCCGGCTTACCCTGGAAGGGCGCCTCTTTCGAGCATCCGTCCCCCTCCAGCTTCCTACATGGCTATCCGAGTTGCAGCACGTTGGCCCATCCTGGCACTGTCCGCCACCCGGTCATAATAGCCATAATTACACCACGACTCGGTAGTGACTTGATCTTAAGGCGTCTACACCGATCCCGTCCGTCCACGGTCACCGTCCTTTCACGGCCCTTCCTCATCTCGCCCACGGGTACCTCATGTTAGGCTACTGTCCCGTGGGCTCCTGCAGGTACCTCGTGTTAGGCTACTGTCCCGCAGGTACACACATCCTAGACTCTAGACGCCCACCCGTTCTCGGTGGTCCAAACAGGACATCAAGCAAGTTCATTGACATGTTCACATTCTCATTCTCATTCACTTAGAATCATACTCATACTCGTTCACTAGACGCCACCGGTTATCGGTGTCGCACACAATACACATCACCTTCTCAATCATACAACTGATAACAAATGACATCTCATTCATGTACATCATGCATTCACATTAGTTACCAATGACGTGTTTATCATCTTAGGCATTCACTTCTTTCTAGCAACCTAGCTCTCATTCAAGGATCCTCATAGGGATCACGACAACCAGTCACACAAGCACTCATCATAGTAAATCATCCACATCAACACAAGGCAGTTCATTAAGTCATTTAAACAAGATGAGAGTTCATATGCAGCATGATCCATTCATATAGCATCCTAACATTCGTCATGATCTACCAACCTAACTCTCAAACAGGGTCTAATCAGACCTAACTCCAACATAAAGGAGTATACAGTACATGGGAGCAAGATGGGTTTGAATCACCTCACCTTAGCCTAGATCTAGATCTGGATCTGGAAATAAGAACAAGAGAGAGTTGAGATCTGGTCACCACCACCACACGGCTGCTATCACCACCACCACCACCACACGGCGCCGGCGAGAGGGAGAGAGAGAGAGAGAAAGCGACGACGCAGAGAGAGAGAGGGAGAGAGAGAGAGAGAGGCGTGAGAGAAGAAGAGAGAAAAGGAAAAGAGAAATTTGACGGCTAGGGTTTCCTAGTCTCTCTAAATCTCTGCAGAGCTCCGCTCAAGTTTCAGAATGAGACAAAAGAAAGGGTTGCAACTCTTTTTATAGGAAAATGTGAAGGGAACCCTAGATTTTTGTCAAATGGACCGTAGACAAATCCTTTCTTTTATGAAAATTTTTGGGCCAGGTATCGGGCCGTTAAAGATAGGCCTGAAGTTCATCTTTCCATAGTTTACATATAGGTATCTATCATCGAAATTCTGTATGTTTTGTATTCCATTCGGATACTATTAACTAAAAACTAAATTACTAATTTTATACGTGAACAGAAACATTAAAACTACAATAAGACTAATGCTTAAGAAGTCGTATTATATGGGCAAAATCACATTGTTTATATTGTTATGGCGCCTAGCAAAGCAAGTTATAAAACAAACATTATTTAAAGGATTGTATGAGTTAGTGTTGTGATAAAGAAAACATAAGAACCAAGAAAAATGAAAATTCTAATGACCATTGTTATTAATACGGTTTTGAATTCATATCCTCTAGTAACTTTTTCCCAATTATAGTCATATCATGATGTCAATGTTATAAAGCAATGCATGAAGGTAACTGTGACTGAATTATGCAATATAAAATGGTGATTCATTTTTTATAATACCCTATATATTAATTGAGGATCTTTTAAATAGTTATAACCTTAATTTCGTAAAAATTAAAAAAAAATTCACCTTATGTAGCAGTTGTGTATGCTTTTTAAATGTTATTTAGAAGAATTTTAGAGCACATAAAATAAACTATAGTTTAAAAATATAACGTTGGTCGCATATCATCTATTAATAAATGAGATTTTTGCAAATATGACTCAAAACTTTAAGTCAAACACAAAACTAACCCATGTTTTTTTTTTAAACTTTGACTTGCCTCTTTCACCTCCAAAGTTCAGATTATTCACGAAAATGTCATCACTTTTTTTTTATTTTGTTTTTCGAAAATGCATATTTTACTCTATCACTCTCATCTTCCTCGAGTATTCACAATATTGACATTGCCATCAATACACCAACCACCATGAACAACCAATTTGAAACTCTTAATGCACCTAAAAATCGATTTACACTCTTTCTTTCTCAATTCTTATGAACTAAAAACAACATCTCTTTAATTTCTCTCCATATTCATCCAAAAGAAACCCAAGATTTTGATTCTAAAAATTTTACGGTTCATAGAGCCATTGAAGCTTACGATTCTAGTTGGGTCACTTTTGTTTGAGATTCTTAGTGCTTGGAGAAGACTTTTGTGTGCTAAACAAGTTATCTCACTGGTTGAAACTATGAAATTAGTTTTTTTCCAGATATGTTCGTCCAAACGACTTCCGGGTAAGTCGTCTGGCTGTAGACGACTTACATGGAATTCTTCTGGTCAATGCAGAGGTTAGTTTCGCAATTGACTTTTAAATGTGTTTTTCTAGACGACTTACATGGAAGTCGTCCACATTTGTTTGATAAAAAAAAAATCGAGACGACTTACATATAAGTCGTCTCGCGAAAACGGGTTACTTTTGCATTTGACCGGAATGTATCAGAAATTTGACTTTTCCTGGACGATTTACAAGTTAGTCGTCCAGTAGAAAATTAAAAAAATAATATTTTTTTCTAGACGACTTACACGGAAATCGTCCATCCGACGACTTACATGTAAGTCGTCCAGAATTTTATTCCGAGATTATGGTTAAACCTTGCTTATCTTGGACGACTTACAGGTTAGTCATCTAGGAAAAAAACTCGAGACGACTAACGTGTAACTCGTCTAGAAAAAAAAAAAAATTTTTGTTTAATAATTCAGTTGCAAAACTACCCTGAGACGACTTACAAGTTAATCATCTAGAAAAAATAAAATATTATTTTTTTAATTTTAAACTGGACGACTAACTTGTAAGTCGTCCAGGAAAAGTCAAATTTCTGACACATTCCGGTCAAATGCAAAACTAACCCGTTTTCGCTAGACGTCTTGATTTTTTTTATCAAACAAATGTGGACGATTAACCTGTAAGTCGTCTAGGTTAAAAATCAATTGCAAAACTAACGTAAATGGACGAGTTCCTAGAAGTCGTCCAGACGACCTCCGTGAAAGTCGTCAGATCAATGTTTAATAAACTTTCATTTTCTCTAAACCTATAAAGATTTTTTAATATTTTTTTGTTAATTCATGTATATTAGTCAATATTAGGGCTACTGGATGAAATTTATAACTTAATTGGTGATATTTATGAGGTTACCAACATTCACGTTAATTAAAGTTTCCAACTGATCCGAGAGGACTTCCGTGTATATTTAAGAGTGATAAGTAACTTCAAGATATTTAAAACTCATATTTTCAAAATATGTTTTCTCCCTTAGTTTTACGAAATTTGACTAAGTTTTTCAACACAAACTTGTAAAAAATGTGATATGTTTTGACTAGTTACTATTGTTTGTTTTCATTTCTTAAGTATTATTGTTATAGACACCAATGATGATTATTGTTATGAGTTGGAAGAAGGGATAAAATGCTTCTTAAAATGTTGTATCAATATGAGGCTACCAACATTCTTGTTTATTAAGATGAGAAGAAGACCATTGGAGTTTATTATTGCATATGGGAGATCCAAAGATAAGAAAAAGGCTAATGAAGTATATTATTTCATTGATTTGTAAATGTGTAAACACATTGTTAGCACATATATTACATCTTGGGAAACATTATTACTGATTTTACAAAAAATTCACAACTAAAAGAGTAGACATGCAAATCACAAAACAGACCACAAACAAAACTACTATCGATCATTCATCTACAAAGACAAGCTTGGACTCCACTTGATATGGAAGAAGACTTCGTCAGAAGACTTCCAGGAAGTCGTACTTCCTGGAAGCCGTCTGGAAGACTTCCTGGAAGTCGTCTGGGACCTCCTTGAAGTCGTCTAACGCATTATATTTTAGACGACTAACAAGTAAGTCGTCCCAGAAGTCTTCCAAATCTGAAAAACCTACATATCAAAAAACGTTCAAATGGCTTAAAAACAGAGAAAATGAGTGGAAGATTAGATAAATCTACTTTTATAGAACACACAAAAATACATATCTAAAATTAATAGATCTACCTTTAAATGAGTGGAAGATGAGAATCACCTGATTAAAAACCTGCAAAAAAAAGATAGATTAGTGAGAAAGACTTGAGACAAAATTGAAAAATTCATATAAAGTTTGGTGTTTTCAAGTCAAAGAGATTAGAGTGGGTTTGGAGAGTTTTATTTTGAGAAAAAAGTAAGAACTTTATACAACAGAAAGTTACCAAATGAAGAAAAATCAGACATAAAAACTTACCAAAACGCTCAGATCTGTTATGAAAGGGAGAGACATATGAGAAGACTCCGTCAGACGACTTCCAGGAAGTCCAGACGACTTCCTGGAAGTTCAGACGACTTCCTGGAAGTCCAGACGACTTCCTCGAAGTCGTCCGGAAGACTTCCTGGAAGTCGTCCGGAAGACTTCCTGCCTAGAAGTCGTCTAGCGCATTATATTCTAGACGACTAACTGGTAAGTCATCCCAGACGTCTTCCAGATCTGAAAAACCTTCATATCCAAATCCAGATCTGAAAAACCTGCATATCCAAAAACGTTCAAAAGGCTTAAAAACAGAGAAAATGAGTGGAAGATTAGATAAATCTACTTTTATAGAACACACAAAAATACATATCTAAAATTGATAGATCTACCTTTAAATGAGTGGAAGATGAGAACCATGTGATGAAAAACTTGCAAAAACAAGATAAATTAGTGAGAAAGACATGAGACAAAAACAATAAATTGATATAAAGCTTAGTGTTTATATGTTCAAAGAGATTAGAGAGAGGTTGGAGAGTCTTAGAATGATGAACAATACATTTTTGTTGCAACCATTTGAGAGAATGAGAGAGAATGTGTAAATTTGTCTTTATATAGGGAGACAAAAAATCCAATTAGGTTAAATATTTTTGATTGAGACGACTTCCTTAGACGACCTACTAGTAAGTCACCCAGACGACTTTAATATTTTTATTGAAAACAAAAATAGGAGACTTTCTAAACGACTTACAAGTAAGTCGTCTGGTTTAATTATTTAAGCGGGAAAATAATTTTTTAAAAAATTTTAGGCGGGAATATTTGGACGACTTACATGTAAGTCGTCTGGTTAGATTATTCACCAGACGACTTACAAATTAGTCGTCTAGCCCCTAAACATAACCCCTAAACTTGATTAACTAACTAAACACTTCATAAAATCAAATTAAGCTTTAAAAGTGTTTACTATACACAAAAATAAACACTTATAGGTAAAAATTTAATTTTTCAAAAAAACATTCAAGCTTTCCAAAATCTAAACCTAAGAATACATACAATACTACACATATGTTGTCAAACCATAAAACCAAAGAATATCATGATTAACTACTTTCACTCATCTATGCTGAAAACTATTCAATTTTATTATATCTTAATTTACATTACTTAAAACTCTTTATAATTATATTATTTTAATTTTTCATTTGTCAAAATAGTTTTTTAAAATTTTATAAATTATTTTTAAGATCAACTACATCATACGACTTCCAGCATCTCAGATGAGTTACTGGGGCTATATTCGTAAAAATGGCTTATGTTCTTTTGTTTGGTCACAAGAGACTGACTGTAATTTCACAAGACCTTTAGATTAGTTTTGCATTTGATTCAAGTTTGGATATATTTTTGCAATTAAAATCAAGTTTTGAGTCATGTTTGGTAAATCCCCTTAGTAAAATATCATTACGTAACAGTTGCATATATGTGTAATCCTGTTAGGATCGTATAAAACACAACAGTCGCATATATATCGTATAAAATTAGCATATACATATTCCTTCTATTTGACTACAAACATGATATTTGAATCATTGTAAGTTTGTAACAAATGTGACAATAATCCTAATCAATCAGTTAGGATTATTAGCTTATGTATCAGTTATTACTCAAGTTCAACTATCAGAATCTACAGACCAACAACAGAACCGAACAGAGGGACCATCACATATTTAGCACACCTCACATACTTTCTGGTTCAATCAAAGTCAAAATTTTGCAGATAGGTATACTATACATTTATAATTAGAACACCCCTTCTTATACTTTATCACGGCAGCACAGTTTATTGATAGATTACATTGTTTAATCTCTGCCACACAAAAAAAGCTTGAACATTATAAACTTATATTTAAATCAGAGAATAGAGATGACAATGGCTGTTCTTACAACTTTAAACTCACAAAAAATACTCAACAAGCACACGTGGTTGAGCACTGTGAACCTCTCTATTGTGCAACCATGTATGGCCATAACTCACAATTCGTCTATTTAGAACCTTTTATGTTATTTGATATTATTAATTGATTTCTGTTTCGTTTACTATGTTTGAGAATAATATATATAAAAGTTATATATAACCCACGAGATTTATGATCTATCAATGGTTGGAGACAGATAAACATGGATAATTTCTAAGGTCAATTTTGCCTAAGCTTGAAGATTATATCTAGGCCTAGACATAAAATCCGGAACCCGAAATCCGAACCGAACTCGAACCGAAAAACCTGATCCGTTATCCGATCTGAAATGTAAAAATACCCGAACGGGTCTTGTAGGGTGGTACAAAAAATATCCGAACCCGAAGTTTTATTGACCGAACCCGAACGAGTAACCCGAAAAATCCGAAATTAATAGTCAATATAAATATTTTGAAATATATATAAGTATTTCAATTATTAAATTCAATATTTTTGGTAATATGATATATAATAATAAATATTAAAATTTTAATAAATGGTTTAAGTACCAATTAGTAATAAATAAGTATTTTATAATTTGCTCATTGAAATAAAAAGTCTACTCTCTATAAGGCAATACATATTGTTTACAAATGATGTTTGTTTTCATGCTTGATTTAACATTTTATTGTTATTTTATCAATTTTATGTGTGATAGATTAATCTTTATTTAATTTAGATGTTTTTTTTTTATGTTTTGGTTCAAAATTTTTGTTTTTTACTTCGGTTATATCCGAACCGAACCGATATAACCCGAATCCGTACGATATATGATTACTTTATGGGTTTCAGGACGCAATACAATTTTGAACCGAATCCGAAGTGTTATTATCCGAACCCGGCCCGTACTAATAAAATTTTAGTATGGGACCTAGGAACGTAAACCCGAAAATCCGAAAAATCTGATCCGAACGCCAACGGGTACCCGAACGCCCATGCCTAATTATATCAATTGTTGAATATATTGAATAGAGACAACTAAGATGACATGACTTAAACCCCAAATTAAATTTGGTTTGGTTTACTCAAGTTTGTGAATAATTTATCTAAATAGAAATATCATATATATAAAAGTTAATCTGAACTCTTTTAATACCAAATACCGGTTAAACTTTCACTAACCGTGCTTGGTGATAAATATTACAAATTTATATCATCTATATAATGTACGTGTTCGAAAAGCAAAACAACTTATTAGCAAAAAATAATTTTAATGTGAGTTTGTGTAGTTAGAATGATTTTGGAAAGTTTCAAAGGCATAATAACTCAAATTATGTACGGTACGAATGTTTTTGGGACTTTCAATTCTCAAATATACATTGTAATAAAATGTATGTGGGACTTTCTATATTTCTAAAATAAGGTAAATGTGACTTTCTATAATTATTAAATCGTGTATCAATTATGAATTCCTGTATAATATATTCCTTATAATGTAGACTATAAATATAAACTTCTACACCATATAAAATTTAAAAATGTATGGTTCTGAAAATTACTACAACGCAACAAGACTGGATTAGAAATTTTGGTGGCTTAAAATATTTCTTAAGAATTGTAGTTATTTTTTTTTTAATTTAGAAGCTTATAGTTATATAAAAAAAATTTCAATAATATTGTAAACCAAGGCTATGTATATTACATTACGATTAAAAAAATTACACAAATCATTCTCTTATAATTTGAAAAGATAATGAATTTAATGGTAATTACATTTCTTAAAAGTTAACGATGTTAACCTAAATAAGCCAAACTATATAGATGAGTTCAAAAAAAACTATATAGATGATTTCTAGCACATTGACGAGACCATCATATTTCCATCTAGGCACTTTTAACTATATAGTTAAATAACTGATATTTTAATTTTGTATATTAATAAGAGAGCAAAAAAAAATGATGTTAAACTTTGTCCAAAGAAAAAAAACGCTAAACAAATCAATGAGATAAAGTTTCTAGAATATAGAGCCAAATAGATATAAAGTGTTTAGAAGACCAGGTCAAGTCATGAAATCCTTATCATCACGTCTAACCTGATTCATGCATTTCATGTCATGTGATCTGAACTGAACCCATACCAAATCATGTCATGTGATCTAGATTTTGGAGATTTTAAGGTATATTTGAATTTTTAAAACTTTTACATAATTAAATGGTATATGAACTGAACTAAACCTATACCAAAAATTTACAAATACTCGGATAGAATTTAAATATCTAGCTCCGAATACATGAAACTCGAATAGATCTGAACCAAATTTGAAAGCTACCCAAATATTTTAGATAAAATTTTATATTTGTTGCATTTATAAATTTTAAAGGTACCCAAATATTTTAAATAAAATTTATATATATTATTTTCAAATTTATATAGTATATTTTAGTATATATATTTATTATTGAGACTTCTTACTCATATGATTTTATTAACATTTGTATATCTTCTGTAACAAAAAATTTAAACTATTAATCACAAAATTTTCAATGTGAATTTTTTTCAATACAAATTTCAAAATCAAAATATCAGTGTCTCGATACGTTTTCAATGCAAATTTTGAAATTAACAAATTTGTTTATTTTTATATGGTATATAGTTTAATTTAAATGATATTAAAATAGACATATATATATATATAATATGAATATATATTAAATAATACTTCATATTCATACGATTTTATGATCATTGGTATCTTGTTATAACAAAAAAAATTAAATCATTGATCACAAAATTTTCTATGTGGGACTTTAAACAATTTTAATAATTTATAGTCCTTTTAAAACATTCAAAATATAACATATAAGGAACAATATAATTATTTTATTCTATGGTTAATGTGATTGTTTAATTTATTTTAAATAATATAAAATTAAACAAAAAAGAGAAAGAATACAAAAATTGTTATCAAATCTTTATTATTCATAATCATTAATTGTCATAAATATGTTAATCATATTAGGTAGTTCCGTAGCTTTTATTAAAGAAAAAAATGGAGAATATTTTTTTCTACACAACTAATCAATTTGATAGTTATTTTAATATAATATATACTATATGTTTAGATGGACCAACCTATTTTTCTATAACACGTTGTTACAGAAAAATATTGTAATGGTTCTCAACCAAGATGGTTACTTTTAAATGGGTCGGTTCATTCATTGTGGCATGTGATGCAGATTCATATATCCACAAATTGTTATCGAATATTGTATTTTCTCTGGTTTATAATATACACAATTAGTACCTCAACTACTGAAATAATCATACAATTTAGAAAGAAGAAAAAAAATAGCCTAACAACAACTATCGTATGCTCCTTCCGTTTCATTAAGTTAAGAGGTTTCAGAAAAAAAATTTGTTTCACAAATATAGACCTTTTGTATTTTTTTATGAAAAAGTTGTGATTTTCAAAAAAATTAATTAATTTTATTAAATTACTATTGGTTAAAAATTATTAAAAATTGAAAATTACAAAAAACGGTACATTTATTATAGTGATTTAATGTGTTTTTTTAATATGTGTGAAAATATTAAAAAAAATTATCTTTGTTAAACGTAGGAAGTATTAGTAAAAAAAACTACTATCATATTCATATCTCACTAAATGATAGGAGTATATACGAGTGCATGAATACAAAGTGGGAACGCTGAACGTGTAATATAATAAATAACACTTTTACCAAAAAAAAGGAGAAGATATTAAATAGCACGTACGTAGTAACGAGCAGAACAACAGCTAATTGTCACATGCGCCATTAATGATGGAGCATACTAGTAAGCCTCTGAAATCATGTGAACAATAATTTATATACTAGTATGTCAAGTTTTTTTTTTTTTGATAATCCAGGGTTCCCCGCTTCGCGGATCATTCCCTGGACCCGGTCAGGCAGCGGGCCAGCTTCACCCGGGAGGTTTTTCCCTGAGTCCGAAGGCCCATTACCCACTTTAGTGACAGGGATGAGCAGTTCGCCTCCGGCTGGCGTCAAACCCGAAAGCATGACAATTGACCCCCAAAGCTCTAACCAGTAGAGCTGACTCATCCCGTCGTACTAGTATGTCAAGTTTTCGAACTAAGAATCTGAGCTAACTGTTATAAATAATTATCATCAAAACTTTGAGCACTTTAACAAACAATAAATTTGCAAAACATTATGGTTATAAACTTATAATATGATTTACTAGAATCTCCGATTGTTAAAGCATAAAAGTGTCACTTTAATATTTTCACGCAAGATAATAAAATAAATGAAATTCATTTAATTTTTATTAACTATACATGTTCAATCAATAGTTGAGATAAAATATCTATGTTTATATTAATATTTAATTTATGATTAGTTTAATAAAAATATAGCATATATTTTTATGAATCAACTTAGTTTTATAGTGATTTCAAAAATAATTTTGATGATAACATGTGTTATAAGTAAAACTAGGCGATTATCCGCGCACATGTGCATAATGAATGAATAGTCTAATAATTGTTAAATGCTAATTTTTGCCGTTCAACCATAATTATATAATTTCATAAACCCTATATATATGTATTAAATCTGAATATCTATTAAATGTGTTTTTTACTCATACGGTTTTTTGATAATTTGTTTTTAATTATAACAAAAAATTAAACTATAGATCATAAATTTACAATGTGAGACTTTTAACAGTTTTTCGTAATTTGTAGCCGTTTATAAATATAAAATAAACGAAAAAATCTAAATTTTTATTATACGGTTGATATGATTTTTTATTTATTTTAATAATATAACATTAAAAATAATGAAAGATACGTAATTTGTTATCAAATATTTATTATTAAAATTATTAATTATCAAATATTCACTTTTGATAATTTGTATTTTTTTACTTAAGGAAAGAAAGAAGAATAATAATTGTAAATTGTTAATTAATTTTATGATTAGTTTAATGAGAAGTATATAATATATGTCTAGTGGACCAACATATTTCTCTACTGATTTAAACAATATTTTAGTGATGACACGTGTCATTTTTAAAATGTTGTAGTGTTTATCTTTTAATATACATGGGAAGTTGCAGTGCTTCTCTTTAAAGTTTGAATACATAAGAGATTGGTTTCCAAAATTTGCTACTCCCTCTGTTCCTAAATATATGATGTTTAGAATAGTTTTTATGTTCTAATATGTAAGATGTTCTCATATTTCTAGGTAGTTTTAAATTTACCAAAAACTGTGTAACCAATCAAATTTAATAGTTCTATTTTGTAATTGGTTGAATAGTTTTTAATTTAAAAATTTAATGATATTTTTAGATAAAAAATAATTTTTTTAATAAGTGTGTTTTATCTAAAAATCTTATATTTAGGGACAAAAGGAGTATATCAAAAGCTATGAATGTTTGGGGCGGGAGAGGGTGAGATTTAATGCGGGACAAGAAAGAGTCAGTTTTTATTTATGAATTAAATTAGGGGTGGGCAAAAAACCCAAACCGAACCGATCCAAACCAAACCAACCGAAGTTAAACCGAACCAAACCAAACCGTGCTCTTTACATAACCCAATTGGTTCATGTTTTACTCAACCCGAATTGTTTGGTTTGGTTTGGGTTCAAACCGAACCAAACCAATAATCCAATATATATATATTAACATATTGTAAATTTTAGTTAAATTTTCGTTTTCCGTTTTTTCTTAACTTCCATATATTTTTTAAAAAATCCAAATATGATTCAAATAATCCTAATACTTAAATATTGTACTGAAAACAAAACCTAAAAACTATAAGCATCTCAATCATAGTCATTTCGTTTCGTTCATCTTCTCCAATTTTCATTCTCTAAATTATGTAATAAAGTTATTATAGAATCAATAAAAACAAAAAGGTAGATGCAAATAGTCTTTTAATTAATAGGTTTTAGAATACTTACAAGTCTTTGTTACGCTAATTAGATTACAAATAGTCTGCTTATTGCTTATTATGTATTTTTTCCTTTAACGTGGTTAGGAGTTTTGTCATCGAGCTTTAAATTGTTTTTTGTTTCTTATATTTTTAAAGAACCAAACTAAATCTAAACCAAACCGAACTAAACTGAACCCAAACCGAACCCAAACCAAAGCTACTTTGGTTTTAATTGGGTTGAGTTTTATAAAACCCAAATTAACTAAACCAAGCCGAACCCAAACCGAACCCGAAACTAAACCGATATGCCCACCCCTAAATTAAATATTACAAAAAGTCAAAACTGAAACAGATGCGGTTTGAAATACAAAGAAAATCAATGGAACGCACTTGTTCGAAATATTTATCCTATGAGCTGTGGTTTGAGTGGTTTGAGTTATTTTAATTAAATATAAACAATTATATCATCTATTGATGATATAATATGTTATTTATCATCAATATAACATTATACACTCAGATCATATAAAAACCTGTAAATATCATTTACATAATATCATGTAATTAACTTTTCATAATAAAAATTATAAACTTATAAAATTTACTATACTAATTTTAATAAAATTTATGAAATAAAATATACAAATATTTTAAACATGTACAACATTTATACGTATCATTTTATACTAGGGAGTGAAAAATAACAAAATTGTTTAAACGATAACAACCACAACGTTAAAATTTGATGGTACTAAGTAAGCTTAGGCACATTTATCCGGAACCGAAAAATCAAACCTAATCGAGTTTGGACCCTCTCAATTATACTAGAGGACTTATATCTCTAGAACCGAAAAAATTGAACCGAACTAAGAACCGAATGGATACCCAAATTTTTATAGTTTATCCTCCTATATATTAATTGAGAAGTCAATTTAGTTATTTATGCTGACGTGTCGCTCATAGAAGAATTCTCTAATTAATTGTTATAATTTGATTGGTTGATTATTTTTCATTTTTCATTTATTTAATTAAATTTTTTAAAAGGAAACTATTCATAAAATTGCCTAATCTAATCTATGTTTCCAAACATACAACTAAGCATTTTAAATACAGATGAATTAACATAATTCGTTTATAGAAACAATTAAATATCTAGATTACATTATATAAATTGATAAGATACATATAAATACATTTGATACTATAGAAACAATTATAAAAACGATTTTTATTATGTTTATATTAGTAGTGAATAAAACAAATCATAGATTTTAGAAAACCAATTAATCTAAACTTAATAATATTAATTAAATTCACTCATTCAGTATATATATAGTATAAAAATATGTCAAATGAGTGCAAAGCAGTCAAATATATAATTCTTAGAAATTCCAATCATTTTCCAATGACAATGTGACATTATATATGCGTTATCACTTTTATAAATGATTAAAATATTTTTATATTTTAAAACATAAAAATTATATGGTAACTTATTTAAACGTATATTAATCAATGAAAAGTTTATTTAATTCATCTATTAATATAAACAGATTAATTAACACTATTATATGGTAAGTCATTTAAAATTATATTATTTGGTAATTCATTTAATTTATTATATGGTAAGTCATTTAATTATATTAATCAAAGTATTTTTCACCGAATTTTTCTAGAAATAATAATCTATTAATATAATTCATATAGCTTGAATTATAATAAAATTAGCATGCTTATTTTTAATAGGAAAAAAAAGCAGACATAAATAAAAGAACATGAGGGAGAAATAATAAAATATGTTTGTTGTGTTCTTGGTATTTTTATACTCTTATGTATTTAATTTTTATTTGTTTGTCGAGGTACATGTACTTTTTTGTGTTACTATAAATGTGAACTAATTAGTTTTATGTGTTTTTAAAATGTTAAGATAAATTTCGTAAGAAATTTCAATAAAATGACTATCTCTACAATTGTTAAAGTCAAAGATGAAAAATATAATGTAAATTGAAAGTAAGAAAAGATTATTTAAAAATTAATGAGATGTATTTTTTATGCTATAATAAACTTTTAAAATGTATGATAATAAAATTTTAACAAAATTTATACAAATAAAATATTTTATTTCATATAGGTTATTAAAAATTGAAACATTATTTTTTCTTATTAGTTTATCAGATTTAATTAATATAGGTATTTTTTAATTTAATTTAAAATAAATTAAAACAATAATTTTAAAAGATATGTAAACTATGATTAGTTTTAATTAAAAACATTTGGTTGAATGAGTTAGTGTTTGATAAAGTAGTGTGATGATCAAAGATAATTTAACGAAGAATTTGTTTGCTTAATCCATTTTAGTTTTAAGTTAAACACTAAATTAAAAAAAATGATTGAGAAAGTGTGATTTAGATCAAATTCTGAGAAAAATTGCTTAAACTACAATTTTCCTAATACATGTTTTTATGTTTACCTTAACCAAATGTATCCTTAGTTTTAGATAAATCCTACTATATATTAATTAAGAAGTCACATAATTGACTTTTGATTATGTGTCTGTAATAGGTTAAGTTTTAAAAAATTGTTATAATTTGATTGGTTGTTAACATTTATTAGTTATTATTTTAATCAGATCTAAAAATAAAAGGTAACTCTAGAACTAATTAACATAAATTACCAAATAACACAAATGATATTACAAATAATGATTTATGGTAACTAATTGTAGAATTAGAGAAATAATATATATGTTTTATCAATTTCTTTATTTTTATCAATTAGTTATATATAATGAAATAAAATACTTTAGCATTTTCTATAGAGATAAATTTAATGGTTATATATTATTATATAAAAGAATTATATTTTTAGGTAAGGAATTATTATAACTTTTATAATTTTAAAACTCACACAAAACCGTTTACAAAAGATCTTTCATGATAAAAACCTCCGATCATTGTATTGGTCATATTAGAGTTACACAAATAAATACATTCTCTTTTTCTCTCTCTTGAGAACTAGAGTATTTTCGGTTGTTTATGTGTTAAACTAAAATATAAAGTAATTCTACAACCAATTACCTGAATTAATTATAATATTTTTTCTGTAAGAGAAAGATTTTTAGTGACTAAGGTTTATGTTTTTGAACTATTTTAAATCTTACATATCTTCTAAAAATATATACTGAATTTTTTTATTATTCAAATATTAAAATTAAAATTTTAAATTTTAAATTTCTAATTATTATTCAAAAATTATAACAGTGTAAAGATAATATATATTTTTTTATATAATATAGCTACCCGCAAAATTGCGGGTAAACACCTAGTATGTTTATAAATTTAACTATATTTAGTTCAAAATAATAAAATAATTTAAAACTATTATTTATATGTCGAAATACCCAAAACTGTTATTAATATTTCAGCTATATAAAATATTTTTAAAATAATATATATATATATATTTAAAATTATATTAGTATCAGTGATCTTTTAGTTCATAAAATATAAAATATATTATATGTACCCCGTAATTACACTATTCATTATAAATGTCACCATTCATATTTTCTCTATTGATAAAGACTTTCTTTTAAATTTTTCTATTGTTTGCTCAAATTTTTGAGAATTAATCTTCAGTCTAAATATATATTAATAACTAAATATATATATATATATATATATATATATATATATAGAAAGATTTGAGATTATCCTATGAACCGCACCGCTTAGACAAACCGCAGTTGTTATGCGGTATGTGTTTTTCTTATACAAATCGCAGTTAAACTACACCGCATTATTTAATCGGATTGTCCCGCACCACTTAGTCGAAGAGCCCAAATCAAATTAAAAGATTCTTTGTAAACAACTTCCCACTAGATTTTGGCTAAGATTTTTGCGTTTCTCGAAATAAGGAAAGAAAACGACTTTTCTAATTCTGCCGCAAGAAGGTCAGTCATTCTTCGAAACTTCTTATATTTATCCATAATATTTATTTCGAAAAGAATACAAAATTCCGAGACCCTGAGATTTTTGACCAAGTTATAACGCTTCTTCATTCAGTAGATCCGGTCAACTTCATACTTTCATAATTTCATATTTTCAATTTTTAAATATTATTAGAAACGAGTTTTTTATCGATTTTATAAAACAAATAGTTTTGTCCCGCAAGACTTTTAAAATTCAATACAAATCCCATATATTACTACTAAGGTCGTCTCTCTTGTCTGCGAAACAAATCCCTTGAAACTCTCCTAATCTCACAAGAACCACACAAGATTAAAGAAACCAAAGGATCATCGGCCGAACCAAAAATGGTGAGCCCATTTAGAACTCCATGTACTTCTCCAAGAAAATCAAGAAAAGCGAGCAAGAACCCTTATTCAAACCGTGGACTTGACAAATTCTCCGAGCTTCTTTCAGAGCTCGACGAGAAGAGACAGATCATCTACTCAAAGAAGGTCGATTCCAGTGGCCCGCCTCTTGTCCGATTCGTGTTCACAAGTTCCGGTGAGTGTGTCCCAGTCGTGATCAAATCGTCTTATCTTCATAAACAGAAGAATACCAAAGATGTTGCCGCTTCTGCTGCTGCTAAAGTCAAAACAGTAGTCAACGAATCGAAAACAGAGGAAACAAAGAAAACAGAACCTGAAACAGAGGAAAAACAGAGCTGTGTTTTGAATGAGAATCTGAAGAAGATCACAAGACCGAACCGTTTCTTTCCCGTGACTGTGATCTTGGTTCTTGTTTTCTTGGTTTTCTTTGGAAGATCTGTTGCGATCATGTGCACTTGTATTGCTTGGTACTTGGTACCAACGATCAAGGAACAGAGAGGAAACAGAGGATCTTCATCATATGCGATGAAGAAGAAAGATTTCGCCAGGAAGTTGAGTATTGAAGACAGAGCATCTTTTAATCCAAGAACTGTTCGTAATCTTTCTCCTCGCAAGTAGAATTTTCGTTTTCTGGTTGCTCGTGAGAAAACCGCGTGACCGAGCAAAAACGTTTTTTTTTTTTCATTTTGTGAAAGTTCTTTGGTTTTATTTTCTTGTTATCTTTTGTTTCTTCACTGTTTCTTTCATAATTCTTAATTATGAGACAGCTGAATTAGCAGATATATTGTATATTCTTCTTTTATTCCCTTAGGGTTTTAATGTCCATAGGTGTAAATATGCAATGGGAAGATGTTCTTGTTTACAGATTATCTACCGACTGTTGCAAACATAGTTTGAACTTTGAACATCTTCATCAACCTAATATTATAAGAATTCATCAAAAAGAAGATGAAAATAACTTTGTTAAGTTCAGTTTAAAAAAAATAAAATAAAATAACTTTGTTAAGTTTATTGATTGTTTTTTTTTTTTTTTGAACTGGTAAGTTTATTGATTGGTGTGTTATGGAATAGGGATTATCTACTGTAAAATATTTTTTTTATAGGCAATCTTCTCTTTAATCCAGTTTAGAATTCTATGTTTCTTACTTTGTTTTGGATTTCTTGAAAAGGTTATAATATTGGAAGATTTGTGAATGTACCACCACAACACATGAGTATTTGTTTCGTTATGAATAATAATAATATTAATGTGTTTTTAGGAGAGCTGAGCGCACAATCATCCCTTAATCGCCAAACATTACAACATTGTATCCACGTGTCGAGTAGAGATGGGCAAATAAACTGAACCCGAAAATCCGAACTGAATCCGATCCGATAAAAATGAATCTGAATCGATCTGAACCCGACATAAATACCGAATGGATCCTGTTTTTTGGTATTTTGAGTTATGGATATTATTCGAACCGAACCCGGACCTAAATGGATATCCGATAGAACCCGAAACATTTAAAATCACAAAAAGAACTTCTACCAAATATGATTTTAATTTTTAATATGTATCCAAAATACTTTAAGATATTATTGAACTTCTAAAATAATTATCTATTGCATGAAGGTTGATGTTGGAAAGTGGCGGTTGAAGCCAAAAGTTTTTAGATTTTGGTTTTGTTTTCATTGAATAATGTTTCTCATTTCATGAGAACTTAGTTTTTGTTTTATGATTTCATTTATCTAGTTTTCTTTCTATCACTAACTATGTTTATCTTTCGCTTGATTTTAAATGATCACGTTTGATGTTTTTTCTTATTTTTGATTCGATTTTACTTATTTTTTGGCTATTAAAATATGTACAAATCATGTATTTTAAATCCGAAGAACTGATTTCGTTTATGTTTTAGTTACAAAATAGGTACAAATCAAGTATTTTTAAACCGAAGAACCTATTGGGACCCGAACCCGAAAGTACAATGGGTTATTTGAAGATTTACTAACCCGGACCCGAACCCGATAGAACCCAAACCGGTCCCGAACCGAACTTTTATGGGGTTGGTTTTGATAAACCCGAAAAACCAAAACCCGAATGGAAAAAACCGAAACCCGATTGGGACCCCGAATGGCCATGCCTAACCATGAGAATGAAATTCAGAATTCTTCGAGAAATAGGTTGGTCCATCTTAACTTATATTATACTTTTTATTAAACTAACTATTAAATTGATAAATAGTGTACAAAAAAATATTCTCGCACTTTCCTTAAATAAAGTATACGGAATTGCCTAATATGATTTAACGTATATATGACAATCAATGATTATGAATAATAAATATTTGATAATGGTTTTTGTGTCTTAGCTCTTTTTTGTTTAATTTTATATTATTAAATATAATAAACAACCACATTAATCATATAAAAAATTTAATTTTTTCTTATATGTTATATTTTGATTTTTTAAAACGACTATAAATTACTAAAAACATTAAATGTCTCACACTAAAATTTTGTGATCAATGGTTTAATTTTTTTAGTAATAACAAGATACAAATGATCATAAATCGTATAAATATGAAGTCTCATTTACTAGATATTCATATTATATATTAACATAGTTTAAAATTAAACTATTTAACATAGAAAAATACTTAAATATGATATTTTCTAAATTGTATTGAAAAAGTATTAAAACTTTAATATTTTAATTTTGAAATTTGCATTCAAAAAATCGTACATTAGAAATTTTGTGTTTATCATATGAGTATGAATTCTCAATAATAAATATTTATATTAAAATATACTATATATCTATGTCAATGTCATTGAAATTTGGTTATATACCATATAAAATAAATAAAATAATTATTTTGATTTATTTACTAAAAAAATATCGTAAATAAACAAGATGTATTGTTTTGATTTATGTTTTTACTCTAATTTAATTATATACATAATACGTAAATGAATATAAATAAATAATAATAGATAAAAATTAGTTTTATATATAACGATCATTCCGCGTAGAATAGTGGGTGCCTAGTTTAATAGTTTGTGATCATGAAGTTGAATAAGAGATCACATCTCAATAATTTGTGGACCGTAGACTTCTAGATTGATGGAAGTTTTACTGAGTTAAAGGTCATATCAAATTTAAGATTCGTTTATTAAATAATTATTTAGTTTTTTTTAACATCCAAAAGTTAATATATTACTCAAGTTTATTTCCGCATAAATGTGAGTTGTGTCACGTTGATATAAACAAGTTTATCTAACATGGATAAATAAATTATTTTTGGGACTACGTAATGTAGATAAAATTTAGCATGGATATATGTAAGATATACATGTTGAATTATCCATTGTGAAGTCGTGTCCATAAAGTTATTCATTGTCTATAAATTATAAAATTATCACTTATGTAATAAACAGAGATTTTCCACATAATTTTTCACTTAAGTTTTAGAAAAGAAATCATAAAACTTTGTTTTCTTCTCCTCCAATGAACCATCATGATATAACCTAGAACCGGACTAGTTTGAGGGAATGTACGGATCTATTTTCGGTTTTTGATCTTTGAAAACGAGGGATCTAGAATCCGTTTGTAAACGGAGTTGAAATAAATACGGTACTGGATGAGTTGCATGAGTTTGTTATAATAGCAATGCTGCCTGGATTCAAGATTTCAAGTATGTGACTAGAGAGTGAATGATAGTGGATAAAGATTAGGTAGGTCTTTTGGGCGCAGATGAGAGCTAGTTGAAATGTCATGAAATTTGTGGCTCCTTTGCCTGTTATATGAAGTACAATAAACATTACGTTTGCTGCTTATTTTAGGTCTAATACACTTTGCATAATCACGAGTTGTGGATTAGATATGGGAAACTTGTAAGTCTATAAAGCTTCATCCTCATTGGCTAGTTTAAAATTTACTTAATTATTATAGGCTAGGAAAAATGAAAATGTAGGTACATGATTAGTTAATGAGGTTTTGTGAGCATCTTGAGTGAGATTTAATAAAACCAACAGACTATCCAGTCCTTACGACTGAGACTAGGGACCTAACATTCAGGCTCTTCCACATGGAACGTGTCTTATAGCAACCTTGCAGCGTCTCTGAAGTCTGAAGATGTTAATATTAATGTTTATCTTTTCAGGCTTGCGGCGTACGTAGCAGTCATGCTTGAAATCTTGCTAGTTTGATCCCTTTATGAAAGTCATCAAGAAATCAGGATATGATTTTTCTAGTTAGCATGATTAGGTACCAAAACGTCAGACATTAGCTCATTTGTTTAATATTTATATGATTTTTATGTAAACCAAACAAGATTTGATTATGATTAAAATTTTGATTATCTGTTTTTTATATTATTTTAAGGTATTCTTCTTGTATAAATGCCGTTGTTATCTAGATTTAAAGAAAAATTTCAACATATCATCACCAATTATATATAACTAGGTGTTTTCCTGCACCATGTGCAGTAAGAAATTTTTTAAATCTAATGTATATTTAAAAATAAATTTATTAAATATTAAATATTTTACTATTTTCTTACTAATATTTAATATAGATTTGATATATATTAAATCAATTTGCATAAAACTAATAAAAATTGTATAATTTTCAAAAATTTAGCCTAAACAATATTTATAAAATTTGTAGATATATAAGAAACTAATGATTTTACGGTTAGATATTTAATTTTTTAAAAAAAATTGTAGAAATTTTTGAAAGCTTTAGTAATACAAATTGTATAATTATACAAAAATAATAACATTTCGAAATTTGAAATGTTATATATGAATATATTTATTTTATAGATGATGTATGAGATATTACTATATTTAAAAAAAGTTTACCAAAAAAAAATATCAATATTAAATGTAATATATGAATTATTATTATATTCTAATAAGTTTGTCAAAAATATAAATCAACATTAAATGAAATTATCCATGTCATATTTTTCCGGAAGCCATGTCATCAATTTCAATAGTCATCTCATATTTGTTTTGTGAAATTAATTGTAGAGATGACATGTAGCAAAATCACTTCGCAAATATAGTCCGAGGACTAATGAATAAAAGAAAGGGAGACGGTGACTTTTATATATTTAGATGGGTTTTTCTCAGACACAATATAGATTTATAGACATTCTTAATGGAAAATTCATAGGTTACGGTCATCTCAAGGAGTCTTGCGTTCTGAGTCGTTTATTCTAATCACATCATTTTGTCCGGTTCAAATGACTTTTTACCTCCCTTCTCGGTTTATTTTAGAATTTTATCTAATCACTCAGAAAATATGAATCATTGGTTATGGATATGGTTGTGCACTTGTGCTTCTAGAAGTTTTGCTATTATAAATTCTATCGATAAATATAAATATATGATTCTTTGGTTACGGATAGGGGTGTCAAAATGGGTCAAATGGGTCAACCCAACCCATAATCCAAATGGGTTAATTGTTAATGGGTCATGGGTCAACCCAACCCAACCCAACCCAACCCATTTATGGGTTAATTGTTAATGGGTCATGGGTCAACCCAACCCAACCCATTAAATGGGTTGGGTTGACCCATGATCCATTAAATTAAATGGGTTAATGGTTGATCCATCAACCCAACATTTTTCTAATGAACCATTTTTAAGTTGAAAACCAACTTGATTAAACCAACATGAGTATTGTCATGAGTATAAGTATCAACCGTATAAGTATCAACCCAACATCTTTATAATCTAGTCTTCGATAACTTCATCTCCTCGATTTCAAACTTGAGCATTGGATCACAAACCACTTTGTTACTCTTCAGTTTACCTGAGGATTCAAATTATGCCACAGGAATCAAAAACTAGCATGGAGGAGTAAGGAACACGAGAGATATGTGACGTACACGAGAGATATGTGACGTTTTAGCAAAGAAGTATCTTACCAGCTATATCAACTAATCAAGCTGCACCATAACTACAACACAATACACATAACTGAAACGAGTTATAGCTACATCTGTTTTCCTACCAAAAATCCTCAGGTAAACGTTGACCAGCGTACCATCTTTTGTTCCCGTTAATAAACCCGTAGCAGGATCAAACCTGGTTCAAAAGAGACATAAAGAGTCATGTACTCATGTGCATCAGCTCTGTTTTTATGTAACAGGAGGAAAAATTAGCTTACTTGGGGAGAAGATGCCGTGGACATTTCACAATAGCTTCTCAATGCTCAACAAGTAACCTTCTCAAGCTTTGCATTAGAATACTCTTGAAGATCAATAGCTTCCTGTCATATGGTTTATAAGCAAGTTGAAAACAGAGGCAATGTTAGTACATTCCAGATTCTATCACCAAGAGAAAAAAAATCACATGGGCAATAACAAGTTCTATACAAGAATCTCAAAACAGAAACTTGACACAATCAGATTAACATTCTAAATACACGACATACAGACAAAACCCAAAATTCAGAAACCGAAACTATAGCAGAAAAGAGGATTGGATTGGGATGTGATGTAGTAATTGTGGAGGAGATAAAGAACCATTAACAAGGAAATCATAAACCCAAGTGAATCTATAGATCGAACCCAAGCAAAAACGAACACAATCATAAACCCAAGCAAAAACGAACCCAAGCGAGAGAGAGACGGCGAGATGAGAGACGGCGAGAGAAAGAGAGAGAGACGGTGAGAGAGAGAGAGACGGCGAGATGAGAGCTTCAAGTTCCTTTCATGGTGAGATGAGAGACGGCGAAAGAGAGATGGCGAGAGAGAGATACGTGAATTTTTTTTTTCTTTTGGGTTTTCTTAATTAAAAACTAAATGGGTCAGAGTTGACCCAACCCAATAAACCTATTTAACATGTTAACCCATTAACCTATTAACCCATTAACCTATTAACCCATTAACCCTTTGGATCAAAAATAAACAGTTCATTTGGGTTAATGGGTCAATTTAGGTTGGGTTAACCCATGGATCATGACCCATTTTGACACCCCTAGTTACGGATATGGTTGTACAACCGATACTAGTCAAAAGCTTGGATGGATGTAATCATGCAACCCAAAAAAGTTTGTTCCCTCATTGTTACAAAGGTGGAGTATTTTACCAAGTTCGGTGTGATGTACTTTTTAACCATAAAATAAAAGATGATCATCCGGCGTAATACCACAACTCCGATTCGGATCTTCAAAAAGATAAATCTAAAATACAAACCACTTCCAAAGTTCGTCTTACACCTCATCTTAGAGTTTTACTCCTGCCAAAAAACAGGTTTAAGACATCAGGAAACATCTTTGTCTGGATTTAGTATTTTATAAAAATATGATCATAAAGCATACATACCCTGAATCTCTTTCGACGTAAATCATCCGTATTGTATCCAGCAGTCTCGTTTCTGTATCCATCATCTCTGTGATCCGATGCCCTCCTCGAGTTTCGGAAGAACCCAACCTTGTCCCATGTTAGTTCATAGTCTGCCTTTAGCCGAGTACCTTCCTGCTCAGATGACCCCAAATAATAACAGATTACATCAGTCATGTTACAATGCCTCAAGTTCCCCAATTCTTTTCCTATACACAATCAAACAAAACTCCATCTACTTACTTTCAAACAAAAGCTACTGAACAGGGGGTGTATACAGATGTTACAAAACCGGTAACAAATTACATTCCAGAATATAGTTTTGGATACAGCAACAATATCCCCCAAAAACACAGCAGCAGAATATAGTTTTGCATACAAGAGAGTTCCGGAATCCGCAGAAACATCCAACAAACACATTTTTGCGAATGAATCAAACTCGAGTGCAATTTAAGGAGCTTACACATCAGAACAGAGAAAGCTACTATTCCACGATCTCCCATTCTCCCCAAAAAAATGTGTCTAGTAAAATTCTTGGTGTAGATATTTTTACCTTTTGCATAGAGCGGCCACAGAAAGCCTTCATGGCATTCACAAAGTCGTTGTACTTCTCGAACTGAACAACAATCTTACAATACAGACCTGATACGAGGTCTCCACTGTACTCATCTGTGTCCTTGCCTAGATTATCGTCCTCAGCAACATTAAAATTCCTATAGAAGATTAGTTAAACCAGCACAACAGAAAATTATTGATTGCATTAATAATTAAAAAAAAAAACTCATTGGTAAACAAAACAAATAAGAGCATCTGATTAGAAGAGTTGAACATTCCAACGTACATGGCACAGCAAGTTCGATACAATGACCATGATATAATATAATTAAACCAGAGAAGTGCAGACGAGACCAAAATTAGTTGTTAGGCAAAGGGTTTCGTCCACCGATTGCACTTGGCAAAGAAATATCATACAAGATGTCATCTCTATGTGTAAAAGCATAAAATCCACCGAAAGAAGCACAAACCAATCAATGTTTTTAGTAATCAATCTCAGTTCCCATTGTGTCACACTTTCGAAGCAAATTGATGAACTTTCGGTTTTGCGACGAGGAAACTTAAGACATATACATAAGAAAATGTATGTACTATCATCCTATGTATGAAGTATATCCAAAGCACCACAAAAACTCAATGAATACTGTGATAAGCACTCTCAACTCCAATATTGGCCCCATTCATAGAGAAAATTTAGGTTGATAAAAAAACACAGTTTTGGACAAACATAGTCAAAACTGGAGAGGAAAAGAGGAGAGAATGTTACCTGATTTTGCCAAAGGTGGAGAAGATAGTATGAGCAACCAACATAGAAGGCTTGGATGAAACTCTTGTCTCTGCAAACCATCTTGATGGCACACCTCTCAGTATCATTGTATCAGCCTCTCTCCTCCCTTCCCTTGGATGCCCTGCAAAATCAAACACCCAACCAAAAAAAAACAAATCAAAACGCTTTCCAACAAAATCAAATCTCAAAATCAACGAAACCTCTAAGATTACCAAACTCCTCCCAATCTTTCTTCAACCTCTCGAAATCATCAGAAACAGGAAGCACCACAGTGAGAGTATACTTCACTCCTTCCAAATTCACCTCAATACCATTCATCTTCTCCACCAAAACCTTCCTCCACTCTATAAACTTCTTCTCCAAAACCTTCGCATCGTCATCCTTCTTCTTCTTGCCTTCGAGAAACCCTAAATCTCGGATAAACAACGACCCATGCGCCACTGGCTCATCACGCTTCCTTTTCTTTAAGTCCCTGTGACGCCGAACCACGATGTCTTCTTCTGAGATCGTCACGGAGGGGAAAGTTGAGTTCTTGAGGAAATCGATCAAGGATCGCTTGAGCTGCCATTCGTCGATGGGCTTTGAGACGGAGGGGACGAGAGGGTGGATTGTGAGAGAGAGCTTGACGCGTGAGACGAGAGAGAGGCCGTTCTCGATTTCTAGGGTTTCTAACGGAGATAGCTCTTCTAACGATCGCATTTTTGGGTCTTCACTCTTTCTTCGGCTTTTCACTGACGAGACTAGCAGTGAGACACTTTTTTGTATTATTGAACTAACCGAACCAAAACTAAACCGGAAACTGCACCATTGTGATTCGTGAACATAGATCGGACGACTGATATACTTACTATTTTAAAGGTTTCACAAAACAAAATGTTCAGATTTTAAATATATATATATTTATTTTGATTTTGAATTGGATTCTTTACTTTTCTCCATTTTCTTATAAACTTTAATTATTACAAATGTATGATCCACTGACCCGTATACGATTTGGATCCATATTTTTCAAAAGTTTTATATAAAGATGTCAAACGGGTCATTCAGCTCGCTGCGAGCCGCATCAAGATTTAAAGGTCATTGCTAAGAGACAAATCACATACAACACAGCTTGAAAACAACGTCTTACCCATGCGAATTAAGATGCAAAACAAACAATTTAAAGTCTAAGAAGACCTTCAGTGCTCAAACTTTTGAAGCTAATGCAAAATAATCTGCAGCTTTAATCACTAAGACCTTGTTTATTACTATTTATAAGTAAAATATATGTTATATATAGCTATTTGTAGATAGAAATGTTGCTCCCTTATTAATATGAATTAGATGATAACCCGCGCGCATGCGCGATGTGAGTTTTTTTTAAAACTAATGTTTGTTCATTAAATGGTTTTAACATTTTGCAACACTACGATCTTTATCGATTGTAAAATGACGAATACAAATGTTAGTCTCTTGAATGTATCATCGTTGTTGAAGAGTTAACATATTACAACTCATTTTAATTATTTTTAAAACTTCATATGCACAAAATGAAATTAAGTTTTGTTGCTGACACAAATCACCAAAACCAGATAGACAATATCGATTGTAAAATGACAAAAGTGGATTAAGTTTTATACTCTCAATTTGTTTACTATTGACTCTCCATAAGTGATTTCATTTTCTACCTTTATAAAATTGTGTTTTCATTATCGTTTATGTTTCAGTGATCACTACAAGAAAACATATTTTTTACTAGGGCACTATTCGTTGTAAATTCGTCGTAAACGGGGTGTTACGACGAATTAACCTCGAAAGACATTTCGTTGTTAAACGTCCGTCGTAACGAAGAATTAACCTCGAAAGATATTTCGTTGTTAAACGTCCGTCGTAACAGAGGTTTCGTCGTAAACGACTCGTTACGTTTACGACGAAATATATTCCTCGTAAAACGCATGGAAAGAATTCGTCGTAAATGACACGTAAGATTTCGTGGTAAAGCCCACGTAATGATTTCGATGTAAAGCACACGTAAATACTTTCATTGTAAATCACTCGTAAACATTTCGATGTAAAACCCTCGTAAATCTTTCGATGTTAATCACTCGTAAACATTTGATGTAAACTCCATGTAATGTTTACGAGAAGTTTACATCGATTCTTATTATATTATTATTAATTAGTATATAATAAATTTTAATTTATATTTAATATTCAGAATTTAAAATAATTTAAATTTTAAAACGAAATATGAAATTGAAAAACATATTTTAAAAAGGCATTTAAAAGTCATACAATAATATTTAAATTCATGATACAAACAAATTCATGATACAAACAGAAATATAAAAAAACTACATATCCTCGAAGTAGTTGGTGGGGTTGCTCGGCTGTTGACGGGTTGGATCGGACTCTTGGGGATCTCGTACTGGCAACTCAAGAGCGGCTCGTCTCTCACTCAACATTCTCTGCATAACCGGGTTTCCCACGGCCATCACGTCTAGCAAATCCTCAAGAGAGTCTAAACGAACCTGCTGGCTATCCATTCGAGCCTTCATCTGAGCAGTCTCTTCATCCCGTCTCGAAGTGTATGACGAAGTTGCCCTTGCAACTTCGTTAACAGAGCCTATACCGACTATCTGTCCCTTCTTTTTAGGAGCCACCTCTAAAATCAAAACATATATTAATATAATTAATTATGTTAAAATATATAAAATAATATAAACAAAAATTTTAAGTTGTACCTCTTCGAAGATTATGTCGACCTCTTCGGTGGACAATGTGACTGGTAATCCATCGGGAGACTCCTGGGTTAGTTGCGTCTCCCGTTCTTCAATCCGACCAGCCACTGCTTGGAAGAGTTTCTCAGATGCAGGAATTCCGCCTTCACCCTCTCGGTGATTCCCAAAGATCAATGCCACTTTTGCTGAAACATAAATTTTTTGAAAAAATTACAATTAATAATAAATATTAAAAATATATATATATATTTAAAAGTAAAAATTTAATTAAATTTAAAAATCTTACCGCAAAACATTTAAACCACGTGATCTTAACGTGATTTGGTGTCTTGCTCCAGTTCGGATATGCCCCGTCGTAGTAACCCTTAATTGTCGCTGAAATGCTCCGGCTACCACGGTTGTTAGCCCCAAACCTGAAAAAAAAAAACAATTTAACTGTTAGAAAATTAAAATAATTTAAATTTTAATGTAATAAAAATTAATAACTTACCAATAAGTTCCTCGGGGTCTATCGGGGTCTAGAACATCCAAACCCTCCCGTCCAGGCTGGGCAAGGAAATCCTCCACCGTATATCTTGCGAATTGAGCATATGAAGGCACACGCAAATCCGGATGAACTGCACCTTCTAGGACAGGTTGAGGTGCAGCCGCTGGAGGAGGAGGTGGAGGCATTTGCGGTGGAAGAGGAGGACTCGAAAAAACTCTCTGAGAAGTCTGAGAGTCTAGAACTGCATCAGAAGACGATGGACCGAAAGAAGATGTACCAGAACCATTGCCAAACAACTGGGCATAAGTAGGTGCTGCTGGTTTCTTTCTAGGAGCCATCTAAAATAAATTTAAATAAATTTAATAAATTATGACGATATATTACGAAATTATTCTGTTACCTAACTAATCACCTAAACTATAGTATTCCATCATCTAACTAATCACCTAAACTAATTACCTAACTAATCACCTAAACTAATTACCTAACTAATTAATCACCTAAACTAACTTAAAAAAAAAAAGGAGGAAAGAGAGTGTACCTTAGAGGGAGAGGAGAGGAGTTTGGGAGGAATGAACGAGGCAGCCTCGTTCTCGGCGTCTCAATATATAGAAAAGGTTTCGTCGTAAACGCGACGTAACATTACGACGAAGTTACCAGGCCCGCGTTTTTCCATTTACGACGAAGTTACCAGGCCCGCGTTTTTCGGTTTACGACGAAATTACGTCGAAACGTCCGTTTACGATGAAGTTACCAGGCCCGCGTTTTTCCATTTACGACGAAGTTACCAGGCCCGCGTTTTTCCATTTACGACGAAATTACATGGAATAGATAACCATTTACGACGATTTTACAACGCTTACCCTAAACACCGAGAATGAAATCCCTAAACCCCAAAGTCACATATCATCTAACATCATATCTTCTTCTCTACTACTTCTTGCTCTTTCTCCAACTTAAACTCTAAAACCCTAAAACTCCAAATAATTTTTTAAAAACTAAAGAAATACATATTATATAAAACAACATTTGTTACACATACATTAAGATGGTAAAAAAACAATATTTCGTTAAACATACGTTACAATAGAGAAATACAACATTTGTTACATATATTATATCACTCTAAATCATTTTCGTTCTCGTCAATATTACATCACTCTAAATCATTTTCGTTCTCATCACTATCATTACAATCATCATCGTCGCTTCTCTCGAACTCGTCTTCACGTGCTTCATCTGTCGCATCTTCGGGAATATCTTCATATTGAAAGTTTTGCGGGTTGATCAAAAGGATTTCATCAGTTGGTTGTTCTGGTACCTCAACTTCATTGATAGCGTCTTCTTCTTGCAAGGGCGGTTCTTCTCCAGCGACAATGCGTCCACGAGGTGTAATTTTTATAGCAGCTAACCAGTTTATCCCGGAAGTTCGAAGCCGTGGATAAGGAAGGAAGCTAACTTGCTCGGCTTGTGAAGCTAAAATGAAAGGCTCAAATTTGTTGTATCTTCTCCCAAAATTGACATCCACAACACCAAATTTGTTATACCGAATCCCTCGGTTCACAACAGGATCGAACCATTCACATTTGAAGAGGACGCATTTTAGCTTCAATAACCCCGGAAATTCCACTTCAATAATCTCCTGCAAGATCCCGTAAAAGTCTGTTTCACCTTTCACACGGATGTCTCCCATACTCGTATGTGTGAAAGGTAAATCCTCGTGTGAAATACATAGGTGATGTGGTGACCTTTGCAACTGGACCTTGAACCAATTCGTGAAACCATACGGGATAATAAGGATCGTCATAATCAACCTGTAAAAAGGAGATATTCTTAATTAATATTGAAGTATCAAAACACTTACTTAATTAATCAATGTATGAGATATATTACGTACCTGTGATTTTAACCACTTGACAAAGTGCTTATCTTTACGTGTGTCCACATCAGTTGCAGATATTCCTGGTATTGCTTCTTCAACTTGAGATACAAACATGCTGCAAATTAAACAAATAATCAAGTCATACATAATTAACTTCAATTAATATAATTAACATTCACAAAAATATTTACCTTTCAAAGTAACGGGTCACTGCATCCTCGCAGTTGAGCAGAATATAAGTGTAGGCACTATGTTTATCCTCTTCACATGAACACCATACTTCTTTCGTTTTACCACCAAACCGTGCAATTTCGCAGGAAATGTCAGGAACACCATCAATTGGATATGATGTCGGTACTCCACCATCATCATATCTTCTAGGAACTCTTTTTCTCGTACGAACAGTTGGAGGAAAGTAGTATGATGTGAAGTTAGATGTTTCGGCTGTCAAACTCCCCGCAACTATTGAACCTTCCATCTTTGCAAGATTTCTTGCTTTCCCCTTCAAATGTTTCATCTGTCGCTCATACGGATACATCCATCCGTTGTGAACAGGTCCATGAAGCAATGCTTCATACGGTAGGTGGACAACTAGATGCTCCATGACGTAAAAAAATGAAGGAGGAAATATTTTCTCTAGGTTGCACTATATGATCGGAATGTTATGATGAAGTTGTTCGATGACTTCTTCCTTGAACGTACGTGTGCTAAGATCTCTGAAAAATGCGCTGATGGCTGTATATTGCAAAAGTAATCAAATTAATAACATTTCATAAAATATGTATATATATTATAAAATTATAATTACATGCAAGTGCTTCTTGGACATTGGCTGGAAGGAGCTCGACAATAGCAAATGGAAGTAGTCGTTGCATAAACACATGACAATCATGACTCTTCATTCCGAAGAACTTTTGACCTCGTTCAACACATCTTGACAGATTTGAAACATAACCATCAGGAAACTTAACTTCTGATGCAACCCAGTCAAACAAGGTTGTTTTGGCTTCTGATGACAACCGGAATATGAGAACAGAAACGTTTCCATTGCTCTTGATATGTAACTCACTTCTTGAGCAAATATCAGGTAAGTCCATCCTTGACTTTTTGTTATCTTTTGTCTTCCCAGGGACGTTAAGTAATGTATTCATGATGTTCTCAAAAAAGTTCTTCTCAATATGCATGACATCCAGATTGTGGCGTAAGAGAAGATCCTTCCAATAGGGTAGCTTCTAAAATATACTCTTCTTATGCCAATTGTGAGAGACACCATACCCATCAGACATATTTCCAGGAACATGCCAATTTCCTCCAACTTTAACTGTTTTCCGAGCTCCGTAATAATCAATGTCTGCTTCGATCTGCTGGCCGGTGAGATATGGAGGAGGACCGTCTCTGACAATTTTTTTGTGCCGAAACAATGTCTTATTTCTTCTGTACGGATGGGCAAGTGGAAGAAAGCGACGATGACAATCAAACCAACAACTCTTCCTACCATTCTTCAGTTGAAAAGCATCTGTCGATCCAAGACAATATGGACAAGATAATCTTCCATGTGTTGTCCAGCCAGACAACATCCCATAAGCAGGGAAATCACTTATCGTCCACAGCAGAACTGCTCGCATCGTAAAATTGTTTTTCAAGGAACAATCGTACGTCCTCTCACCCCTTCTGGCCACAATTGATTTAGCTCTTCTATCAACGGTTGAAGAAAGACATCAAGAGACCGTTTTGGATGCTTCGGCCCATGGATTAATATGGTCAAAAATAGAAATTTTTGTTCCATGCACATATCTGGCGGTAAATTGTACGGCATAAGAATGACTGGCCACAAAGAATATTGTCTACCAGATATTCCAAATGGACTAAATTCATCGGTGCATAACCCAAGATAGACATTCCGAATATTTGTAGCAAAATCTGTGTGTACCTTGTTGAAATGTTTCCACGCTCTTGCGTCTGATGGATGTGCAACCTCACCATCTCTCTGGACATGTTCTGCATGCCACCTCATCGACGCAGCAGTCCTCTCAGATTGATATAATCTTTTCAATCTATCTGTAATTGGTAGGCACCACATCCTTTGGTACGGTACCCTATTCCTCCCACGGCCTTGCTGTTTGAATCGTGGTTTTTTGCAGAATCGACACTCTTCTAACTTGTCATTTTCTTTCCAGTAGATCATGCAGTTGTTGATGCAAACATCAATCATCTCCGAAGGCAACCGAAGACTATAAACCAATTTCTGAATCTCATAATAAGATTAAGCAGACACGTTGTCTTCTGGTAAATACTCTTTAAACAACTCCGCCCATGCATCCATGCAATTCTCAGGTAAATTATGATCCCTTTTAATATTCATCATCCTAGCTGCTAGAGACAATTTAGAGAGACCTTCTCTACAACCAGTGTAGATTGGTTGATTTGCAGCATCTAGCATTTCATAAAACCTTTTTGCATCCAAATTAGGTTCTTATACATTTCCAGTTCCATCAGCTATTGTTGTAGTTGTTTCTAAAAATGCATCACTAATCATATCTTGAACCCTATCATGATCTACCATCTGCTCCTGATCTTGATGATAATTATATTCATTATGCAAATGATTCGGTTCTTCACTATGATGAGCATCCTCAAAATTATTATTACTACTACTAGCTTCATTTCCCCCATAACCCTCTCCATGTTGATACCAAATGTAGTACTGTGGTGTAAATCCTCTGTTTACTAAATGCTTTCATACAGTTTCACTACGTGCAAATTTTGAATTCTTGCATTTCCGACAGGGGCAGAACATCTTACCGCTTTCCTGCGTGATCGGTGTACAGCCCGCCTAGTGTATGAATGTCTCTAGCCCGCTCAGAAATGTGTTCGTCACCCTCCCGTCGGAATCTTTGTGCAAATACATCCTACTCCGTAACTCGTAAATACTACCGCCACCGACTATTTTTTTCTTAGATTTTTTTTTGAAATCTTTTTTTTTCTGATTTTTTTTCGGATTTTTTTTTTCCGTTTGTGTGTTGTGAGGAAGAGAGTTGTGGGATATGACATATATATAGAGAGAAATTTTCGAGTTGGGTAGTTGAAATATAACAACGATTTTACAAGGAATGTTTTACATGGATTTTACATGGTTTTAACATAATATTTACAACGATTTTACGACGAAATTAGGTAAGTTAAAGCACATTGAATACACGTTTTCACCTAAATATAACGGTAACATGTTTCGTTGTAATGTCGATCTAACGATTACGACGTATTTCTCATTCCACGTACTTTCGTCGTAAACTTACATGGATTTTACGACGAACATATTTCGTCGTAAATTTACATGGCGTTTACGACGAAAGTTGGACTCCTCGTAACTGCGTTGTAAACACCATGTAAATTTACGACGAAATATTTTCGTCGTAAATCTTCGTTGTTATGGACACGTTTTCTTGTAGTGGATATGAGTTTTTTTTTAAATCTATTTTGTGAATTCAGTGAAGTATATAAGTGTCAATTAAAAAATATGGACATCTGTAAAAATTAGTTTCACTCCAGATACATATCTAAGAATAAAAATTTTAAAGAAAATCACCGGTAAACTCTATTCACTTGTTAGCGTTCAAATCAAATATATGAAACTGTTATAGAATATAAGTGCAGAACCAAAATATAAATATATGTCTAGTATATTCACCAGCTCGGTCTAAAAATCATCTAATTCTAAAACAACAAAAAAATTAATTATTTTATTAACCTACGCTTTTGAGGTTTAGCTAGTTAAGAGTATACCGATAAAAAATATTTATAATACTTTACCATATATATGTAAATTGTGTATAAACCAAGAACTGTTTGATTTATTAAATGATAAATTAGAAAAATTATAATAAATAGTTTAAAATATTTCATTCTTACAATTATAATAGATAGATAGAGTATTAAGAAGAAACAAATATTAGAATGATCATTCTTCGAACAAACTCAAAAGGAGGTGATTGAATTCTTTTCATGATATTTCATTAAAAGCTTTTAGAAATAAAAATCAAGACTAAATTATTTAATCTGAATAAAATAATATATATATTTATTCCAATATTAAAAATCACTTTTATTTGAAGAAGCGTAGTCTTGGGATTTTCAGGACCAAATAACATATTAGAAACCATCTATTTAAAAAATAACTTGTATACATAAAAATATATACATTAAAGTAAGCATGTAAATCAAAAGCTATACATTTTGTTTATTACAATCATGTTTTTGGTAAATAAATCAAAACAATCATTTTATTTACTTTATATGGTATATAATCAAACTTTAATGATATTGACATAAATATATATAGTATATTTTAATATAAAAATATTTATTATTGACACTTCATACTCATATGATTTTATTAACATTTGTATATTTGATGTAACAAAAATTTAAACCGTTAATCACAAAAATTTTAATGTGAGATTTTTTTGAATACAAATTTCAAAATTAAAATATTAAGATCTCAATAATATTTCAATACAAATTTTGAAATTAACATATTTTTATATTTTTATATAGTATATAATTTAATTTAAATGATATTAATATATATATATATATGAATATCTATTAATGAGACCTCATATTCAAACGATTTATGATCATTTGTATCTTGCTTGAACAACAAAAAGTTAAACCATTGATTACAAAATTATCAATGTGAGATTTTTACCTTTTTTACTAATTTATAGTCATTCAAAAAAAATATAACTTATAAAAAAAAATCTAATTTTTTTTATTATATGTTTAATGTGATTGTTTAATTTTTAATAATATAATATTAAAAAGAAAAAGGAGAATACCAAAATTGTTATCAAATATGTATTATTCATAATCATTAACTGTCATATATATGTTAATCATATTAGATAATTTCGTAGATATTATCTAAGGAAAGAATTGAGAATAATCTTTTGTATACTACTAATCAATTTGATAATTAGTTTAATAAAAAATATAATATATATTTATATGGACCAACTTATTTTCTAAGGATTCTAAGAATAATCTTAGTGATGACACGTGACTACGAAAACATGTTGGGTATGAATGGTGACCAAAGAACGTCGATGAATAATGCATTCCCTAACGTTCCTAAAATAAAATCACCATTCACAAGGAATAATAATTCCCTCTCATTCCCTTTCATTTCTTTTTTGTGGAGAATTAAAGAACAAAATTATTCTTTGTTAAATTTGATAAAGAACAATCATTATTTTTCATTCCTGCTATTTTATTTCCGTATATTTCTTTTTTATTTGTTTTTCTTGTTTTCTGAATGGTCACCGATCACATTCGTTGTAATATATAGGGGACTGAAGCAACATTATTTTTAAAGCGGTGCGAAATTTGGTGGACCCCAACCACATGTTATCAGTCAATATCAATTTGTAAGAAGCAGTATGTTTTTCATTTTTGACAAAAACCCAATAACAAGGCGATTCAGTTTTTGTGAAGAAAATTTGTAATTTACGGTGAACAATAAAACTACTAGTATTTAGAATTTGAATAGTGACGGTAGAATTGTAAAATAAGCATTGCAGAATAAAAGTGCAGTAAAGTGTAGCTATAGTTCATGTGTTATGTGGGATAAATGCGGTTTTCATAGAATAAGCGGTACAAAACAATGTTAGGAGAAAAATATTTTGTTGTTTTGCTAGTTAAATATTAAAACTAAGATGATTTTTCATTCAACTTTTTTTTAAAAAACAAGATTTGGAATTGAACCATGTCACCGGTTTTAACGAGTTTGACTCATTGTGATTAATTTTTTTGGCTTAACTCGAATACAGTTAATCAATTTGTATGATTTATATAATCAGTTCTTATAATTTCAAATTCTAAAGGTATTTTGTATATAATGTTGACTATTTTTTTTATAAATTTTCTAAAATAATCTTCATTATTTATCATTGTTAATATTTTTAAAAGTACAACTTTATAAAACCGCATTTAAAACATTCATACTGCACTAAATACTAGTGGTTTTACTGTTCACCATAAATTACAATTTTTCTTCACAAAAATGTACTGTATTGTTGTCGCATTTTTGTCAGAAAAAATGAAACATGTACCACCTTTTACAAATTGGTTTTGATTAATAACATGTAGCTAGGGTTTACCAAAACATGTACCGCTTTAAAAATAACGCTGCTTCTATTCATATATTTAGGTACTATGAATGTTCTTATGTACATTTTTATAAAAGTTATACTTCTAAAAATACTAAAATGATAAATAATAAAGATTATTTCAGGAAATTTTGAAAAGCTATTCAAAATGATATAAAAATAAAATAAAAAATTAAATTTTCAAATTATAAGAATTAATTATATAAATCATACAATTTGATTAATTTTATTAGAGTTAGGACTAAAAATTGATCAAAAAGCTAGTTAATTAGTTAGAACCATTGACATGATTCAACACCAAAAATCAATTTTAAAAATTTGAGTAAAAAATAAAAAAAATTGAAAAAACATTTCACATAGCAAAACCTCAAAATATTTTTTTTTCCAATCAAACATTATTTCGTACCGCTTAGTTTTTTCTCTAATTTATATATTCTAACGTTTATAGTTTGTAAATTTTATTTTCAATGCATCAAAATAAAAATTTCATGTATTTATATCGGATGAAAAATTCTTTATTATATGAAAAAATCACAAATACATTACAAAAGATTTGAAAATTAATAATAT
This sequence comes from Brassica napus, assembly GCF_020379485.1. Taxonomy (NCBI): domain Eukaryota; kingdom Viridiplantae; phylum Streptophyta; class Magnoliopsida; order Brassicales; family Brassicaceae; genus Brassica; species Brassica napus. The sequence continues at coordinate 31,325,040 of NC_063444.1, forward strand.
TTATATTGGTAGTTTAATAATGTGAAAAAAATTTGTCGACCAAATTTTCATTAGTTGGAAAAAGTCTAAGATAGACATTACAAGTGGTAGAAATCTAACCATTTACAATTTAATATTTATAAAGCCTAAATAAGCTCACTCAAATTTTTTAAAGGAGAAAACTCAAAAATGCCATATTGTGTAATACATACGGTTGATGAGCTTAAGGTTCCGTCGGTCTCTCAGACCGCTTTGAACTCCGCCACCAAGTTTATCCAACCAACGATGATCTTTTTTCAACAGATACGATGCAAATCTCTTAGATTGAAGCTTGGTAGCTCGTAAGGAGCTCCTCCTCTATCTCTCCTCTTCGATGGAAGCTTCACCGTTTACCTAACATTAGGTTCACTAGAATCGATATGACAATAAAATATTAATCTTACAAAAAAAATAAATAAAAGCAGTAATAGAACAAAAGGAGTGTTGCTCAAAGAAAAAAAGAATAAGAGGAGATAAAATTTACAAACAAAGTTATCATAAAATATCTGAAGAATTAAAACAAAAACTAATCCGATTTTGAAAAGATACAAAACCAGAACTTTTTTCATCCAAATCAAGTATGAATCGAAAAAAGAAAACCACCAAAACCTATATAAACATCTCCAATTAAAAAAAAAAAGCTTCTGATTTTTAAATAAAGCACATCATGAAAATTTCAATGAACTCGAAATCACACACATTCTCCCTCTAAATTATAGGCAAGAGAAAATAGAGAGAACTATGCATTAATAAGTTTTATCTCACATTTTCGGTTATGTTTTTTTTGGAACTAAGTTTGTAGCTTAGTTTATAACATTGGTAAAAAAAAAACATATTTAAACTTCAATTCACATATTTGAAGTTCAAATATTTAAAGTTCAAATATGTATCATCTCACACTTTCTGTTATGTATTTTTGGAGCTAAGTTTGTAGCTTAGTTTATAACATAATCCATGTTTCTATTGAAAATGGAATCATATCATTAAAATCTGATTTGATAAAATGCTCAAAAACTACGCAATATATACTGTATTTTAAGTCGGGTGAATTTAGTCGACGAGAATGTTTTTTCTTAGATGAATGATAACATAAAGCTTTCTGTTAAATTATTTATGACGTTCTTGACCATAACAAATTATCTTATTTTTCTATATTAAAAAAAAAAGGGCAAATCTCTAAAATAGCACATTTCTAAGTTTATATCACAAAAATAGCACTCAAAAACTAAAATGACCAAAATAGCACCTTTCTAAGTTTATCCTTTGAAAATTTTAATTTTTTTATTTTTCAAAATTTGAAATCTTATCCCCAAAACCTCATTTCTCAACTCTAAACCCTAAACCCTAAACTCTAAACCCTAAACCCTAAACCCTAAACTCTAAACCCTAAACCCTAAACTCTAAACCCTAAACCCTAAACCCTAAACTCTAAACCCTAAACCCTAAACTCTAAATCCTAAAACCCACCCTTTAACTCTAAACCCCACCCTTTAACTCTAAACCCTAAGTTTGTGACTTTTGATAAAACATTAAGTGCTATTTTTGTGACTTTTGACCTTGAGTGCTAGTTTGAGAACAAAAACTTGATTTAGTGCTATTTTTGTCTTTTTCTCAAAAAAAAACTACTTATCACATTTGTGTAAAATTTCAGTATATTGTTGAAATTTGAAATCTTTGTTAAGGGAGAATTGCCAAGTGTGACTCAAAACTTGGAGTCAAACCCAAAACAATACTTCAACTTGGGTCAAAGACAAAAGTAACCTAAAAGGCTATTGAAATTACAACTATCCCCTTGTGACCAAACAAAAAAACGGAATTTTTTTTACGTTTCTACCCCTCGCAAGTCGTCTGTTTAGACGACTTGAAAATAAGTCGTCCAGACGACTTAACTGAAAGTCGTCTGGACAGTTAGTCTTAAACATAATTTAAAAATTTTGTAAAAAATATTTTGATAAGTGAAAAATGGGAATTATGTAATTAAGATATGTCTTAGGAGGTATAAATTAAGATATAACAAATTTCAATTGTTTTCAGCATAGATGAGTGAAAGTAGTGAGTCATGATATTCTTTAGTTTATGTTTCATCAACATATGTTGTAGTATTGTATGTGTTCTTAGGGTTAGATTTTGGAAAGCATTAAAACCGTTTTTGAAAATTTTTAAAATTACTTATGCGTGTTCATTTCTGTGTATAGTAAACACTATTTAAGTATAATTTGATTTTATAACGTGGTTAGTTAGTTAATCTAGTCATTTTAGTTTAGAGGTTCATTTTAGGGTCTAGGACGACTTAATATTTTGTCGTCTGAAAACAGACGACTAAATATTAAGTCGTCTGTTGTACATTATCAGCCAGAATAAGTCGTCTAAACCGGACCAAACCTTAAAGTTTACCAATGTACTTTTAAAGCTAACCGGATTATTTACCCAATATATAAGGTGATTTTTTCTTTTTTTGTTTCATTTTTCGCGAAATTCAGAAACCCTAACAGTTCTCTCTCAAAGGCGATTTCGAATTCCCACGATTTCCGAACAAACCATCGTTCTCAACGTCGGCTATCTATCTCACTTCATTCTCACCGTTGTCGCCGCAGCTTCTTCTAACCCTAGCGCCGCCGATTCCTCTAAACCCTAGCGCCGCCGATTCCTCTAAACCCTAGCGCCGCCGATTCCTCTAAACCCTAGCGCCGCCGCTTCCACTATTTCCGAACAAACCGTCGCCCTCGCCACCGTGGTCACCAACGTTCTCACCGCCGCTTCCTCTAAACACTAGCGCCGCCGCTTCTTCTAAACCCTAGCGCCGCCGCTTCTTCTCTGTAAACCTTAGCGCCGTTTCTCTGTAAACCCTAACGCTGGTAAGTCATCAATCTCGAGGAAAAGATGAACATAAAACGTTGTCTCTATCAATTTACTCATTCTCACCGTTTCACGTTTATTTTTTCAGATCTATAACCGCAATGACGAGTACTCCAACTCCTTCTGCGACTAATCAGGTCCGCTTTGTACTGGAAGACTTGTAAGTAATTTAAGTCGTCTGGAAAGTCTTCCAACTGGACGACTTAGTAGATGACTTAAATATAAGTCGTCCATTTGGAAGACTTTCCAGACGACTTAATTATAAGACGTCTACTAAAATGTGACGTTACCCAAGAGATGGTTTCTTTCTGGGGGATGCTGGGAGTTCATCTGGAAGCTGGGCCAACTACTGATCAGATAATAGCAGCACTGAAGAGATGCGGGGATTGGTCCAGGGAAGATCGCAAGCGGCTCGCGTACCTCTCCATCTTCACTGGATTCATTGAAGGGAGAAAGTTTTCAACCGCTACACGATCTACTCTGGCAAGGCTAGTGATGGATTTAGAACGGTTTGAGAATTATCCATGGGGGAGAGTCGCGTTTAAGGTGCTGATGGACTCTTTGTGGAACAAAGAAATTACTGGCTGTTACACCGTGGATGGGTTTATACAAGTTCTTCAGGTCTGGGCGTACACAGCTATGCCGGAATTGGGTGCTAGTATTGGTGGTCCCAGAGCAGACAGTCCGTCTCCACCGATACTGGCTTACGAGGGCAGCAGAGGCCGCAGATCAATGAAAGCTGCTATCTTGAGTCAAGTATTTACTTCAATCCAAAAGACTGCGCAGACGACTTATAATAAGTCGTCTGGAAGGTCGTCCAGCTGGACGACTTATCGGACGACTTAATTAAGTCGTCTGGAAAGTCTTCCCAGCTGGACGACTTATCGGACGACTTAATTAAGTCGTCTGGAAAGTCTTCCCAGCTGGACGACTTATCGGACGACTTAATTAAGTCGTCTGGAAAGTCTTCCAGCTGGACGACTTATTAGACGACTTATTATAAGTCGTCTGTTTGTAGACGACTTATAATTAAGTCGTCTATTTAGTATTTTTTTTTCAAATATCTAACTCGATTCTTCTATTTACTGCAGACCCGCGTGATCAACTTTGTTGAGAAGGACATTAGTGAAATGTGGCCAAAATGGGACTCTGATGTTGAGGACCTGCCCGCGGAGAACATCATTAAAGTCATGTATGAGCGGAGACCGTGGAAGTGGACCATGGATTGCTGGGAAGTCACTGGTACTAAGGTCTATACAAAACCTAAGGTTGTGACTCCATCGAAGAAAGCCAAAGAGATGGTTGTGTTGGAGGAGGAGGAGGAGGAGGAGGAAGACAATCCAAGACCTCGGAAGAAAGCTCGTAAAGAGGCTCCTAAAGTGGCTAGTGAAGAGGCTAGAGAAGAGGCTAGAGGGGTGACCAGAGAGGATTTGGAAATTATGTTCAAGGGCGTAGCTGACTGCATGAAAGAAGGGTTTAAGAAGTGCATCATGGAGTTTAGGAAGTTGTCCGATAGATTGGAAGCTGTGGAGAAGAAGGTTGGTGTCACCAATCAGGCTACCCCTCCACCTCTAACCAATCAGGCTACCCCTCAAGATAAACAGCCTACCCCTCTTGCCAAAGAAACCGGAGGTAGTAACAAACAGGCTACCCCTCATGCCAATGAAACCGTGGTTAGTAACCAGCCTCCTCATCAAACCAAACAGCAGCCTCCTCCTCCTCAAAAGAAACAGCCTCCTCCTCCTCCTCAAAAGAAACAGCCTCCTCCTCAAAAGAAACAGCCTCCTCAAATCAAAGAGGTTAGTATCAAATCCAGGGTTAACTAGTTGTCCAGACGACTGTAAAAGTTGCCTGGACGACTAGTTGACCCTGGACGACTTAAACGTAAGTTGTCTGGACGACTAGTTGACCACGGAAGACTTAATTTTAAGTCGTCCAGGGTCAACTAGTCGTCCAGACGATTTATATTTAAGTCGTCCAGGGTCAACTAGTCGTCCAGACAACTTTTATTTAAGTCGTCCAGGGTTAACTTGTGTGCAACTTTTATTGCAGAGATGGTTGCCGGAGGATACAGCAACCGAGGCGAACTCGGTATATAAGATCTTGCCGGAGGATAAAGCAGATGGTGTCACCTCCAAAGAGATTGTTGCTGTCACTTCCACCGATCACCAACCGAGCCTCGCTTCCACCGATCAACAACCGAGCCTCGCTTCCACCGATCAACAACCGAGCCTCGCTTCCACCGAGCCAAGCGATCCAGTTTCAGAACCGAGCCTGGTTGTATTGGACAAGCGTGCAAAGAGTAAACGAGCGAAGAAACCTGCTCCCACTGTGAGATCTCCTTATACGGCAGAGAAAAAAAAAGATAAAGTGGCAGCCTATAATCCATTTCCGCCAGTAAACAAAGATAAGTTGAAGGAACTCGCTGATTGGTTGAAAACTGATCCGTAAGTGATTGCTTTACCCATAATAGCTTGATTTAGTCGTCCAAAACTGATTGCTTTTTTGTTTGCAGTCATTATTCAACTAAGACTGAGGACAAACCACGTACATCACCAACAAGGTGGTACCACTTCCTCCGGACAGCCAGAGAATGGCTGGAAGACTGCGTAAGTCTTCTGCACACGATTTAAGTCGTCTACAAAGTCGTCCAAGTAGACTACTTTCCAGACGACTTAAAGATAAATCGACCACGTAGACGACTTATATTTAAGTCGTCTGGTAACTTCTAACTTGTTATATTTAATATGCAGCATATAGATGTTTGGATTAATGTGCTAAGGCAGAGGTATCAGGAGAACCCACAAGCTTTCAGGAGCGAGCGAATGTGCTTCCTGGATCACAACTTTTCCCAGTCTTGGAGAGAGCAGTATCAGCTCTTCAAAACATCGGAACCTGATCACAAAGGTTTAGGAAGAGTTCTACCTGGTGGGGCGTCGAATTTTTATGACGGATCAATACCTTCATTTTGCCAATCAAACAAGAAGTGGGGGGAGGACATTGATGATATCTATGCGCCAGTGAACTTGAACGACAAGCATTGGGTTGCTATTTGGATATCGATCCCTAAGAGGCACATAGTCGTCTGGGACAGCATACCTTCATCTAGTGTACCAGACGCATGGGATGCGATAATGGAGCCTTTTCTCCAGATGGTCCCTTATCTGCTTGTTGAGTGCGCAGCCACCGACGAAATACGGGTCAAATACGGGTTGGAGCCATACACATATGAGAGACCGCTGAAAGGTGTACCCACGGCCAACAATGGTGATTGTGGCGTGTACGCTGTAAAGTACATTGAATGTCATGCTCTTGGGGTCTCCTTTGACCCTAAAGACTTTGCTAGGTGCAACGCGAAGAAAATGAGGGATAATATGGCGGTGGATATATGGAAGGAGCTTGTTGATCAGCATTTGAAAGAAAATGTGGATGGTGATAAGTTCGTGGGCATGTATGATTAGATTTGTGTTTGTATTTGAACTTGTCTTTGTATTTGAACATGATTTTTTAACGAGCGAAGTATTTGTATTTCAGCTTGTCTTTGTATAGATTTGTAAATATATAAGTTGTCTGGAAGAAATAAGTCGTCTGGAAGGTTTTCCAACTGGACGACTTACAAATAAGTCGTCTAGAAGGTTTGGACGACTTATTATAAGTCGTCTGGAAGGTTTTCCAACTGGACGACTTACAAATAAGTCGTCTAGAAGGTTTGGACGACTTATTATAAGTCGTCTGGAAGGTTTTCCAACTGGACGACTTACAAATAAGTTGTCTAGAAGGTTTGGACGACTTATTATAAGTCGTCTGGAAGGTTTTCCAACTGGACGACTTACAAATAAGTCGTCTAGAAGGTTTGGACGACTTATTATAAGTCGTCTGGAAGGTTTTCCAACTGGACGACTTACACTGGACTTCTAAAAATAAAATACACTGGACGACTTACACTGGACTTCTAAAAATAAAATACACTGGACGACTTAGTAGAAGGTAGTCTAAAAATAAAATACAATTGAAGGGATAGTAGAAGGTAGTCTAAAAATAAAATACACTTGAAGGGATAGTAGAAGGTAGTCTAAAAATAAAATACACTTGAAGGGATAGTAGAAGGTCGTCTAAAAATAAAATACACTGGACGACTTAGTAGAAGGTCGTCTAAAAATAAAATACACTGGACGACTAAAAATTTAGTCGTCTGGACGGGTAATCAAGACTGGACGACTTAAATTTAGGTCGTCTGGAGAACTAGTCAACTGGTTGTGTACATTGTGGTTTCGTATGGCCAGTTTCCTTGCAGTTTGAGCATCTCCGTGCCCTGTGTTTCTTCCTGGGTTTGTGTCCTCTCATCCTAGATAGCTCCAACCAAGATTGCCATCTTGATTTCTTCGGTCTCCCCCGACCACGCTTTAGTTCTGGAGGAAAGCATTCTCGTTCCTCAATATGTTGTGACACGATAGGATATATATTCTCTGAGTATCCTGCATACAGATAATTCTTTGAGTACAGTGGACATACAAGTGTGGAGATATGCAAACCAGCATGTGTTCCAGCAGCTATAGCATGAGAGCAAGGTATTTTCTCCACTCCATAGACACCACAATCACACTTTGCATGTTCCAAATCAACCACACAGTCCATTTTGCCACCTTTGACAAAGAAATGCCATCCATCAATTGGTTCGACCGTCATCGTATCCGCTATCTCTTCTCGAACAGCAAGCAAGTATTCAACACCCCCGCTATGTTCAGTTGTGAGACTCAAAGCATCTTGTCTCCTTTTCCAATACCATTTTCCTAACTTCTGCCTTATGAACTCCAGCAGGAACGTAATCGGAAATCCTCTTGCTCGCTTCAGTGCGGAATTAATAGATTCAGCAATGTTGCTTGTTTTTATGTTGAACCTGTTCCCCTTACAATAAACCCTTGACCATAGCCTGACGTCGGCTTTCTCCAAATACGTTGCAAGTTCCGGGTTTGCACTCCGTATCTCAGCCATGTACCGGTCAAAATCGTAAACCGTGTGAGCATAAGCAGCCCCTTTCACCAAGTACATGAGATGTTTCCCTTTAAACTTTTTGACAATGTTATCTTGAAGGTGATAATAACATATTCCTCGGGTTGCCCAAGGAAACACCTTATCACACGCACTTTTAATGGCCTTGTGCCGGTCGGAGACTATCACCAGAGGCTTGTCATGAGATATACAACTAGCCAATTTTGTGAAAAACCATTCCCAAGAAGGTACATCTTCCTCATCCACGATCCCAAAAGCCAATGGGAATATCTGAAAATTGCCATCTTGTGCGGCTGCAACTAACATAGTTCCTCCATACTTTCCACTTAGGTGAGTTCCATCCACCACAATGACCCTTCTCTGATACTTAAAACCTTTGATAGAAGCTCCAAAAGAGAGAAATAGATACTTAAATCTTTTCATAGAATCAAGTTCTATCGCCGTGATAGAATCAGGATTTGCAATGGAGATTTGCTCGAGATATGATGCCAGACGCGAATACCCTTCTTCTGCTGATCCTCTCACCAATCTTTGTGCATATAACAGTGCTCTGTATGAAGTGGTGTAATCAAGCGCCATGCCAAACATGTTCCTCATTGCATCAGTGATATGCTGCGGAGTTATCCCATCAATGATTCCAACACGATCAATGAAAAGACTACCTACATACTTCGGAGTACAGTGTCTCCGCTGAGCGATTCGGTCTCCCGCTGAGCATAAATGTTTTTCCACATACTTTGTTACCCAAAACGTGTTTGTCCCATGTTTGACACTCGCTCTGACCTTCCATCCACAATAGCTAACCCGACATGTTGCCACAACGAGAGTTTTCGTTGATTTGTATAATCTGAAAGAAAACTTACCCCTCACTGCTGCCAACCGCAGCTCTGAAAGCAGTGCACCCTTGCTAACAAAACTCTGGTTGACATAGATACTGGTACCATTCGATTTTCCTCCTTCAATAGCATTTGTCTTAGCATATGTCTTTTGGATTTCTTCAAAACAAATATTATCATCATCTTCCTCGTCCTCATCTGGAACCTTTCCATAAAGACTGTAATCCCCACCATTCTGATCCGTTTCACCAACAATAGAATTATCAGCATCCTCCTCCCCATTTTCCTCCTCCCCATCTTGATTTTCATCTTCAACAAACTCATTATCACCAACATCTTCAAAACATTCATCAGCTTCATCATCATCACCAACATCTTCTTCCCATTCACCAGCTTCATCATCATCACCAACATCTTCTTCCCATTCACCAGCTTCATCATTATCACCAACATCTTTTTCCCATTCACCAGCTTCATCAATATCCCTTTTCTCTGAAACCGTTTCGACCTTGCTGCGGCTTGATACACAAAGACATACTCTATGGGTTTTGAGTATCTCCAGCAAGTTTCGAACTTGTCTATCACTTGTAACATGAATGGGAAGACTGCCTGGAGCCATCATCATTTCTGCTGGTAATGAGTAGCTAATCTCCACACTCACTGTTCTCATGTCCAGGTTATAATCTTCTTGAGCCATTGCAACAAGTTCAGCATGTGTTGAATCTTCATTCAATAAAAACAATCTTGCTCCTTTGAGATCATCAACCACAAAATCCCAACGGAAATCTCTCAACAACCATTCTCCATACACTGCATGTAACTGAAAAATCATCTGCAAATATTCAAAATAAAACACATTAGTAAACATAGAGAAAATGAAGAAGTTCAATAAACATTGCCGCAGACGACTTAGCATTAAGTCGTCCAGAAGACTTAAAGGTAAGTCGTCTAAAGAGGTCACTTTTGCAATTGAAAATTAAAAGGGACGACTTAATTCTAAGTCGTCCGGCTTTGTTTGTTAAAAAAAAAACTTCAGACGACTTATATATAAGTCGTCTACGAGAAACGGGCTAGTTTTGCATTTGACCGAATCGTGTCAGATCTTTGACTATTTCTGGACGACTTATAATTCAGTCGTCTCTGGGAAAGTTAAAATTTCAATATTTTATGAAAACTTGACGACTTACGTGTAAGTCGTCCTAGGTTAGTTTTGTAATTGAAAAATAAAACTTGAAATTTAACTTTCTCCAGACGACTTAGATGAAAGTCGTCCAGCTAAACGACTTAATTTAAGGTCGTCCGGGATAAGCAAGGTTTGACCAGAAAATTGGGAAAAATTCTGGACGACTTTGCTTTCCCCGGACGACTTTAAATTAAGTCTTCTGGAGGGACGACTTTATATTAAGTCGTCTGGTTAAAGTTAAATTATGAAGTTTTATTTTTCAATTACAAAACTAACCTAGGACGACTTACACGTAAGTCGTCAAGTTTTCATAAAATATTGAAATTTTAACTTTCCCAGAGACGACTGAATTATAAGTCGTCCAGAAATAGTCAAAGATCTGACACGATTCGGTCAAATGCAAAACTAGCCCGTTTCTCGTAGACGACTTATATATAAGTCGTCTGGAGTGTTTTTTTTTAACAAACAAAGCTGGACGACTTAATTTAAGTCGTCCGTTTGACCAGAAGACTCATCAGTAAGTCTTCTACATACAGATGACTTACTAGTAAGTCTTCTACGCGAACAGATCTTGAAAAAAAATTCAAATTCGTACCTTAAACTAGGTGAGATGACTTCGTTTGCACACAGGGTCTTCTCCAACCACCCATAACCTCAAACGAAAGCAACCGTAAGTCAAAACGAAAGAAATATGGCTCTGTCAACCATAGCCCATATTTTGAATCAAAAGCTTGAGTTTTTGGATGAATATAGAGAGAAAGTGAAAGAAATGTTGTTTTTAGTTCATAACAATTGAAACAGAGAGAGTGTAAAGAGATTTACGTCCATTAAAGGGCATTAAAAGCTTCAAACAGTTCGTACAAGGTTGTTGCCACTATTCATTGCAGTGGCAATATTGTAAATACTTGAAGAAGATGAGGTTGAGACAGTAAAGAAGCCATTTACGAAAAAAAAAAAAATATTAATTGTATTTTCGTAGATAAAATGCAGGTGTGGGGTTAAAATCTCAAAAAAAAATGGAGTCAAAAGAAAATGTTAGTTTTATGTTTGACTCCAAGTTTTGAGTCACTTTTGCAAAAAGCCCCTTTGTTAATTAATTATGACGTGGTTCGGTGTTACATGACTTGTCTTCGCTCGCTCATTCTCTCCCCGACGAAGAAACAAATCTTAGCTTAGCACCGCCGCGAGACCGAATTCGATATTCCGGTTATCTCCCACCGCCCGTGTGGCTGGCTATCGATTCCGATTCTTGTCGGATCTAGTGTCTCCCTTTCTTCGTCCAGATCTCGTACTATTAAATCTGCGATGGAGGCGATCGATGAGTTGTCTCAGCTTTCGGATTCGATGAGACAAGCGGCGGCGCTGCTCGCTGACGAAGATCCCGACGAGAGCTCTTCTTCTAGGCGCCCGGCTACTTCTCTCAACGTGGTTGCCCTAGGGAATGTGGTTGGTTTCCTCCTTCTCTTTTTTCTTCTCTTCGATGCGCTTGTGTTTAGTTTCTATGCTGTGATCGAGTGTAGATTTTGGATGCCGCATAGTGGATCTAGATGAAATGTTCCCAAAAACTAGGAGTTTGGTTTGATTCTGTGAGGTTAATAGGTTGAAGGGAGAATCAAGGTTGATGTGTTTGATATTTGTAACTATGAAGATAAAAGTACGAGCTTTGCTTGTCAGATCAATTGAACTCTCTATTATTTAAAACACACAGAAATAGGAGAATATATTGCTCTTGATATGGGTTAAGTTTTTTACTTTGTTTGCTGGAACAGGGAGCTGGGAAGTCTGCAGTTTTGAATAGCCTCATTGGACATCCAGTTCTGGTAAGTTGTATATTGTGTGTGTGTGCCAGTTTGTTTACTTCACTCTATAGTGATACATTTTATCTGCTACATATTTCGATGGACAGCCGACAGGTGAGAATGGTGCTACACGGGCTCCTATAATCATTGACCTGAGCAGGGAGGAATCACTGAGCAGCAAGGCTATTATCTTGCAAATTGACAATAAATCTCAACAAGTTTCTGCAAGTAAGGCTCCCTATGTGCATTTTTGGATATGATTTGTAAAGCTTTTTCTGCATGTAGGATACAGTGCTTTGGATTATTATTTATGTAATGTTTTCCGTTTCTTTTGTATGGCTGTATTCTAGGTGCCCTAAGACATTCTCTACAGGATAGGCTTAGCAAAGGAGCCACAGGGAGGGGTCGTGATGAAATATACCTTAAACTTCGTACAAGCACTGGTAAGTCCGTTCTTACCTGTGCAATCATTATTGCGAAGCCGCATTTATTGGTCATTCTATTATCAAAGGTAAGTTGGGTATCTGAATGTGTCTCTGACATCAGCGAATGCCTCAGTTGTAATGTGTAACCACGATTAACTAAAATCCACAGCTTCACTTTTTGGGGTAGGATCTGAAGACGATATCCATAATGAAGGATATGATGCATTAACTTAATAGGCTACTCCTAAGAACGTGAATAGTCCACATATCAATTGTTTCCTTACTATTTTCTGTAATCATCCTGACATATTTGTGCCTATTATATTGCAGCTCCGCCATTGAAACTGATTGATTTGCCTGGTCTGGACCAGAGAATTGTTGATGATTCAATGGTAAGGTTATGAACTGCATGATGCCTTTGTCATTCCCTTAGTCAACCTCTCAATCATACACATTCTCAACATTTTTTATTCGACATTCTGGCTGAAAGAGCAACATAGATTCATTTTCATATTTTTCTCGTCGTCGTGTAATTTGTTTATTTATTCTTTTGGCAAGATTGGTGAACATGCACAGCACAATGATGCCATACTGTTGGTTGTTGTGCCTGCTAGCCAGGCGCCTGAGATTTCTTCCTCTCGAGCCCTGAAGATAGCGAAGGAGTATGATTCAGACAGTGAGTACATTAAAATTTTCATCATAGAGACCCTTCATTTTATTTTTGAAGTCCTGCGGTTGCCCTTTACTATATTTGGATTAAACCATTGGATTTTCAAAAATGTACTAAAAAAAAAAATTCACACATTTCCCTGTTTATAGGTACTAGGACCGTAGGAATTATCAGCAAAATTGATCAGGCAGCAGAGAACCCAAAAGCGCTTGCAGCAGTTCAGGCTCTTCTTTCAAACCAGGGGCCTCCAAAAACAACTGATATTCCATGGGTTGCACTTATTGGTCAATCTGTAGCAATTGCATCAGCGCAGTCTGGAGGCAGTGATAACTCTTTAGAAACTGCTTGGCGTGCGGAGAGTGAAAGCCTCAAATCCATTTTGACGGGTGCTCCACAAAGCAAACTTGGCAGAATTGCGCTGGTGGACACCCTTGCTAGTCAGATTCGTAGCAGAATGAAGCTCAGGCTACCAAATATCTTGTCTGGGTATTTCTCTATCCATATGTTTGCTTTAAGATCTCATATTTGCAAATGAAAATGGATTGTTTGTTCTGCATATTTTCGGTACTTGTAGTTTAGATGAGACTTGCAATATGCTGCATGAAAGCCTACCCGTTTTTTTCTAATCTTTGAAGTGGAAATCAATCTTTAGGCTTAGTTACTTGGACTTTCAAGCTCCCATCGTCAGTAACGCACTTCTCATGATATGTACTACAAAGCTTTATCCCAATATGTGATCACTGGTCGATACCTATCCTCCGTGAATCTGCTATGTTTCTTTCATCTCCCATGTGATTACCGTCTTTTTTTTAAGTATTATGGATGATTGTTCAGGGACATGGTTTTGGTTCTTATGAAAATTCTGAACATTCAAATTTTTTTCTTACATGCAGACTCCAGGGTAAGTCTCAAATAGTGCAGGACGAATTATCAAGGCTTGGTGAACAACTGGTTAGCAGTGCTGAAGGTACAAGGGCTATAGCTTTGGAGCTTTGCCGTGAGTTTGAGGACAAATTTCTTCTCCACTTGACTGGTGGTGAAGTGAGTATTTTCCTGCATAAGCTGAACAATACTTTAGTCTGGAAATTTTGAATAAGGGCATATCACCCTCATTGCCTAGTTAAATATCACTGATTAGCTTTTTCGTTGTTCTACTTGTAACGGAAAGGGCTAGTGCTATTTTAATGTATAGGATAAAAATTCCGGAAGTTCGCCTATTAATGAAACTAATATTGGTTGTACCTGCTCTACGTTTCACTGAGCAAGTTTTTGAATTGCATATCTTGTTATTGTGCCTTTCGTGCTGAAGCCACTTTTGGAGCTAGGTAAATTATATTTTTAACAAAATTTTGGTATAGGGAAGTGGTTGGAAAGTTGTTGCAAGTTTTGAAGGAAATTTCCCCAATCGTATCAAGCAGCTTCCATTGGATAGATACTTTGACTTGAATAATGTTAAAAGGGTAGGTTTCCGCATTTCTCTTGTACCAAATCTTATGAACAAGTAAACAATTTAAATGGGAATTTGACAGATTGATTTTCTAACCGTTTCAGATTGTACTAGAAGCAGATGGTTATCAACCTTATCTTATATCTCCGGAGAAAGGGTTGAGATCGTTGATAAAGATTGTTCTTGAGTTGGCTAAGGACCCAGCACGATTATGCGTTGATGAGGTGTGTCTATGTTAGTATTTATAGTTTATATGGTGTTGTCTTCCTCTAACTTGAGCTGTATAGGATTGAAATGCTAAAATTACTAGGTACGAAATATTGGCAATGGCTTGTTACACTTACACATGGTCTGTTAAACACATATTACTATAATATTTTAATTTTCCCGATCTGGATTTATTGGAGTCCTACTCAATCTTATTTTCAATATTGTCACGTTTCATTTTTATTCTGAAGGTTCTTTTTTTCATAACTGGTTTCTTACCTTCTGAACTTTTGATTAGGTTCACCGAGTGCTTGTTGATATAGTTTCGGCTTCCGCTAATGCCACACCTGGTCTTGGGAGATATCCTCCTTTTAAGAGAGAGGTAATAGTGCTTTTTCACTGCTCATTAAGTAGCCTTTTTCATCTTCATAATAGCTGTTACTTTTATTAATATGATCATGAACCAGGTCGTAGCTATAGCAAGTGGCGCACTTGATGGATTCAAGAATGAAGCTAAGAAGATGGTAGTTGCGCTAGTTGATATGGAGCGTGCGTTCGTACCACCTCAGCACTTCATCCGCCTCGTACAAAGAAGGTAACATCAGCTTGCCTGTCTTTGCTTTTCGCTTCTGTTATTTCGAGTGGCTTTATCATATCGTTCTTATTGATCATTATTTTAATTTATTTCTTTAATTGTACGATGGTTTAAACATGTCAAATGGATCTACTTTTGTGGGTGTCACTACAGTTACATATTCACCTTTCTTAGTAGTCCGATAGCTGCAGCATTTTGTCGCACAAGTCCTGAATTTATATCATACACCATTAACAAGCTGTATTATTCTCATTTATGATGCATATTCACTATCGCCTGGTACCGTTTACTATCGTTATCAGAATGGAAAGGCAGCGTCGTGAGGACGAGCTTAAAGGGCGTTCATCTAGAAAGGGACAAGATGCAGAGCAATCTCTCTTAAACAGGGTTTGCCTTTATCTCAAAATGGATCTGGTTTCACTCACTGGATAGTGCTTTCAAACTTTTGTTTCTGCTTGTAAACCAGGCATCTAGTCCTCAGCCAGAGGGGTCATCAACTGGTGGTAGCTTGAAATCATTGAAAGACAAATTTCTTCCGCAAGATAAAGATAAAGACAAAGATAAAGAAACGCCAGAGGTCTCTGGTCTAAAGACTGCTGGACCTGAGGGCGAGATAACAGCAGGTCTTTATTCTATTATAATTCTGTACAGTGGCTGCCTAACAAAGTTCTTTATGCTCCCACCTTGCATTTACTGCTGCTAAGTTCTCTGTCAGTTCAATTGCGTGATTTCTTGGTCTTTTCTATATCCTATCTGCCAATTAAGCTTTGGAGTGATGTAGGATCGGCTTTTCTTGAAATTACTTGTTGATAAAACACCAGCTTCGAAGCTTTTCTTTCTTTCAAATTTGGCGATATCATTTTTTCTTCTTCTTGCCTGCGAGTTTACTTGAACTAGCGCGTGATGCACTTTAATGTGTTTAGCTTGTTATAAAAACCAGCTTCCAAGGTCTTCAACTTTATTTTTATTCTGTTGCACAGGGTACCTGTTGAAGAAAAGTGCAAAGACAAATGGCTGGAGTAGGCGATGGTTTGTTCTGAATGAAAAGACTGGAAAGGTTAGCGTTTATCACAAATATCTGCAAAAGAGAAAGATGTGTGCGTTTTAACTGTTCTACGAGCAGTATATAATCCCTTACACTGAAAACCTTTTCATAACGTTACTGCTGATGAGAAAATTTAGATGCTCCATAATTAACATTTTGCTTTCTTTACTAGAACATTTTTTATGATTGTTGCTGAAGTGATCTGCCTTTGCATTTACCTTTCTTCAGCTTGGTTATACGAAAAAGCAAGAAGAAAGGAACTTCCGTGGCACTGTAACTTTGGAGGTATCATTCTCTTGCAATACCTACTTCTCGTTGGCCGAAGATTGTATCTGCAGTTAAAAGATTAATAATACGATTTCATATTTTACGGTGCTCTTCCACCTGGTGAGGAATGATGGTTACCTGTTACTGTGAAGTTTACTCTTTAGAACGTTTAACTACGGTTACAGCTTATGAGAAAACCGAGATGCTTCGTAAATAACGTTTAGCTTTTGCAATGGTATTAAGGTACACAATACTCGCATGTTTTTTTGTGTCCCATGAAACTCTGTTAATCTGCTCAGGAATGCAGTATTGAAGAAATTTCTGATGATGAAGGAGAAAAATCAAAGAGCTCGAAAGATAAGAAATCAAATGGACCTGATTCAAAAGGACCAGGCCTTGTCTTTAAGATAACCTGCAGGGTCCCATATAAGACTGTACTTAAAGGTATATCAAGCTATTATAAATCTTAGCTGCTTGACCCTCTTTTTGTGCTGTGTTGTGTAAGCAAGTCTTAAAAATCTCTTATGCTGCAGCTCACAATGCGCTGGTTCTGAAGGCCGAGAGCATGGTTGATAAGAATGAATGGATTAACAAGCTGCAAAAGGTTATCCAAGCCCGAGGAGGCCAAGTAGGTGGCGCTTCCATGAGGCAAAGTCTTTCAGAAGGTTCACTTGTAAGTGACACAAAGAAACTATTTCGCTTGTTAAGTGAATTTTTCTTATCCCTTTCCCTTAAGAAGTTAAAATCCTTACAATATGTTGGTTAGCTGATCTTAATCCTGTATCAAGATCATGATGATAAAGTCTTTGTTGTAAATCTCCTATATGGCTTGAAATTGATGTCTTTGGGGGTTATCCATTTTACCGGTAGATATTTGGTTTGTCATTTAGTTTCTACTACATGGTGGTAAATTACGGTTATACTTAGGTTGTCTGCTTTCCTTTGCTTGTTCAGGATAAGATGGTAAGGAAACCGGTTGACCCTGAAGAAGAATTGCGGTGGATGTCCCAAGAAGTACGAGGTTACGTTGAAGCAGTTTTAAACAGCCTTGCCGCGAATGTTCCAAAGGTGGACTAATTTGTATTCTCGTGAATTCTTTAGTTTCCATCTCGCTTTCTACTATTACTTCATTACTTAAAACCCATCCGACAACAGGCCGTTGTTCTTTGTCAAGTGGAGAAATCAAAGGAAGACATGCTGAATCAGCTCTACAGTTCTATCAGGTTACATATCTTTTTATCCCAATAGATATAGTATTGTAACTCAAATCGGCTCTGATGTGATGTGGTACTTATTTGTCTACTCCTCCTACATTGATCTGCAGCGCGATAGGTAATGAGAGGATTGAATCGTTGATTCAAGAGGACCAAAACGTCAAAAGAAAAAGAGACCGTTACGAGAAGCAGTCATCTCTTCTTTCAAAGCTCACGAGACAGCTTAGCATTCACGATAACCGAGCAGCTGCTGCTTCAAGCTGGTCTGACAGCGGCACTGGTATAAATATATATATGAATGAATACATATCTTCCCCTCTTTCAAATAATGTGCGTATATCTAACCGAAAACTAAATTAATTTTCTTGTGTTATCTTTATTTGCAGAAAGCAGCCCGAAAACCAATGGAGGAGGGTCTACGGGGGAGGATTGGATGAATGCGTTTAACGCTGCTGCTAGTGGACAGGACTCATTGAAGAGGTATGGATCTGGTGGTCATAGCCGACGGTACAGTGATCCAGCTCAGAATGGTGAGGATGATTCTTCTGGATCTGGTGGGAGCAACCGTCGTACCACACCAAACAGGCTCCCACCGGCACCTCCACAGTCTGGTGGATCATCTTACAGGTATTAGTATAACCTGTTTAATTTTACAAATTTGTTATTGGAGAAACCATAAACACATTTTGTTTTCCTTTTTGGGATTTGTCCCATTTCTGGTCTAGTTTTTTACTTATGTATTAATTGGTTTGTTTTCTTTGAAACAACGATTATGATATGATGATGATGTACTTGCGTGTGTTTGTAAGATATTGTTAGAGATGCACACATATCATGAGTGTCGTCTCATTTGGTCAAAACTTTTTGTTTTTTCTTCAGCAAATAAATGTTTTTTTTCCTCTCTTAGCTCTTATTCTTGGGAGTGTAACTTTTCTGTATATATATATACTCCATCTGTTCCCGAAAGTAAAATTTTCTAGAGTATTCACGCTTATTAAAAACTGATCTTAATAAAATCATGAACGATTCGTTTGTCTGCAATTCTGAATTACATGTTTGAATTCCCTAGTTCTAGCGCTTTGTCCATCTATTTGCAACTATCTCTTACTTTCTGTAATTAACTGCATTGCAATTATTATTGTCTAGCTTAATCTAAAATTGATAGTCTATTTTGTAAAATATAGAGTTTTTTTTATTCGATCCTTAAGTGTTACATCACACTCTGAAATTTCATAGTAGCTCAAAGGTAAATTTGAGCATATGAGAAAGCTTCCAATATCGATGGCTCAAGGAAGTTCTGGATGATAGATAGCACTATGAGGACTAAAAATATACATCACTAGGACTAAAAATAACATTGCATTTCATATCAGATGTTGGATTTTTCCAAACTGCAAGTTAGATTTAAAGGTAGACAAATAAAAGACTTTAGATTCTTTGTCAAACAACCTAAGATTCCTACACCCTGTTTGGTATTCCATCTCCACTTACTATCACTACATTCCCCAAATTCAGTTTTACATTTCTGATCAGATTCGAGTCACTAATCATGTGATGAGATGCTCTTGAATATACAATCAATGGTTTCCAGATGTTTGATGCATGAAATGAGTAACCAAATACTTTACCAGAATTCTACTTAATGAGTTTGATAAGTGCATCAAGGTATGACTTCCTCACCATCTCATATTGATTAGTTACCAAGGAACCATGAGTTTTTACCAAGGCCTCCCACATTGAATTGTGTCGAAGGACCAGCCTACCCGGATATTTCATCAGAGAGGTAAACTCTTGGTTCCCTGAACTTGTTTGGTTTGAGATGAAGGTAAACGATCCCTAATTAGTCTTTCGTGTGACCTTCTTCTTGCAGTGATCATACACCCACATCTTCCTATCTTCCTGCTTGCTCGTTCCTTTGTTGGCAGTCACAAGCTCTCCCTTTCCACCAAAGAGTTCAGGTTCTAAGTTCAGGCAATCCTTACTCTTTTTGAATTTTCAGAATTTGTCTTACCTTAGGATTATCTTGATCAGGTCATTCCAGGTAAGGCTAAGAAAAAGCAGGAGAACAAAGACATTGTTTTGTTCTCGCCTCTCATTAAGTATATCCATATAAACATAGCTTGGCCTCAACATCTCAAACTCAGCCCATAGGGGCCATAGGGCTCTGAACTTTCCAAAATATTGGGTAAACACCATGTTCTGTTGGCTCAGATTGTTGATAGCTTTCTTCACTTCAAAGACTTGGATCAGGTTTTAGAGATGTTCCCATACACCTACTGAAGAAACTCTCAAATATCCTTTGCGGTTTCACAATAGGAATAAGCCTCAAATGTTTCAAAAGAGTTTTGAATGATTAACATAACATTTTGGTCCTCTTGGAACCACTTGTTTTTATCCATTTGGACAATTTCCTTGTCGTCTTTGCTGAACCGTCTCCTTTGGAACTTAATTCTTTGTGACAAGACTTCATAACCCACGGCTGCAACGCTATCTACGTCATTTTAGATCATAGAAAAGAATTTACCCCTTAAGGATCAATGGAACAACCACTACTCTTGAGTTTTCAGTGGTAAGATTTGAGAAGAAGAGAAGAAACATATTTAATTCAGAAGAAATAAAGAGAACATGAGCTTATCACTTTGATACCGTGTAAGAATATGAAATTTATAATGATGAGAATGATAAAGAACAATAAAAAGATTAAGAAAATAGAAAGAAGAAAAGTAGAAAAAGAAACTTAATTCTCTTAACATATACTTGTGATTACAGTGGTTTATATAAAGAGATTTGACATACTAAAAAAAACTAAGCATTCTTAACTTACTAAAGAAACTAATATATATATATATTAAAAGATACATAAAATATTCTTAATATTTCAGTGCTTTTAGTTTCTTAAATCCATCCCTAGATATGGATTCGTTACACGGCCTGCAATCCGCCATAAGTTAGCAACGGGTGATAGAACATGTCTCAGGGGTATATTGACAACAATTTTATAATTTTTATCATGTAGAGAATAAAATGAGACAAGAGAGTATTTTTATGTCTGTCCTTCCCCTTATATGTTATGTACAATTATTTGTAATTAGTTACTTGGTAACATGATCACCCGGACTAAAATAGAACACTTCAATCATGTTGGGATTTTTTAATCCATGTCCAACTCTATTGTCTGATTAGTACAATATTGTCAATTTTAGATCTAAGAGACTTTTGGGCTCTTTCCCAAAAAACCTCGTATATTAGATATTATTTCTCTAAACTTTCAATGTGGGACTTTAATTGACATCTCTCATTCTCCCCCTCAAGCCAAAGACCACACGCCTTGTGTTCTTTCCTCTAGTGAATTATCTTCCTGCCATATACCTCCCATTTCTACTCTATGGATATTTTGGTCTTCTTGCAGGTTTTCATCATCTTGCTCTGATACCAATTGTTGAAATTTATTTAGCCGATGCCCAATTCTTTATTGTCTGATTAGTACGATATTGTTTAATTTGGGCTTGAGAAATACGTCCGCATAGATTTACTTATAAGGTTTTTTTCCTAAAGATTTTATACTAATCAGAGTTGGATTTCTTGTTATATATCATATATTATTTGTCTAAACTTCTACTGTGGAACTTTGATTTACATCTCAAATATCAGTCATGTGAAACCGAGCCAAAAGTCGGAGGGTACTCTCGTAGAAATTGCATTCCAAGTTGTTATCTATAGCATTTCGAAAGAAAGAAACAAAAGGCGATATCAACAACAAAGCACCACCCCTCTTCGACTGGTCAATGTTGTTGATGAGAATTTGGAGTCAAATCACATCTGTTACCACAGATCAAGATGAATGTAAGTGTAGATTTTGAATGAGTTTTAGAAGTTAACATGAGATGATAAAGTTGCAGACCCAAAGTGTTGAGAAGTTCAAGAACATCCTGGCGTACGATATATACTAGGTGAAAGTACCAGATGGAGTCACCAGAAGTGAATGTTGGTTGGATGATGTGAGTGAAGATGCATAGTTCACGTGAGTGGAGATGCAAAGTTCTGACATACATCTTGTATCAGTTGGAAGTGCAGCATGATCTACATCAAAATTGAAGAATGACAAAATCAATCTGGAGCTAAATTGTTGGTTTGGAGATTGGATCTGGAGCAGAGCTGGAGCTAAACTAAAGGTTACTTGAAGGCTAAGCAACCGGAGATTTAACTTGAAGAAGGGAGATTTATTGAGAGAATATTTCGAAAAAACTTTGTACAAGATTTGGAAATATTCCATAAAGGAAGATTGAGAATATATCTTCCTTGTAGAGTTGACTAGTATCATCCACGAAACTACTAAGTATAAGTAGGTTGTGTTGAGCTTTGTATGAGCTTATCACAGAGAAAGTATTTTAGTTAAAAAGGGTTCAGAACTTGATAGGTGAGTGAAACACAAAGGGCTAAATGAGAGAAGTTCTAAGGTTTTGTTTTTCTGTTTAATCTTGTAAGTTCACTTTGAAAAAAATCTAGTGATCCATAACAATGTTAAGCCGGTCCTGTCTGCGTGAGATCTATCTTGCACTCACAATGAAGTCCCCTGCATGCTGCATAAGTGGACAGCGGCTGACAACTATCCTGAGCAGAAGATCTCTTTTGCTCTATTGTTTTGATATTCTGTTTTTCATATCGTTTTTAGATGCTATGTTTTTTTTACTAGTTTTGTCCTGCTAGTGGTTTCAGTGCCTTGCTCAGACCTGTAGGATCCTAAGTCAATTTAAAAAAAAAGAATTGTATATGTATAATTTCTTAAAAATATATATATATACAAGCAAACACTACATAAAACTTGAATATCCACTAAGCACTGCCTGATTGGTTTGATCAAAGCCGTAACTGAAATTGACTGGTTTCTGTAGAAAAAAGTGTCATCCATTGTTAAATAAAAGTGAAGTAGAGACCGTTGGATTAGTTTTATCCATTCATATAAGGTAAAGACAGCAAACAAAAGGAAATTATCCATTGAAATTGTTTAAAATAAAACACAGATTACACTTATTGCTTCCACTTTCCATTATCTAAAATATTCCAAATATTTATCATAGAATAGTCCTCTAGTGACGAACATTAATTATAACATAATCCATGTTGGTGGAAAAAGAATAAAAAAGCAAAACTATAACTGTAACAAACAAATAAATAAACTATAACTGAAACAGATATCTATGTTTTGACTTTCTTTTTTCTGGTTCCTAGACGTTCTGATATTTTCTCTTCCTGTCTCCTGATACAAATCCGTATAACAATGGCGCAACATATCCTGAATCAGCGTCCAATCTCAAGACGTCCTATCTCTCGCCTTTGTCGCCATGGTTTCTTTCTCCTCCCTCTCGCTCTACTTGTTCTCCTCGGTGTAGTCTTACCTTGGTTAGGATCTCCCTTATCATACAATACCTCCTCTTCTCCTTCTTTTCCTCCCTCACTCTCCTATTGGCGCGAATATTCCTTGACTCAAGCCACCAAATTTGTCGCTAAGAATGAGTCGACGGTGATCGTCTGCACTGTAAGCTATCCTTTCTTGCCTTTTCTCAACAACTGGTTGATTAGTGTTTCTAGACAGAATCATCAAGAAAATGTTCTTGTGATCGCTGAAGATTACGCTACTTTGTACAAAGTCAACGAGAAATGGCCTGGTCATGCCGTTCTTATCCCTCCAGCGTTGGGTTCTCAAACCGCACAACATTTCGGTTCCAAGGTATATAATTTTACCTTTTCCTTGAGATATAGCCTTAGCATTCATTTATATCTTGGACATGTTCGTTGCTTACAAACAAATATTGTTATTTCAAATTTTAACTTGATAACATGGATCACAAGTTTGTGCATGAAGAAACAAAATTTTACATGGTATCTGAACGCAGTAAACTCAAACGGATATAACCGATAAAAGTAAGATTCAGTATGAATGAATCTGAATGCTATCATATCGAGAGCGCTTATGGCCGTTAAACATACTATATCCAAAGTGGAATAAATCAAACCTAAAATATCAAGAGAATATGTTCTTCCATAAATTGCTCATTAGTTTTAAATTAGAAATTTCTGATTTCTCAGAGTATATATAGTCCATGTTTTTATGTGATCATATATATGTGCAAATAACTTATAGTATGATACAGATCCCCTCTTTTTTATTTATTTTCCATCTTCGTATTAGGGTTTCTTCAAGTTTACATCTCGGAGGCCACAACATCTCTTGGACATTTTGGAGCTAGGTTACAATGTAATGTACAACGATGTTGATATGGTTTGGCTGCAAGATCCATTTCAGTATTTAGATGGAAGCCACGACGCATACTTCATGGATGATTTGACTGAAGTATGTGAACACATCCATACATCAACTTTTTCACATGTCTGCAAGTTTACAGTTTTATTTTATTCTCAGTCTTTATTTTGGTGCCTAGATTAAGCCTTTGAATCACTCCCACGATTTACCACCTCCAAATCGAAAAGGAGCCACTTATATATGTAGCTGCATGATTTTCTTGCGTCCCACCAATGGTGCAAAGCTTCTAATGAATAAATGGATCGAGGAACTTGGTTCCCTATTTTGGGCTAAACCTAAAGAAGGAAATGATCAACCTGCTTTTAACTGGGCACTTAACAAAACAGCTCATGAGGTATGTATTGTTGCTTCCTCCAAGTTCCACAATAACCTATTTTATTTTCGGTTTCACTTAGCCAAATATTAGATTTAATTGTTTTAAGCTTAAAATTTTAGATCCTTTATCAAAAAAGCTTAAAATTTTAGGAATCTCACATCAAAATTAAGATGGGATCAAGACTAGTATGTAAAAGATATGTGTCAGTCCATTTTATTACAAAATAAATTTAATTTTGAAACCCAATAAATTTAATATAAGATCTAAACTTATATATAACAAACATTTAATATACTAGTTGTCAAATAGTTTTTAGTTGAAAATATAAAACTTGACATTGTTATAGAATCTAGTTTGCTGAAGCATAGAAGCATCCAAATATGGTTAATTGTCAGTCCTAGGATGAGATTTGTTCAAAGTATTAACTGTCATGTTCTCGAGATCACACTTCCAACAGTCGACTGAACAATTTTAGTACTCTGAGATTCTAGCTTTATCTACTCATCATATTTCCTCTATATTAACTCATGACTGTTTGATTACAACTTAGATATTCTTCTTTTTCTCATTCAGATGATCCTTTTGAATAAAACTGTAAATCAATGGTCTTTTATTACAGTTAAATGCAATATCCATATTGATCATATGAATGAATCTTTAAAAGTCACCTGAATTTTTTACCCAAATCTTGTTAAATTTTGATGAAGCATCTAGCTTTCATTGAAAAATGATAACAAAAGACCATCTTCAAACTTAAATAGATCTTATTTAAACTTAAAATGACTATTTAAATTTTAAATCATGAAATCACATTTCGCCCCCTGTAACCATATTTTATGCTTAAACCGTAAAATTATATTTCCGTCAAAAACCATAAAATCACAATTTCCACCAAAACTATAAAATCATATTTTTCCGAATATAAAAACAAAAATCATATTGTCCGCTTAAACTTTAGAATCACATTTTCCGTCAAAATCACTAAATCAAAGTTTCTTGCCAAAACCACAATACTTACTTTTTGTCAAACAAAATACTTATTTTCCAAAATCATAAAATCATATTTTCACACAAAACCACAAAAACATATTTTCTATCAAATGGAATATCAAATTTTCTGCCAAAACCGCACAATTACATTTTTCGACAAAACAACAAAATTATTTTTCTGCCAATATCACAAAATATATTTTCCGTCATCTGTAAAATCACATTTTTTTCCCAAATTCACAAAACACATTTTCTGCGGAAACTGAAAAACTATATTTTCGGCCAAAACTATAAAATCACATTTTTACCCTTGAAATCAAAAATTATTTTTTTGCCCAAACCACAAAAATACATTTTTCCACCAAAATTGGAAAATTACATTTTCCGCTAAAACTGTACAATTATATTACATATCAAAGCTGCTAAATCATTTTTTTTCATAACGGAAAATAACATTTTCTATCAAAATTAAAAATCATTTTTCTTTTAAAACTACAAATATCATTTCCCACAAAAACACATTTTCCACAAAATGTCATAGAATTGTATTTTTGGTAAAATTGGAAAATCAAGTTATATATTACTATATTTTAGATGATAAATAATTAAAATAATATAGTTAAGATAATTATTTAAAATATAATTAGATCAAAGTATGAGTATTTTAATTATTTTATTTAAAACTTATTTAGGTGAAAATAAATATGTAAAACAATTAATTAAATATTCATTCAATTGATCCATCTAAATAATATCCAAAAAATGAAACGAACAACATTCAAATGGACCATTTGATATAAAATTTAAATGGACTACCTACATGTACATGTCAGATGAGCAAACGAACAACCCCTTATATATTTTCTCAAAAAACAACCCTTATATATGTTTAATCTCAAATGTAGTTATTTCTTGTTTGATTTAACTATCTTTAAAATTCTGTTCAGGTAGATATTTACTTACTTCCGCAAACAGCTTTTCCATCAGGGGGATTGTTCTTCACGAACGAGACATGGGTTAAAGAGACAAAAGGGAAACATGCCATAGTCCACAATAACTACATTATCGGTTACGACGAAAAGTTGAAACGTTTCCGCGATTTTGGTCTATGGCTAGTCGATGATCATGCTCTTGAGTCGCCATTAGGAAAATTATAATGAATTGGAAAACGCAAAAATATTTATTTGTTTTCTCTCTATTTTCTTCTTGTTATCTTGAGATTAAAACTAATTTCAATTTTTTGCATCAAAGTAAAAGTAATTTATGTACTGATTCTTTTGTGTATAATAACTGTCTAATGATTCTTTAACATAAGAGAAAACAAATTGTTGAAAGACCAAAGATACTTTAAAGATAAGCTAAATGGCAATCTCACTGAAAGGACAACAGAAAAATATTTATCTATATGGTATACAGTGACAACATATACTAAAATATTTGATTCGTAATTAATCGAGCACATGACACAGACGTGCCAACAACTAACTAGATTTGTTTTATTTGTTTATCGCGATGAGTCATCTTTTGTTCATGCAAGTCATTGGAACAGACGCTCGTGGTTAATGTACTCATTTCTTAGACTGTTGAACTTTGAAATAGGAAGTATTTCCGCAAATTTCAACTGCGTTTTAGCCTTATTGTGACCTTTTATGTACACATAATGCACGCAACACGAAACATCAAACCACATAATAATGTATATTTTTTATAAAAGAACGCATGAATCATAGTGTAGGTTATCTCTTATTGTGATATACAATATTAAATTTATAAATTAATAATAATGGAGATTGAGTATCTCTACACGTTGTCATTCCTGAACCGTGTCGCTGACTTTTTTTTGTTTCTCATATTTTCCCGTTTTTGGATCCGACCCCAACTTACGAAAATTTTCTCACCAATTTTGATTAATTTCCGGCGACAACAATGGGGCAGCAGCAACAACGTCCAATCTCAAACCGTCCCATTTCATTTCTAAACCGCAACGGTCTTTTCCTCCTCCTTCTAGCTCTCTTGGTTCTCCTCGGTGTATGCTTACCTTTGTCAGAGTTTCCCTTATTCATGTTTCCAAACAGAACCTCAACTTCTTCTCCTCCACCTTCTCCTTCTTTTGTGGTCTCTGACTGGCGTGACTATACCCTTGCTCAGGCGGCCAAGTTTGTGGCTAAGAATGGGACGGTGATCGTCTGCGCAGTTAGTTATCCTTTCTTGCCTTTTCTCAACAACTGGCTGATTAGCATTTCTAGACAGAAGCATCATGAAAAAGTTCTCGTGATCGCTGAAGATTATGCTCTTCTGTACAAAGTTAACGAGAAGTGGCCTGGTCATGCCGTTCTCATTCCTCCAGCGTTGGATCCTAAAGCCGCACACCATTTTGGTTCCCAGGTACACCGAGATGTTTCACCTTTTCGTATGCAATGTCTATCTCTAGCTTTAAATATTATGAGATGGATCCTTACATAAGTTCGTTTAATAGCTACTGTTATTTCACTCTGATCATAAGTTTGTGAATTGATTTTGCATCCGATTTTTTGTTTTACTAATTTTTGCATCCCCTGTTTTGATTGAGTTTACGATATAAGTGCTTATCAGCTCTCTTTTATGCCTTGCGGTTCTTATTCCCTTGAAGTTACAACTTTAACTATAATGAATTATGATTGGTTAGTTTGAAGACAAAATGATTGATCTGGTTGAAGCGTAGGGATCATATGTATGTAAGCACTATATGTCCATACTAGGTTCTATTCTTCTATCCCAGTTCGATGCCTATTCATAACTACTATATACATACCAAAAGGATTGATCTACTTAAGGTGCTGGTCCTGAAACTTCTAAGGTTATAAGAGATTAAAAAAAAATATTTTGGCCCTCTAAAATTTCTATTCTTATGTAACTGAAATCTTTAATTTATTAAGATACTAGGTGGTAACCCCGCCCATGCGCGGAGTGAAATATATATCGAATTACTTATCATATATTTACATATTTTTCAGTTATAAAGGGTTGGAATAAGATTTTCATCTTTTTCTAACTGTGTATTGGAATGAAAAATTTTATAAAGATGGAGAAAGTGTTTAAGTGTTTGAAGAGAAAGAAGCTTTGTGAAGAAGAAAGATTTTATAACTTAGAAGAGGATTTTTTATTATTTGAAAGTTTCTTACAAACTTGGTTATTTCTTGGTGATGCAAAATGAGAAGAGAATGGAGGTATTTATAGCCTCCAAAGTACAAAATATCTTACATATTTTAATCTTAAATCTAGAGAATTCTACTTAAAAATCTAGATTATTTTATCTTAATTATCTAGATATTTCTATAAGAATATCTAGATTTTTATTTTAAGGAGGTGGATGATTTTTCTAGAATTTGGGCTAAGTTTTGGATCAACACATGATTAACCCAATAATGTTTGATCCAAATCAAGTTTATTTTTCAATACCCCCTCTTAAACTTGATTTGGTTACTCCGAGTAAGCTCCTCATCTTGATGAAGTCTTCTCGTTTGAGTGGCTTGGTGAAGATATCAGCTACTTGATCATTTGTCTTCACATACTCCAATTGCACATCCATATTGGTAACACATTCTCTTATGTAGTGATAATTAACGAGTATCGATGTGCTTACTCTGATCGTGGAAGACTGGATTCTTTGCCAATGCTATTGCCGACTTGTTATCCACAAAGATCTTCGTTGGCTCCTCTTGTGGTAGGTTCAGCTCCTTTAGCAAGTTTCGTAACCAAATAGCATGGCAAACACATGAAGTAGCTGCCACATACTCCGCTTCACAAGTAGAAAGAGTGACAATTGGTTGCTTCTTTGACATCCATGTGAAAGCGGTTTCTCCAATGAAAAACACGAAGCCACTTGTGCTTTTCCGGTCATCTACATCTCCACCCCAATCGCTATCGCTATATCCAATAAGCCTGCAATCTTCAGAGATAGAGTAGTACAAGCCAAAGTTGATAGTACCTTTGATATAGCGTAGGATCCTCTTAGCTGCCTTGAAATGAGTTGTTGTTGGATGCTCCATGTATCGACTCACAACTCCAACTGCGTGTAGGATGTCAGGCCTTGTGCACGTTAGATATCGTAAGCTTCCAACTAGACTCTTAAAGAGTGTTGGATCCACACTCTCTCCTACTTCTTCCTTTGATAACTTGACTCCACATTCCATTGGATTTGAATCATCCATCTTGAACTTCTTAAGCACCTCTTTAGCATAACCTTCTTGAGTAATGAAGATTCCACTTTCTTCTTGCTTTACTTCAATGCCAAGGTAGTATGACATTAATCCAATGTCGGTCATCTCAAACTCCTTTGTCATCTCCATCTTGAAATCTTCAAACATAATCGGATTGTTGCCAGTGAATATCAAGTCATCAACATATAAGCATGCAATCAATATATCATTGTTTTGATTTTTGATATAAAGTGCATGCTCATATGGACACTTGATGAAGCCTTTCTCCTTGAAATACTTATCAATCCGAGTGTTCCATGCTCTTGGTGCTTGCTTTAATCCATAAAGCGCCTTCTTCAGCCTTAAGACTTTGTCTTCTTCTCCTTTGACTATGTAGCCTTGTGGTTGCTCAATGTAGACTTCTTCCTCAAGGTCTCCATTTAAGAAGGCTGATTTTACATCCATTTGATGTATCCTCCAACTCTTTTGGGCTGCCAATGAAATGATTAGTCTAACCGTTTCTAAGCGAGCAACTGGAGCAAATACCTCATCATAGTCGATCCCGGCTCTTTGACTATAGCCTTTTGCCACCAATCTTGCCTTGTACCTTTCAACTTCTCCTTTAGAGTTCTTCTTTGCCTTGTACACCCACTTCACACCAATTGCTTTGTGTCCATTTGGAAGTGAAGCTAACTCCCATGTATCATTCTTTTGAATCGACTTGATTTCTTCATCCATTGCACTTCTCCATGACTTCTTTTCTTTAGCTTCTTCAAAGTTCATAGGCTCGCAATCCGCAAATAGACAAAATAGAGTAAGATTGTCTTTATTTTCAGTTACCTCGTAGATATCTTGTAGACTTCTAAAACGCGGAGTCCTTTCACTTGAGCTTTCATCTCCTTGAGAACTTGTTGTTGGTGAAGTTGGTGGTGTAGCTGGCTCTTCTCTCGGTTGCTCCACATTCTCTTCTTCAAAGGATGGAAAGAAGTTGTAGTCTTCATTATTTGATCTCCAATCCCATTCTCCTTCTTCGTCAAAGATGACATTCCGACTAATGATTGTCTTCTTTGTTTCAGGATTGTAAAGCTTGTAGCCTTTGGAGTTAGCGTCATACCCAATGAAGATGTACTTCTCACTTTTATCATCTAGTTTGCTCCGCTTCTCGTCTGGAACATGAGCGTGAGCAATGCTTCCAAAGACTCTTAGGTGTGAGACTCCGGGCTTCCTTCCGCTCCAAGCTTCTTGTGGTGTCTTTTCTAAAACACTCTTTGTTGGAGAACGGTTTGATATATAAACCGCACAAGCAACTGCTTCTGCCCACAACTCCTTTGGTAGCTTCTTACTCTTGAGCATGCTTCTTGCCATCTCAAGTATTGTCCTATTCTTTCTTTCCGCTACTCCATTTTGTTGAGGGGTTCTTGGCACCGTCAACTGTCTTCGGATGCCATTATCTTCACAATACTTAAGAAACTCCTTGGACATGAATTCTCCTCCTCGATCCGATCTCATGGACTTGATCTTAAGTCCACTTTCCTTTTCAACATGGGCTTTGAACTTTTTGAAATTTTCAAACACTTCTGATTTTTGTTTCAAAAAGTAAACCCATGTTTTTCTTGAAAAGTCATCAATAAAGAGAAGGAAATAGTTACTCTTACCAAGTGAACTTGGTTTGATCGGACCACATACATCTGTATGTATGAGTTCTAGTGGCTTTCTTGCTCTTGTCTCCGACTCCTTTGGAAAACTCATCTTGAATTGCTTTCCAAGTAAGCAACCTTCACACACTTGATTTGGATGATTGATACAAGGTAATCCTTTCACCATTTCTTTCTTGGAAAGTAGCTCTAAGCCTCCGAAGTTGAGATGACCAAATCGAAGATGCCAAAGCCAAGATTCCTCCTTGTAGCACATCTTGAGACATCGTGCAATGTCATTTTGAATGTTTAGGATAAACATTCTATTGCTTGACATTGGCACCTTTGTGATGAGATTATTTGCATTATCTCTTAAAGAAAGGCTATTATCTTTTAGTCGAATGTCATAACCTTTCTCTAAGAGTTGTCCTAGGCTCAAGATGTTGGTCTTCATGCTTGGAATGTAGTAAACGTTGGAAATGAATTGATGATCTCCATTCTTCAAGCGGATGAGAATATTTCCTTTACCTTTCACCTCCATCTTCGATTTATCTCCCAAAGCCACATTGGTTTTCACCGATTCATCAAGCTCCACGAACATGCTTTTATTTCCACACATGTGGTTGCTTGCACCACTATCAAGGTACCACTTGTGAACCTCATTTGGTTCATCCTTCTTGTAAGCCATCAACAGCATATCTTCTTCCTTACGCCGTTCTTCAACATAGTTGGACTTCTCTTCAACTCTATTGTTGTTTGGAGTTTTGCATTCAGAAGCATAATGTCCAAACTTTCCGCAACTATAGCATTTGATACTTGATTTATCGTACCTTGATTTTGGGTTTCCTCTTCCACGACCTCTTGATGAATTCTCTCCTCTTTGGTTGAAGTTGTCTTCATATGGTCTCCAACCTCGTCCATTTACACCACGGTCTCGTCCTCGGAAATGACCGCCACCACGTCTTGGATTGCTTCGGCCACTTTCTTCCTTGTGATCAATTCTCATCTTGAGAACTTGCTCCACAATATCTTCTTTCTTCTTCTTCTTTTCTTCATAAGCTTGTAGTGATCCAAGAAGTTGTTCCATTGTCATAGTCTCCAAGTCTTTTGTCTCTTCAATCATGGTAACAATGTGTTCGAATTTCGAATCCAATGATCTAAGAATTTTCTCCATGATTCTTACATCATCTAACTTCTCACCATTTCTTTTTAGGTTATTAGTAACCGTCAAGACTCTTGAGAAGTAATCTGAGATGAGTTCTCCTTCCTTCATTTGTAATGCTTCAAATTCTCCTCTTAGAGTTTGAAGACGTACCTTCTTAACTTGTTCCGCTCCCTTGTAAGATGTCTGAAGCTTCTCCCATGCTTCTTTGGATGTCTTTGCTCCAGCAACCTTCTCAAATGTATCTTCATCTAATCCTTGATAGATTAGACAGAGAGCCTTCTTGTCTCTCTTCCTTGAATCTCTCAAACCATCCTTTTGAGTTTGAGATAGACCACCATCATTCTCCGGTTCATTGAAGCCTTTCTCGACTATCTCCCACACATCATGTGCTCCTAGGATAGCCATCAGCCTAAGACTCCAATTGTCATAGTTGCTCTTAGTGAGCAATGGAACTTGGAAGGGGACACCATTATTTTCCATCTTCAAAAGGAACTTGTGGCTCTGATACCACTTTGTTGGAATGAAAATTTTTATAAAGATGGAGAAAGTGTTTAAGTGTTTGAAGAGAAAGAAGCTTTGTGAAGAAGAAAGATTTTATAACTTAGAAGAGGATTTCTTATTACTTGAAAGTTTCTTAAAACTTGGTTATTTCTTGGTGATGCAAAATGAGAAGAGAATGGAGGTATTTATAGCCTTCAAAGTACAAAATATCTTACATATTTTAATCTTAAATCTAGAGAATTATACTTAAAAATCTAGATTATTTTATCTTAATTATCTAGATATTTCTATAAGAATATCTAGATTTTTATTTTAAGGAGGTGGATGATTTTTCTAGAATTTGGGCTAAGTTTTGGATCAACACATGATTAACCCAATAATGTTTGATCCAAATCAAGTTTATTTTTCAACACTGTGAATTATAAAACAAATTTTCTTAAGTATTACATTTTCAAATTTATATAACTGTGTAGTTTTTTTTTGTCTCTCGCTGTTAAATTCTATAACAAATTTGCTAAAGTATTACATATTTATATCTATATGGCCGAGTTTGGTATTGGACTTTCAAATTAAAAACAAATAGTAAATAATACAGTAGTAATTCTACAAATTAATACCTTGTAAATTAATGAACACGATAAACTAATAAACTTCTCCGATCCTAAGTTGGGCCGGTATAAAATATGACATAGTTTGACAGGATAATAATTTTTAGAAAACTCTTATCTAAATATATGGTCGTATTAAAGTTATAAATAATTATTTTAGAAATTAATTTTATATAAACATAGGTATTAATTTTATATATTATAAATAATATATGTATATATCAAAGGTTTTCACATATTTAAACATATTGGTCCAAGCCATGTTCGATGGGCTTATAGCAAGACCAGCTCTGCCCACTGTGATAATCATCTACACAAATAATTTGTATGTGAATAATCCAATGTTCTAACCAATTTTATCATCTCTGATTAGGGTTTCTACAATCTTACTTCTCGGAGACCACAACATCTCTTGGACATTTTGGAGCTAGGTTACAATGTTATGTACAATGATGTTGATATGGTCTGGCTACAAGATCCGTTTAAGTATTTACAGGGAAGCCAGGACGTATACTTTATGGATGACATGACTGCGGTACGTAACTTCGCCTTTGGCATTTTAGGGTATTTATTTACCCTTATTATCTGTTGATCTTGGTGCTGTCAGATTAAGCCTTTAAATCACTCTCATGGTTTACCACCGAGTCGAAACGGAGTGACTTATGTATGTAGCTGCATGATTTTCTTGCGTTGCACTAGTGGTGCAAAGCTTCTATTGAAGAAATGGGTGGAAGAAATTCGAGCTCAGCCTTGGTCTAACACTGAAGCAAAGAAACCACATGATCAACCTGCTTTTAATCGGGCACTTCACAAAATAACTCAGGTATGAGATTGCTTCCTCTAAGTTACACATTTTCTTTCTATAAATTTGTCATAAACTTCTTTACCCAATTAATGGGTTTAATGATATTAGTGCTTTAAATCATTAAATAATGTGTTATGATTCTATGTTGGACGTTAGAGAAAACCCAAAGTGAGATAAATTAAGAGTCCACTCATTACAACTCTCTATAATATTATTTGAAATATCAGTTTCATACCTTGTACGTTGATTCTCACGAAAATCAATTACACGAATATCCTAAGTGAATTAAAAATTATACCCAATGGCCATCAGTATAATTGTTTTAATTATTTTATTTCTATTAATAAAATTTTAGTTATCTTTTTAATTTAAATTTCCTTTTTGAGAAAACCATATAAATAATAAAAGAATATATTATATATATTTTGTATAGATAAAACTATTTTTAACTTTATATGTTCCCAAAACAACATAAATAAAATTTTTATAATATTATTTGAGAAGTGAGTTTCCTTTGTATCATCCTCACTTGATTTTCACGAAGGTCAATTACACGGATACACTATATGAATTAAAAATTATACCCAATTTTCATTGCAAAAAAATATTATATTTTCTATTAAATATTGTAGTAATCTTTTTAATTTGAATTTCCTTTCTAGAAAAGCAGATAAAAAATAAAATGGAAATATTATATTGAACATGATTTTTATTAAAATTTTCTCAGAAAACATAAATACAAACGAAAATATCTGTAAATTTTCAAAAATATAAGTTCATATATATTTATAAACATAATTCGCAAAATATTTGAAAAATAAAATAATTTATAAGTTATATTAAATAATATTTTATTATGATCATAATTTTGATCAAATAATTAAAAAGAATATAAATTTTAAATAACATATGAAAAAATAAAATAATTATGAAAAAATAAAATGATATGTATTTTATTTTTATATCATGAATATATTTTAATCAAATGATTAAATGATGATAATTTTAAAAACATAACTGGTCATCTAATATGACATTTCTCAAATCACATGCCAAATTAAGAAAAATATATATGTACATGATTAAAATAGGATTTATTTATTATATATATATTCATATATGTATGTATATGAATTTACAAAATATTATGGATTATGTTTATTAGTGCAACTCCAACATTATATTTTTATTTCCTATATTTTTGATAAAACATATATCAAATTTTATCTGATTTATAAAATATATTTAGAACTCTAGGAGGATGAACCAAATTAAATGAAGCTAAGAAAACAAAAAATTTAATTTTAACTTAATTAAAAATTGTTGAATTTGAAAAAAAAAAATATGGAGCTCAACATGCCATACACGAACCTATTAAAATTATTATACATGAAATCACATATCTAATAAAGAAAAGAACATAATGATACTTTATACAATTTTATATCTCATAATATAAATTAAATGACCTAACATGTAAAAATTAATGAATGGGAAAATAATGATACTTAATACAATTTGATTTATTCATCATAAATATAAATTATAAAATTACTTAAAAATTACAAACAACTATTATGATTTAATTATTTTCTAAATATTTATTTATGTGCATGAACACCGGAGAATCACCTAGTTGATATTAAGTTAAACGTCCATAAAATAAAGTTTGATTCTTTTGAAGATTGGCTGATGATATCCCACATCTTGATGGAATATTTTAGGATCACACATTAGAAGTTAGACTAAATTTTTTTTAGACCAAAATTTTTGTACTCGGAGATTTCGAACTTAATCTACAATGCTCGATTAGGACTCTGTTAGTTTCAATCTCAGATGTAAAATTTCACTACTTGTCCATTCTCAACTCTTTTGTGATTTTATATTATCCAGATAGATGTCTACTTGCTTCCACAATCAGCTTTCCCGTCAGGAGGATTGTACTTCAAGAACCAGAAATGGGTTAATGAGACAAAGGGAAAACATGTGATAGTTCATAATAATTACATTGTCGGCTACAAAAACAAGTTGAAACGCTTTCAAGATTTTGGTCTGTGGCTAGGCGATGATCATTTTCATGAGTCACCACTGGGAAAAATAGAGTAAAATTTGATTGCATCAAAACATTTCATCTCTTTTGGTGTTATCCTGACGCTAACACGCGATATCAATCATTTGCTATTTCTTTTTGCTATTCAGGTTAGTCCAAGAGGAAAATAATGAAGAGAAGAAACAGAAGGAAAGAGGTTTAAAATAGGAGTCAAAAACGGAACTTCCTCTAGAGGATTTCTTATATACAACAAAATTGGATCTTAAAATTATTGCTCGAAGATGTATTCAGATACAATTTTTTTTGCTATGACAGTAAATCAACACTATAGTATCACAAGCATCTCTAGATAGTGACACTTAGGCATTTTACAGATTAACATATCAACTAGCTAACGGTCAGAAGTTGCTTTTTCCTCAAAGATGCCTCTCTAACCAAAACTAATTTAACTTCTACAATTCATCAAGACCATCCGGTACGTCATCTAGTAATCTGCCTCCTGTAACTACTGTAGTTGGTAAACAGGTTCAAGGTGAAAGTAAGGCAACAGGTAACAAAGAGCTAGCAGTTATCTTTGGAAGTATTTCTTTTGCTGCTTTAAAATCATCCGAAGAAGATGATGTTCTCCCAGATGATTCTTCAGAGAAGGACCAATCGCTTCACGCCGACGATCATTTGACAGTTTCTACTAAAAGGACTTTGAGAGATCGCCCTGTCAAAACTTCTCAAAAAATCAAATCGTGGAAGCTAAGGC
Source organism: Brassica napus (assembly GCF_020379485.1). Classification (NCBI taxonomy): domain Eukaryota; kingdom Viridiplantae; phylum Streptophyta; class Magnoliopsida; order Brassicales; family Brassicaceae; genus Brassica; species Brassica napus. The sequence goes on from NC_063444.1 coordinate 31,361,935, forward strand.
TAGTTTAGTAACCTCGTGGCAATCGCTGCAGACGCGTAGATTCTTGAATACACGGAGTGGAGTTTGAGGTAGTAAGCTTATCAGACCAAAAGCAATAGCGAGCCTCTCTGTAACGGCCCGATCCCCCGGCGTCCGACCGGGGTTATCGAAAGGCCGTTATGGACATGTGTCTATACTCATTTAGACAACTCTACGTGTCCCGTTACTGGTCCCGAGAGCCGACGGGCGCATAACCTTCTTTGAAATACCGTCACACCCACATCCATATACTTCTACTTACAGTCCTGCGCACAGGAAAATGGAAATGGAGGAGTGAGCAACAAGTTACTCAGTGAAGTGGCTCTAGACCAGCCTGCCCGCATGACACTCTATACTACTCTATGCGGGAACTAGGACTGACTAGCCACTACAATCAGGTAATGTATTTTTATCATTTCATACTGGCATCACTAATTGTCCACATTCAATTCCATACATTTCTAGCAACCTAGTGATCAATCATTACAATGAACTCACTCATTGCCACACACGTTAAACCCTAGACTTAACCGACTCATCATACCAGACCGACTCGATCCTATGACACCTTTAACTCCCTGTTACCCGACCATGAGCTAAAAACCCTACAATGCACATCCTTTTCATCTTTTCGTCCTTTTCAACAGTGGGTAGCCCCAACTAGGCTTCTACCCCATATTCTTGTGGATTGGCCACATCTCCTATGGGTGCTTCCATATTCTTGTGGATTGGCCACATCTCCTATGGATACCTAGCGTGGACTACTACCCCACATACTTTCCTTAGACCCTCTATATGCTTTCCCACCCATGCTTAACCTTAACATCATTCTCTCATACTTTTACTTATCCTTTCACTTCCTTATCATTTTCACTTATCCCTTCCCATTCTCATTTACCTTCCTTTTTCATTCATACTTGTACTTGGGACTCAATTCACTAGACGCCACCCGCTATCGGTGTCACACACAATACACATCGCATTCAAGTTCTACTTCAATAACTTTTATAATCATTACTCGTCTATCGTCCTAGCATTTATTTCTCTCTAGCATCCTAACTTCAATCACAACAACACATGGGACAACACATCCAAACATACTAGAATCAACTACCAATCAATCATCACCACAACAATTCAATTCAGTTCATCGAGTCCCATTTATCAGTATGAGGGTTCTTATGCATCATGTTCCTTTCATCTAACATCCTAGCAATAATCATGATCTATCATCCTAGCTTTCAAACATGGTCTAATCAACCCTAACTCCAACATAAAGGAGTATACAGTACATGAGAACAAGATGGGTTCAAGACACTCCACCTTAGCCTAGATCTGGATCCAGATCTGGAAACAAGAGATAAGGGAGAGGAGATCTGAACAGATCTGGAACAAGGAAACAAGAGAGCTGCGAGATCTGACCACCACCACCAATCGGCGAGGAGGAGGGAGAGAGGAGAGAGAGAAGGAGAGAGAGAGACAGCGCAGGGGGGAGAGAGAGAGAGGCTTGAGAGAAGAAGAGAGAAAAGGAAAAGAGAAGCTTGACGGCTAGGGTTTCCTAGTCTCTCTAAATCTCTGCAGAGCTTCGCTCAAGTTTCAGAATGAGAGAAAATGGAGGCTGCATCTCTTTTTATAGGAAGGGGAAGGGAAAACCCTAGGTCTTTGCCAAATGGGCCGTAGAGAAGCCCATATTCCTAAAGAAATTTATGGGCCAGGAACCGGGCCGTTACAATCCTCCCCCGTTAATCGGAATTCGTCCCCGAATTCCAAGGCCCACACCCTTCGGACTAATCGTTCGTAACCGAAATGGATTCACACATTCACACAACAATCAAGGGAGGCATACAAGGCATGATAACTCTACTGGAATCTTTAAAACCAACGAATGAATGTCATAAATAAAAGGAGTAGGACCACAATAGTTTGTAAAAAGAAACTCGGCACATCTGTACAAAACACATAATGCCTTAAAGAATGGAATCAAATTTAAATAATCTTTTCACAATCCGAAAATACTTAGTAACAATCACAATCAAATTTTTTTTTTTTTTTTTTTTTTTTTTTTTTTGAAAACGTCGGAAATGCCGATCCCTTAGGACAGAACTAAGGGATCTTAACCCGCTCTGATACCAATTGTAACGGCCCGATCCCCCGGCCTCCGACCGGGGTTATCGAAAGGGCGTTATGGACATGTGTCTACTCATTTAGACAATCCTACGTGTCCCGTTACTGGTCCCGAGAGCCGACGGGCGCATAACCTTCTTTGAAATACCGTCACACCCACATCCATATACTTCTACTTACAGTCCTGCGCACAGGGAAATGGAAATGGAGGAGTGAGCAACAAGTTACTCAGTGAAGTGGCTCTAGACCAGCCTGCCCGCATGACACTCTATACTACTCTATGCGGGAACTAGGACTGACTAGCCACTACAATCAGGTAATGTATTTTTATCATTTCATACTGTCATCACTAATTGTCCACATTCAATTCCATACATTTCTAGCAACCTAGTGATCAATCATTACAATGAACTCACTCATTGCCACACACGTTAAACCCTAGACTTAACCGACTCATCATACCAGACCGACTCGATCCTATGACACCTTTAACTCCCTGTTACCCGACCATGAGCTAAAAACCCTACAATGCACATCCTTTTCATCTTTTCGTCCTTTTCAACAGTGGGTAGCCCCAACTAGGCTTCTACCCCATATTCTTGTGGATTGGCCACATCTCCTATGGGTGCTTCCATATTCTTGTGGATTGGCCACATCTCCTATGGATACCTAGCGTGGACTACTACCCCACATACTTTCCTTAGACCCTCTATATGCTTTCCCACCCATGCTTAACCTTAACATCATTCTCTCATACTTTTACTTATCCTTTCACTTCCTTATCATTTTCACTTATCCCTTCCCATTCTCATTTACCTTCCTTTTTCATTCATACTTGTACTTGGGACTCAATTCACTAGACGCCACCCGCTATCGGTGTCACACACAATACACATCGCATTCAAGTTCTACTTCAATAACTTTTATAATCATTACTCGTCTATCGTCCTAGAATTTATTTCTCTCTAGCATCCTAACTTCAATCACAACAACACATGGGACAACACATCCAAACATACTAGAATCAACTACCAATCAATCATCACCACAACAATTCAATTCAGTTCATCGAGTCCCATTTATCAGTATGAGGGTTCTTATGCATCATGTTCCTTTCATCTAACATCCTAGCAATAATCATGATCTATCATCCTAGCTTTCAAACATGGTCTAATCAACCCTAACTCCAACATAAAGGAGTATACAGTACATGAGAACAAGATGGGTTCAAGACACTCCACCTTAGCCTAGATCTGGATCCAGATCTGGAAACAAGAGATAAGGGAGAGGAGATCTGAACAGATCTGGAACAAGGAAACAAGAGAGCTGCGAGATCTGACCACCACCACCAATCGGCGAGGAGGAGGGAGAGAGGAGAGAGAGAAGGAGAGAGAGAGACAGCGCAGGGGGGAGAGAGAGAGAGGCTTGAGAGAAGAAGAGAGAAAAGGAAAAGAGAAGCTTGACGGCTAGGGTTTCCTAGTCTCTCTAAATCTCTGCAGAGCTTCGCTCAAGTTTCAGAATGAGAGAAAATGGAGGCTGCATCTCTTTTTATAGGAAGGGGAAGGGAAAACCCTAGGTCTTTGCCAAATGGGCCGTAGAGAAGCCCATATTCCTAAAGAAATTTATGGGCCAGGAACCGGGCCGTTACAATCCTCCCCCGTTAATCGGACTAATCGTTCGTAACCGAAATGGATTCACACATTCACACAACAATCAAGGGAGGCATACAAGGCATGATAACTCTACTGGAATCTTTAAAACCAACGAATGAATGTCATAAATAAAAGGAGTAGGACCACAATAGTTTGTAAAAAGAAACTCGGCACATCTGTACAAAACACATAATGCCGTAAAGAATGGAATCAAATTTAAATAATCTTTTCACAATCCGAAAATACTTAGTAACAATCACAATCAAATTTTTTTTTTTTTTTTTTTTTCCGAAAACGAGTTTTTTTTTTTTTTTTGAAAACATCGGAAATGCCGATCCCTTAGGACAGAACTAAGGGATCTTAACCCGATCTGATACCAATTGTAACGGCCCGATCCCCCGGCGTCCGACCGGGGTTATCGAAAGGGCGTTATGGACATGTGTCTACTCATTTAGACAACCCTACGTGTCCCGTTACTGGTCCCGAGAGCCGACGGGCGCATAACCTTCTTTGAAATACCGTCACACCCACATCCATATACTTCTACTTACAATCCTGCGCACAGGGAAATGGAAATGGAGGAGTGAGCAACAAGTTACTCAGTGAAGTGGCTCTAGACCAGCCTGCCCGCATGACACTCTATACTACTCTATGCGGGAACTAGGACTGACTAGCCACTACAATCAGGTAATGTACTTTAATCATTTCATACTGTCATCACTAATTGTCCACATTCAATTCCATACATTTCTAGCAACCTAGTGATCAATCATTACAATGAACTCACTCATTGCCACACACGTTAAACCCTAGACTTAACCGACTCATCATACCAGACCGACTCGATCCTATGACACCTTTAACTCCCTGTTACCCGACCATGAGCTAAAAACCCTACAATGCACATCCTTTTCATCTTTTCGTCCTTTTCAACAGTGGGTAGCCCCAACTAGGCTTCTACCCCATATTCTTGTGGATTGGCCACATCTCCTATGGGTGCTTCCATATTCTTGTGGATTGGCCACATCTCCTATGGATACCTAGCATGGACTACTACCCCACATACTTTCCTTAGACCCTCTATATGCTTTCCCACCCATGCTTAACCTTAACATCATTCTCTCATACTTTTACTTATCCTTTCACTTCCTTATCATTTTCACTTATCCCTTCCCATTCTCATTTACCTTCCTTTTCATTCATACTTGTACTTGGGACTCAATTCACTAGACGCCACCCGCTATCGGTGTCACACACAATACACATCGCATTCAAGTTCTACTTCAATAACTTTTATAATCATTACTCGTCTATCGTCCTAGCATTTATTTCTCTCTAGCATCCTAACTTCAATCACAACAACACATGGGACAACACATCCAAACATACTAGAATCAACTACCAATCAATCATCACCACAACAATTCAATTCAGTTCATCGAGTCCCATTTATCAGTATGAGGGTTCTTATGCATCATGTTCCTTTCATCTAACATCCTAGCAATAATCATGATCTATCATCCTAGCTTTCAAACATGGTCTAATCAACCCTAACTCCAACATAAAGGAGTATACAGTACATGAGAACAAGATGGGTTCAAGACACTCCACCTTAGCCTAGATCTGGATCCGGATCTGGAAACAAGAGATAAGGGAGAGGAGATCTGAACAGATCTGGAACAAGGAAACAAGAGAGCTGCGAGATCTGACCACCACCACCAATCGGCGAGGAGGAGGGAGATAGGAGAGAGAGAAGGAGAGAGAGAGACGGCGCAGGGGGGAGAGAGAGAGAGGCTTGAGAGAAGAAGAGAGAAAAGGAAAAGAGAAGCTTGACGGCTAGGGTTTCCTAGTCTCTCTAAATCTTTGCAGAGCTTCGCTCAAGTTTCAGAATGAGAGAAAAGGGAGGCTGCATCTCTTTTTATAGGAAGGGGAAGGGAAAACCCTAGGTCTTTGCCAAATGGGCCGTAGAGAAGCCCATATTCCTAAAGAAATTTATGGGCCAGGAACCGGGCCGTTACACTCTCACTGTGCAGCCTGAGGGAATACTCTTTGCTTCCATCGTTGGTTGCATCTACTAAAGGTGCTTGAGAGCGATCAGGTAAATAACCAATGGATGTCAGCTTGTCATCAATCACTTTCAACTGTTGGTATATCTGTTTCGTCTGAAGACGTCTGTAACCGAGAACTGTCAACAAACTAGTGAATGAAAGAGACGAGGACTCGTCGGTGGGATTAGGAGAAGCCTTAATGCTGAGCTTGAACCGGATGGAGCCGATTTGAAGAGAATAAAAAAGGTGTTTAATGATTATAGCTGGACCCCGAAAAGGGATCAAGCCAATCGTAGTTCTATAACAAAGGATCACAAGTGCCTAGATGAAAGCATGTGTTGAGGTGTTTCTCTCTCTAGAAGTAGAGAGAGATGGAGGAGAGACCAAAAGAGAGAACCCCTTCTCAAAAGAGGGTGGCTCCTTATTTATAGAAAGAAGAGGTCTAGGGTTTCCTAGCAAAGTGGACCTAATTCATTGTCTTAATGGGTCTTGAAGGAGGATGTAAATCCACCCCCAACAGTAAGCCCCCCCCCCCCAAGTTCGTAGAGAGAGATGAAACCGATTTCTGTGAATTTTACGAATAGGGTTTATGAGACAATGAACTAGGCACACACTCATGTCGCAGACGATTGTCATGAACGGGCCGTCATGGTTAGGTTGCCATAGATGAAGTGTCATAGACGGACCGTCTCGGGCGAGCTGTCATCGACATACTTCTGATTCCGATAAGACTTCTTACTCCAGGATGGTTGTGCGAACGATCTGTGAGGACAGTGTTCTGAACCACCAGAGCAAGTTGCCATGGATGAAGTGTCAATCGACAAACTGCCAAAGACAAGTCGCCATAGACATCATCATGAACGTACCGCCATGAGCGAACCATCACAATCAAATCGTCACGGGTGGACGTGTCTTCGCGGTATCACGTCATGCTCGAGACTTGCGAGCAATCCGAGTGACTGCGAGAGAGCGATCCAAGCCGAGTAACTGCGAGAGAGCGATCCATGACGAGTAACAGCAAGAGAACGATCCGTGACGAGTAACTACAAGAGAGCGATTTGAGTGACCGCGAGAGATCGATCCGAGCGAATGCGAGAGAACGATCTGCACCGAGTGACTGCAAAAGAGCGAGTCGAGTGACCGCGAGAGAGAGAGATCCGAGCGACTGCGAGAGAACGATCTGCGCCGAGTGACTGCGAGAGAGTGAGTCGAGTGACCTTGGGAGATCGATCCAAGCGACTGCGAGAGAACGATCTGCGCCGAGTAACTGCGAGAGAGCTATCCATGACGAGTAACCGCAAAGAGCGAGTCGAGTGACCGCAAGAGAGCGAGTCGAGTGACCGCAAGAGAGCGAGTCGAGTGACCGCAAGAGAGCGAGTTGAGTGACGAGTAACTGCAAGAGAGCGATTTGAGTGACCGCGAGAGATCGAACCGAGCGACTGCGAGAGAACGATCTGCGCCGAGTGACTGCAAGAGAGTGAGTCGAGTGACCGTGAGAGATCGATCCAAGCGACTGCGAGAGAACGATCTGCGCCGAGTGACTGCGAGAGAGCTATCCATGATGAGTAACCGTAAAGAGCGAGTCGAGTGACCGCAAGAGAGCGAGTCGAGTGACCGCGAGAGATCGATCCAAGGGACTGCAAGAGAACGATCTTCGCCGAGTGACTGCGAGAGAGCTATCCATGATGAGTAACCGTAAAGAGCGAGTCGAGTGACCGCGAGAGATCGCTCTAAGGGACTGCGAGAGAACGATCTTCGCCGAGTGACTACGAGAGAGCTATCGATGACGAGTAACCACGAGAGAGCGATCCGTGCCGAGCCACCGCGAGAACGACGACAGAACGGTCGAGTGACGACAGAACGATCGAATGACGACATAACGGTCGAGTGATGACAGAACGGTCGAGTGATGACAGAACGATCGAGTGACGATAGAACGATCGAGTGACGACAGAATGATCGAGTGACGAAGAACTGTCGAGTGACGACATAACGGTAAAACGATGATAAAACGGTCAAACGATGGCATAACGGTCAAACGACGACAGAATGGTCGAGTGACGACAGAACGATCGAATGACGACAAAAAGATCTGCGCCGAGTGAGGAGAGCGAGCGAGTAGCCGCGAGAGATCGAGCCAAGCGACTGCGAGAGAACGATCTGCTGCGAGTGACGACAGAACGGTTGAGTGACGACAGAACAATCGAGTGACGACAGAACGGTCGAGTGACGACAGAACGGTCAAACGACGACAGTACGGACTCCAGTTTAATCTTCTTCAAAGATACTTCCCCATGCCCCGCGTTGGGCGCCAACTGTTTGTACTGAGAACTGTCAACAAACTAGTGAATGAAAGAGACGAGGACTCGTTGCTGGGATTAGGAGAAGCCTTCATGCTGAGCTTGAACCAGAAGGAGCCGACTTGAAGAGAATAAAAAAGGTGTTTAATGATTATAGCTGCACCCAGCGAAGGGTTGTCTACATACCCCGAAAAGGGATCAAGCCAATCGTAGTTCTATAACAAAGGATCACAAGTGCCTTGATGAAAGCATGTGTTGAGGTGTTTCTCTCTCTAGAAGTATAGAGAGATGGAGGAGAGACCAAAAGAGAGAACCCCTTCTCAAAGGAGTGTGACTCCTTATTTACAGAAAGAAGAGGTCTAGGGTTTCCTAGCAAAGTGGACCTAATTCATTGTCTTAATGGGCTTTGAGGGAGGATGTAAATCCACCCCCAACAAAAAGCCCCCCCCCCCCACACCAACGAACTGGGGGGACTTACTGTTGGGTATGGGCCTAGCCCTCCCAAAAGGCCCACAAGATAATTATCCAGACACATGATCACAACAAAGAGATTCGGCTCGTCGACTCGCGATCCAGTGATCGGCTCGGCTTTAGACTGCTTCCGACCAGAGAGGCGAGCAACCGGACATTGTCGGCTCGGCGACTCGAGGTAGCGGCCCGACACCTCGGCCTAATCCTCGAGGAGGCCCACCAGGACAAGGAAGATTAGGTTAATGAGCACGTGTCTATAAAAGGAAGAGGAAAAGCAACAATGGTGGGGATCCACAAACTACTACACTCACTTTCGGCTAGATCTAGGGTTTCATATCTTACTTCTCGCCGACTTGTACGGTCCGACGAACTAGCCTTTGCCGGACTAATTCTTTTGTTCTCTCCCCCTTTTGTAACACTGTTTCGACTCATTGATCTAATAAAATACGTCTTTGTCTTGACCCACCGACGAGAACTCGTCCTTTCTCTTTACTAGTTTATCGGCAGTCTCGGTTCAAACAGCGTCTCCTGCGAAAAACTCATGGGAGATGCCATTTATCTCAATGGAACTGCATCCTGGCTCTTTTCTAATTCCATGTTCAGTTATCAGTTTTCTCACAATACCAACATCGTTCCACTGGCTAGCCAATGCATAGACAACAAGACATATGCGCCACTGAAACTTTGATTACCTTCCCTTCTTTCAACTAAACGTGTTGCAATTTCTTCACTTAGCTCCACACTAGCACCGTTTTTGCAACAAGCATCAAGTAGACTTCTCCAGATCACTGCATCTGGTTTCATCGGCATACTTGTCACCAATTTCATTAGCTTTGGTAATGTAGCCGGCACGGGCCACAAGGTCAATGATACAACCGTATGCTCCATTGCAGTGCAAGTTCAATGCCATTATCTCTGACATCGTTTCAAAATACTGGCGCCCTTTGTTTACTATGCCTCGGGGGTTGCAAGCATCTGTCGGAACAGCTCTAACGAAACAAGACTTCAGTCAGGCATATAATTAAAAACTTTCCGTGCTAAATCTAAACATCCCATACAAATGAATTAAACCGTTGTTCACATATCCATCTCCACCAAGCCTATGTTTCACAACCTAACAATGAATCTGTTTCCGTTAATATATAAGCGCAAGCTTTCAAGACGAACGGGAACGTGTGCTTATCCGGCGCCGACTTTCCCCTCTCCAACATTTTCCAGTAAAGCACTTTGGCTTCTTGTAACGACCAGCTCCCAGAGTTTTTTTAATTTTGAAAAAAATAAAACGAGCTAGGTTTTATTCTACAAGGAGAATATTTTTTTAAGTATGGAGACACTTGTATTCGTGAAGATTAGAAGAATAAATGTATTTTTAACGAAGTGTAGGATCTTCATTGAACTCATGGAAAATATTCAGAATGGGTTGAGCGATTGTAAACCGATCATGAAACAATCAGAGCATACATACGGAGAGATCAAGACGTAAGACCAATTAAAGAATGTTCGGCTGTTGGATAATGCGGGTTCCAAGTAAGGAAAGTTTGACTAGCCTTAATTGCGGGATAATACAAAAGGAAAGTCGGATCTGCGGGAGTCACCTAAAGAAAGAATCAAATATATCAAGTCAAGCCATTGGTGGTGATCTTTGACCAAGCCAAATAAGGAAACTGGCATTAAGTGTCCGGCTTGGTGAGAAAGCTTTAGAAATCCTATATAAGGACCCCTTGAGCTCTCATTTGTTTCACACAATTCAGAAAGGAAGATTAGAGAGAAGTTAGAGAACAAAAACGAGTTTGTAAAGAGAGAAGTCCGAGAAGAGGGATTCATCAAGGAGAAACAAAGGATTTCATCACTTAGAAACGCCAGCTAGGTTCAGAGTCTTCGATCTTTTAAGATCAATATAGGTGAGGATGTGATTCGTGGCAGTCCAATAAGAACTGTTTTTTCTGGTTTGATTCAATATGATCGAGTTATGCTTGAATTGAATTTGTTTATGGAAAGTTCGTTCATCGTATTCTTAGGAGAATGAATGATAGGATTTGTTATGGAAAGTTCATTCATCATGTTCTTAAGTAATGTATGATAGTGATTGTTTATGGAAATTTTGTTATTAAGTTCTTAGGAAAATCATGCTAGAATTGATGAATTGATAATTGAGTTATGTTAGGATGTTTATGTGAGAAATGAATGTTGGATCTTGAAAATCTAAGTCATAGAATTGTAATGCATTTAAGGAAAGTTTAATCGAATTGAGTTAATTAAGGGAATTGGTTAAGAGGATGTAATGGACCTTCGGGTCAAAGGTTTGGCTACGGGCCGTAAGGGAACGACGGGTCACAGGTTTGGCTTCCACTACAAGAAAACAGCGGTATTCTGACGGACATTCTGACGGAAAATGAAATCCTCGGAATATCCCGAGGAATTTCCGAGGAAATTCCGAGGAAACACAAAATTTGTGTTTCCTCGGAATTTCCTCGGAATATACCGACGGAATTCTGAGGAAATACAAATCCGTCGGAATATTCTTATGGAATACCGAGGAAAAACGTATTCCTCGGAAAAAACCGATGAATTCCGAGGATATATTATAGCCGTTAGAGAGCCGTTGGGGGATTTTAAAAATTTCGAGGAAATTCCGACGAACAAGCCGTTTCCGTCGGAATTCTGTCGGAACTTCCTCGGTCTGTCGGCAGGATTTCAACTATAAATACAAGCACCCCTCTTCCTCTTCATTCACTCCATATCTTCATCCTCCCTCTTACTCTCTTTACACACGAATTTGATTCATAAAAAACATGTCTTCTTCAAATTATTTTCGTTCTTGGATCGATCGACCTCATTTGGATCCGAACACGAGATTGCTTACGGAAGAATACCAACGAGGTATAACCGAATTCATGGGGTTAGTTCACCAACAACCGGAAGCAAAAACAAGTATGTTAAGATGGCCTTGCTCTAATTGTAAAAGTAGAAAGGTTATTAAAGAGTGGGATGTTTGGACTCATCTATATTTGAGTGGGTTTACACGAAGTTACAAAATTTGGTATCATCATGGGGAAACTGATTATGAACATGGTAGTACTAGCGAACCTCAGCCAGCGGTTAGATTAGAAGAACCAATTAGAACGGATGTAGATTATGGTGTAGGTACTGAGCAGATGGTAAATGATCATTTTAGAGGAGAAGATTTACCCAATGCACAAGCTAGGAGATTTTATGATATGTTGGATGCTGGAAAACAACCATTGTACGAAGGTTGCAGAGATGGTCATTCAGCTTTATCATCTGCTACAAGATTGATGGGCATTAAAACAGATTATAATTTGGCTGAAGACTGTGTGGATGCGATTGCTGATTTTGTAAAAGGTATTCTACCCGAGGATAATGTAGCTCCTGGTTCATACTACGAGGTTCAGAAACTCGTAGCTGGTCTTGGTTTATCGTATCAGGTAATAGATGTATGCAGCGACAACTGCATGATTTATTGGAGGGCGGATGAACAGCGGGTTACATGCAAATTTTGTGGAAAGCCTCGTTATAAAGATACGAGTGGAAGAGTTCCAGTGCCATATAAAAGGATGTGGTATTTGCCTTTGACGGAAAGGTTGCAGAGGTTGTATCTGTCTGAACGCACAGCGCAACCAATGAGATGGCATGCGGAGCACTCAACAGATGGTGAGATCAGACATCCTTCAGATGCAAAAGCGTGGAAGCATTTCCAATCAAAGTATCCCGACTTTGCGTATGAGAGAAGAAATGTCTACCTTGGATTATGTACTGATGGTTTCAGTCCGTTTGGCAAGAGTGGAAGACAGTATTCTCTATGGCCCGTCATTCTTACACCATACAACCTACCCCTAAACTTGTGCTTGCGACGAGAGTTTTTGTTTCTCTCGATTCTCGTTCCCGGACAAGAGCATCCTAAGAGATCACTTGATGTGTTTCTTCAGCCACTAATATATGAGTTACAACAACTATGGGCTCAAGGTGCTGAAACATACGATGTTTCGTGTAAAGAAAACTTTCAAATGCGGGCAGTACTAATGTGGACAATAAGTGATTTTCCAGCATATGGTATGTTGTCTGGATGGACAACGCATGGAAGGCTATCATGTCCATACACTGATGCTTTCCAACTAAAACACGTAAGGAAAACGTGTTGGTTTGACTGTCACAGGAGATTCCTACCACCTGATCATCCATATCGTAGGAGTAGGAATTTGTTTACGATGACAGTCCACCTCCGGAAATTTGTGGGAAAGATTTGAAGATACAACTAAGAGATTTTGGTGCAGAAAGGACGCCAGACGTCGGTGGACATGAGCGTTTTCCGGTAGATGCTGTTGGAGAACTACATAACTGGCACAAAAAAGTATTTTATGGGATCTACCATACTGGGAGGATCATCTGCTAAGGCATAATTTAGATGTCTTGCATATTGAGAAGAACTTTTTTGACAATCTCATGAACACGATCCTTAATGTTCAAGGTAAAACAAAGGATAATTTGAAGTCAAGACTGGATTTAGTCGATATATTTGCTCGTTCATAACTTCATGTTGATGAGTATGGTAGGGCTCCTTTTCCCATATACCGACTTGATGCAGAGGGAAAAGATGCGTTCTTTGATTGGATTTCAAACGATGTGGAATTTCAGACGGTTACGCATCAAATTTGCGTAACTGTATCGACAGAAAGGAAGAAAAGTTTACTGGCTTGAAAAGCCACGATTGCCATGTAATGATGCAGCGCCTCCTTCCGTTCGCCTTCAAGGAACTATTACCACGAAATGTTCATGAAGCAATTGCAGGGATAAGTGGTTTCTTCCGCGATTTATGCACGAGATCAGTGACTCTTGAAGGTATTGAAAATTTGAAGACTAACATAGCCGTGATTCAGTGCAACCTTGAGAAGATATTTCCTCCCTCATTTTTTGATGTTATGGAGCATCTTGTTATTCACCTGGCAAGAGAATTGGAACTTGGTGGTCCTGTGCAGTATAGATGGATGTATCTGTATGAGCGGTATATGTTCCATTTGAAGAAGATGGTGAAAAATTTAAGTAGGGTGGAAGGTTCTATAGTCGCACATATGATCAATCAAGAAACTTCAAACTTTGCCGAGAACTACTTTCCAACAGAAATTCAGACCAAAAACAGAACACCTGCTCGGCATGATGATAGAGGCGAACGGGCAACATATCATGTTACGGTTCCAGACATTTTCACAGACGTTGGACGACTTAGCGAAAAACCAAAGGACCGTCGACTTACTGAGCAGGAGCGCAGTCATTTGCAAACATATTTGCTCACCAACTGCGAAGACGTTCTTCAATATGAGAGGTAAAAAAATTAGCTTACAAATTTTTATTTTAACAAGTTGAAATTTAAATCTTAATTAATTACATTATTGTCATCATATATAGGATTTTCATGGCAGAAAAGCGGTTCGAGTATAGATACGCCACAGAGGACGAACTAGAAGAAATGAAGCAGAGAGAATTTACTGGATGGATGTTTACTTATGTGAGTGCTTTAAACAAATTAAAATATATTTTATCACATATTTATACTAATTCACATTTATTGATATAATATATATATATATATATGTGCTATTAATAGGTGTCTGCTGGTTTGGCCAGAGGTGAAACATTTGACGATTGGATACGTGAGATGGTCGTTGGACCAAACTTTGTTGTGAAGTCATATCCAAGATTTTGTACTCGAGGATATGCATTCACAACTCAGAAGAGGAGACGTTCGAGTACGACTTATGATGCTGGCGTTTGTTCTGCATCAGGAGATGATGTATACTACGGACACATACATGAGATTTTGGAAATCAAGTATTTGGGCATGGTTGGATTGCGCTGTATTGTTTTCTATTATGATTGGCACGACAACACTCCAGATCGAGGTGTGAGAACATATGCATTTGGTGTTACATCAGTAAATTCGAGGCGAAAGCTGCAATATTATGATCCTTTCATTCTTGCTTCTCAGGCCGATCAGGTAATTAAATGTTAATTATTCAGAATGATTCATCATCATGTGTATTAATTTATAATTTTACTAATAATTTTCTAAATGTTACAGGTTTGTTATATCAAGTACCCCCGGGTAAGGAACAGAGATGATCCATGGGTTACTGTTACAAGACTCAACCCGAGAGGCCAAGTTCAGGGAAGTTCTGAGCTGGAAGACCCACTACAACCAAGCACATCCGACAACTTAAGTGTAGCAGAAGATTTAGCCGGAGTTGGCCTTGTAGTCGATTTAACTGACTTCGGAGAGGAAGCCGTCGTTCACGTAGAGGATGAACCAGTGATTGGAGAGTTTCACCAAGATCCAGATTCAGATTCATCTGGTGATGACGACTCGGAAACAGACTACCATTGATTTTTTTTTTTTTAAAGAAATACCGAGGAATTTGTTTTTCCTCAGAATTTCCTCGGAATATTCCGAGGCTTTTCCGAGGAAACAAGGTTTTTAAATCGAAAACAACGTTTTTCGGTTTGAATAAAACTTATATAACCCTTATTAAGTGTCTTAGACTTATTATGTAGTCAAAAATTTGTTTCTTACCCTATAATAAACACTTTTCCGATTGTATGAACGAAATCCCCACAACATAAGAGAAACACTTATACACTTTAATGAACGGTAAAGGGAATACTTTCAATTCGTTTTGAAATTTGTTATTTCATGGTTTATGCTCATCTATACAAAGAATCCTCAATGGTATGCATTACAATTGTATAAGAAATGAAATACGGCAAAAAAATTGATGTTTTGAAACCCCAAACACTAGTTCCTCGGTATTTCCTCGGAATATTCCGACGGAATTTCGAGGAAGATAAGGGTTTCCTCGGAATTCCCTCGGAATATTCCGAGGAAATTCCGAGGAAATAGGGGTTTTAAACCGAAAATAACGTTTTGCGGTTTGAATAACACTTATATAACCCTTATTAAGTGTCTTAGACTGATTATGAAGTCAAAAATTTGGTCCTTACCCTATAATAAACACTTTTCCGATTGTATGAACGAAATCCCCACAACATAAGAGAAACACTTATACACTTTAATGAACGGTAAAGGGAATACTTTCAATTCGTTTTGAAATTTGTTATTTCATGGTTTATGCTCATCTATACAAAGAATCCTCAATGGTATGCATTACAATTGTATAAGAAATGAAATACGGCAAAAAAAATTGATGTTTTGAAACCCCAAACACTAGTTCCTCGGTATTTCCTTGGAATATTCCGACGAAATTCCGACGGATATTTTACTATCCGTCGGAATTTCCTCGGAATATTTTCATTTAACCGGGCAAATATTTCGCAAAAATTGAAATTAGAATTCCGACGGATAGTATCCGTCGGACCCTAGGTTTTATAACCACGAGCCGCTTCTTCTTCCCCATTTCTCTCTTCTTCCTCTGCGCGACTCCTCCGGCGATTTCCCACTGAAATCCGACGATATCTCCGGCGATCTCCCCCTTCTCTTACACAAATCATGTAAGGACCCTATCCCACTCTCTTAGGTTCTATTTGTTAGGTTTTTGTGTAGTTTTGATAGATTTTTGTTAGGGTGATTGGTTAGAATTGTGATTTGGTTGTATAATAGGTTTAGAATTGTGATTTGGTTGAATAATTTGTTTTGTTGAATTGATTTAGAATTTTTTTAGATTTTTTTTAATTTTTTGTATTTATAAAATCGATTTTTTGGATTTTACAAAATGTTTTTTGTATATAAATTCGATTTTTTGGATTTTACAAAACATTTTTAATATCTGTAAAACTTTTTTTGTGATTAAAAACTATTATTTGGGATTTAAAATATATATATATATATATATATATATATATTAAAACTATTTTTTGTAATTATTAAACTATTTTTTATTTATTAAAACTATTTTTTGTTTGTTATAACTATTTTTATATATTTATTAAACATTTTTAATATCTATAAAACTTTTTTTGTGATTAAAAACTATTATTTGGGTTTATTTTTTTAAAAAAAAAATATATATATTATATAAATTTCTATATTTAATAAACATTTTAAATATTATTAAAACTATTTTTTTGTAATTATTAAACTATTTTTTGTTTATTAGAACTATTTTTATATATTTATTAAACATTTTTAATATCTATAAATCTTTTTTTGTGATTAAAAACTATTATTTGGGATTTTTTTTTTTTTTAAATTAATTTATATATTTATATATTTATTATATATATTTTTTTTAATTTACAGGTCTCATGATGATCAGACCCGGCCTCGACAGCGTCGTGGTCGTGGTGGTACGGGGAGCCTGTCTCGGGATTCCAACCATTTTCAGGATTCCCCTTCGCCCCACAGCTCCTACCATACATCTCCCTCTGCTGCACCCGCTCCTGCTCCTCTCGCTCCCGCTGCTGCATCCGCTCCTGCTCCTCCGGGTCCTCCGGGAGTGATGAGTGTTGCGGAGTTGGTTCAACCGCCCGGTCGTGACCATCTTCCCTATCTCACTCCGTATCCACATGGACGGAGTCAAACATGGTAATTAAACATATTTTTTTTTTTTAAGTTTGGATTCATTATTAACCGTTTGTTCTTTTTATTAGGTTCAACCGATCCGGGAACGAGATCAGCGCATGGATCAACCTTATGATGTACTCGGCCCTCGACAAGGGACATCCGACTTTCACTCACTTCCCTACCGACAAGCAGTATCTGTGGTTTCGTCAGTTTGCGGTAAGTATTCTAATTTTTTACTTATATTTTTAATCTTTAATATAAATTTTCTACTAATTGTGTTTTTTTTAGCAAGAGTTCAACTGGAATTCCGATGAGACGCTCTTTATCTATCACCACTTCGTCCATAAAGTTATGGACAACTATGGGAAGCAGACCCAGAAGTGGAAGAAGAAGTGGGAAATCAATAAGGTTCGATTTAATTTATTAAACAATTTTTTAATTTATTAAACAATTTTTTAATTTATTAAACTATTTTCTTTTTTTTTTATTAAAAGGTCCCAAAGTCGATGAACGACACGGTCTGGAAGGAGTTGTGTGCTCATTGGGATAAGGAAGAGACGAAAGAAACTTCTTCCACCAACTCCACCAACCGCAGGAGCGACCGTAAAGGGAAGGGCATCTACAAGCATAACTTGGGTGCTCAATCTATTGCCACTCTGGGAGATCGCATGGTAAGTTCAACCGTTTTTTCTTCAATTATTTGAGTTTCAGAATTTTAATTTATTGTGCATTTCTTCTAATTTCTAATGTTTCTTTAATTTATGTTTTTTTTCAAGGCGGAAGAAAATGATGGCGAGCCGGTTGATGATCTCGCCCTAATGAGGATGACGTATACCAACAAGAAGACCGGCCAGATTGATGACAGTCTTGTGAGGGACGTGATCGACCTGGTCCAAACTCAGGTGGTAGACGAAGTGTCTCAGCTTCAAACCGAGGATGACGCTTTGACGGCTTCGACCAACTTGTCCCGGTTTCAAATCAACGAAATCGTTGAATCGGTAAGTTCTTTTTTTTAAAGTTCAATTTATTAATTTCTTGATTTTTATTTTATCATCAATTTATATTATTTAAATTTGGCTATTTATATTTCAGTCGGTTCCAAAGAAGAAGGGACGTTTGGTTGGTTTGGGTCGTCGCTCCCGGTCGGCTGCTCCTTCTTCTGCACCACCGCCATATGTTGATCCAGAAGTTCTTACGGCTCAGCTGAAGGACAAGGATGATCGGATATCTGCGTTGGAGACCCAGATGGCAGCTCAACAGGCGGGCTATAAGACACAGAAGAGGCTGAACGAGCAGATGATGGAGATGATGAAGAGGATGTACCCGAACGAGGTGTTCCCGAACATTCAAGACCCGTAGTTTTTTTTTTTTTTTACCAAAAACTTGGAATGTTTTATTTTTATTTGTAGAACTTTGAATTATCTAATATGTTTTCAGTTTTAATTTTAATTTTATATTTTCGAATTTAAATTTCACAAATTTTAATTTAAAAAAAAAATTTTTTTTTTTAAAAATTAACTTTTTTCGAAATTCCGAGGAAAAGCACCCTCGGAAATTTCCGACGACCTTTTCCTCGGAATAAGTCGTCGGAATTTAAAAAAAAAAATCCGAGGGAATGTTCCTCGGAATTTTCCGAGGGACTACGTTCCTCGGAAATTTCCGAGGGCCACGTTCCTCGGAAATTCCCGATGCAAATTCCGAGGAAGATTTCGTCGGAACTTCCGAGGATTGGACCATCGGAAATTTCCTCGGAATATACCGAGGAATTCCTCCCTCGGTATATTCCGAGGAACTTTCCGACGATCTAGTGGTCCTTGGAGTTTCCTCGGAAATTCAGTTCCTCGGAATTCCGTCGGAAATTTTCGAGGGATTTCCGGGGAAAAATGAATTTCCGAGGAGTTATTTCCGAGGATTTTTTTTCGTCGGTATGTCGTCGGAATAGCCTTATTCCGACGACATACCGACGATTTTTTCCCTCAGTATGCCGCTGTTTTCTTGTAGTGTTCGGCCGCAGGTTTGGCTTCGGCCGCAGGTTTGGCTTCGGCCGTATGTTTGGCTTCGGCCGCAGGTTTGGCTTCGGCCGCAGGTTTGGCCTCGGCCGTAGGTTTGGCTTCGGCCGCAGGTTTTTCTTCGGCCGCAGGTTTGGCTTCGGCCATAGGTTTGGCTACGGCCGCATGATTATGGGCCTTCGGGTCGAAAGTTTAAGAAATGTAAAAGTAATGGAACTAGTTAAGTAAAGGGATGATTGCACCGGATGCTAGGGTGTTAGTATTGATTGAGTGTTTGATTATTGGGCTGTAGTGGGCGGTATTGAGCGTCTTCACTGAGTATTTTTGTATGCTCATGCCTCTTTTACGATGAAGGTAAGGTTGATTGTGTGGACCAGAGTGCGAGGCTATAAAGACCATCGAGAAGGGTGTTTTGAACTTGGGTAGTCTTGGGATGTTTTGTAAAAGATATTTTTATTGTAAACTACATGATTTCAAGTACTTAGTCTCGTGTTTTATTTTTAAAGTTGCAGTATTTCTCATTATCATCCGATAAAATTTGACTTGATCTTTTACTTAGAAATTTTCACGTGTTTTCAAAGATTTTCGGGTTGGGGTATTTCAATTTGGTATCAGGCGGGGTAGGTCAGCCAGTTCTGTCCTGGCTGGCCGCTTTTCGAAAATGGGATCTATGGGTAAGGGTGGAAACGAACTGATGGTCTATGTCTCACGCGAAGGATGTGTTGTATGATGTTGCTAAGGTATTTCTTGGTATGTGTTATGATAAGACTGCTTAGCAAATGGCTTTGCAAAATTGTGTTAAGAATTTGCAGGAAGTTAGTGAAAACTGACTTAAGTCCTGTTTAGAACGAAAAAGAAATGTCGATTATCGGGTTTTTTCAGAGGGTATGCGATGAAGGTATCAAATTGGTTCAGTCGGCTGGAAGAATATACTTAAAGTTGTGGTGATGAATCGAGACATGTCAAATTTAGTGAAGGAGTGGATACGATGTTGAAGTTGCAGGGAGCTGAATGGATCGATGAAACTGCAACAATGATGCGTGTATGGTTTGGGATCTAAGTATAACGTGGTACCAAGAATACACGACCTGGATGTAAGGGTGGAGTCAATCCACTTTGTTACTGGTGTGGTGGTGAAGGCCACACTTTGTTCGACTACGAGTGTGGCATTCTTTTTGTGACAGGAAATCGCCCAAAAATGGTCACGTAAGAATGGGTTCGAGGAAGAGATCATATCTGGTAGTGAATCATACATGACAATTTTCGAGCTGCATGTCATTTATCAAGATGTTTCAATGATGGTGGAGCGTGCAGACAGATTTAATGACTTGACTGTGTTACCATATAAATGATTCAAAGCAATTCTTGGAATGGTCATGTTGGATCAGTGTCGTGTTAATATGGATTGGACAAATGTTAAGGTAGCGCTACGAGAAGAAGGGAAGCTGATGAATGGGTGTTTCACGAGTGCTTGGACGAATTTATAATCATCTTTATCAATGACATTTTGGAGTTCTCGAAAAGTTCAGAGGAGCACACAAGGGACATTTAAGAGTAGTCATGGAGAAACTAAGGGAGCATAACTTGTTTGCTAAGCTAAGCTACTGACTCGGCTGACGAGAAAGGACGTGAAGTACGACTGAACAGAGGAATGTGAGAAGAGTTTTGCAAGCTTGAAGGAGCGTTTGATGAGTACACTGATTCTAGTACTGCCTCAGCCTGGAGTGGCTTATGTTGTGTTCACAGACGCATCAAGATGGGGCTCGGTTCCGTCTTGATGCAAATGAACGTGTGATCTCTTATGCATCTCGACAGCTGAAGAAACATGAGGAGAATTATCCAACTCACAATTTGGAGATGACAGCGGTGGTGTTTGCTCTTAAGATTTGGTTGTCATAGCTTTATGGGAAAAAATTCAAGTGTTTACGGACCTTAAGAGCCTATCAAGTACATTTTCATTCAGGCAAAGTTGAATCTAAGGCAGAGACGATGCATTGAGTTGGTGGCGGACTATAATTTGGAGATAGCTTGTCGCCTAGGAAAGGCTAACTTAGTAGCTGATGCACTGAGTCACCGTAAGGCAAATGTCTCGGTAGAGAAGGAAATGGGAGGGTTGATTTCGATACTGAAAATGTTACGGGTTAATGTGTTAATAGACGAGTCAGTTCATCTCGGCAAAGAAGCGGTTAAGATGGTCGAAGATGGTGTCGTGGGGTATTGAAAGATCAATAACAAGACAATCATCTTCCCTGGACGAGTACATGTCCGAAACGATAAGGAATTGAGGGAAACAGTACTGAAGTAAGCACACCAATCTAAGTTCTCTATACACCCATGTGCAACAAAGATGTACCATGATCGTAAGCGGTTCTACCATTGGTCAGGGATGTAGCTGGTTGGGTGGCAAATTGTCCAACATGCCAGTTAGTGAAAGCAGAGCATCATGTTTTGAGTGGCTTGTTGCGGAGTTTACCCAAGCCTGAATGGAAATGGGATATGATGACGATAGACTTTGTGTGCGGGTTTTTAAAGACAAAGAGCTATAAGGATTGAGTATGGGTGATAGTATACCGCTTGACTAAGTCAGCACACTTCCTTCCATTCCAAATGTCAGATGGTGTGGACAAGTGTGTGGAACTCTACATGAGGGTAATTGTGAAACTCCATGGTGCCCATGTTAGCATCGTGTCTGATCGAGACCCACGATTTACTTTAAATTTCTGGATGGTATTCCAGAAAGCTTTGGGAACCAAAGTGCACATGAGTACAACATATCATCCACAAACGGAAGGACAATCGGAGAGGACGATCCAATCATTGGAGGATTTATTGGAGGCTTGCGTAGTGGACTGGAGTAAACTATGGGAGAAGCATTTACCGTTAACTGTGTTTGTATACAACAACAATTACCACCCTAGTATTGGAATGTAACTGTATAGACGTCTGTGTCGAACCTTCTTGTGTTGGATTGAAGTGGGGGAGGTCCGAGATCGTTATCCAGGAGTGATAAAAGAAATGACAGACATGATCAAATTTATCAAGGAGAAAATGAAGGAGGCTCAAGATCGGCAGAAAATCTATACATACAAGAGGATGAAGGAATTGGAATTCCAAGTGGGGGAGATGGTTTACCTAAAAAGGTGAAGTTTAAGGGAAAGGATAGGAAAACGAAGATGGGTAAACTACAACCAAGGTATGTGGGACCGTTTATGATCGTGGAACGAGTTGGACTAGTGACATATCGTTTGGAATTGCCTGATGAGCTCCACCCGTTCCATGATGTGTCCCATGTGTCTCAATTAAGGAAGATGGTAAGGGATCTGACATTAATTATCTCGCAACCGCCTGGAGATTTGGATTTGGTATGTCGACCCATGGAAACCAGATGAAAGTGTTGGTCGAGGATGAAGAATCCAACAAGATCAGAAACCTTGTTGGATTTGTGGGAGAGAATCACCATTAATAAGAGATCTACAAGTTGGTTCAAGCATTCCAGGATTTGACGGTAAAGGATGTGAAGTATGGTGGACGACATACTACAAAGAAAGTTATGTGGTTCAGAAAGAGTGCAAATGGGTATGTCAATATTAGTGCAATCCAACTATGAGTGTTGTTGCATGGATACATCTAAGATTGGATTTAGTTGTTTTATGAATGTGCCATCGCGAATTCTTCTTGATAATTGTGGAAGCAAAAGGATTGAATGCAGCGCTGAAGATGTTGTGATTGAGGGTCTTTACGGATCATTATAGTGTCCATAATGAGAAATCAAATGATCAAGTTGACTTACAAACGATCTTATCCGTCCAGACATTATTAGGTAGTCTTGAATTTTGGGATCTGGATGCAAC
The DNA here is from genome assembly GCF_020379485.1 of Brassica napus. Lineage (NCBI taxonomy): Eukaryota > Viridiplantae > Streptophyta > Magnoliopsida > Brassicales > Brassicaceae > Brassica > Brassica napus. The sequence goes on from NC_063444.1 coordinate 31,384,938, forward strand.
CTAGAAGCAGAAATTGTCAATGGCATAGTCTGTTGGATCAATGAAGATGACTTGAGTATCGAAATGTCTCTGTCAAAACCATTATGTTGGACCAAAGTGGATGACGAATTAAATCTCAAGTTAGGAGTGATCCGAGGAAAGTTCAATGGAGGAAACCAAAAATTAGTTCCAGTAAGCGGTTGGGTACAGGGAAGCAAAATACTGCATCATGTCCATAGTTGCTACAGTCTCTGGTAATTCAGCAGTTGGTCGAGACTAAATTCGAGGACAAATTTATTTTAAGTGGGGGAGAGTTGTAACGACCCGCTCCCGGAGTATTTTTAATTTTGAAAAAAAAAAAACGAGCGAGGTTTTATTCTACAAGGAGAGTATTTTTCTAAGTGTGGAGACACTTGTATTCGTGAAGATTGGAAGAATAAATGTATTTTTAACTAAGTGTCGGATCTTCAGTGAGCTCATAGAAAATATTCATAATGGGTTGAGCGATGGTAAACCGATCATGGAACAATCAGAGCATACGTACGGAGAGATCAAGACACAAGACCGATTAAAGAACGTTCGACTGTTGGATAATGCGGGTTCAAAGTAAGGAAAGTTTGACTAGCCATAATTGCGGCATAATACAACAGGAAGGTCGGATCTGCTGGAGTCACCTAAGGAGAGAATCAAATATATCAAGCCAAGCCATTGATGGTGGTCTTTGACCAAGCCAATAAGGAAACTGGCATTAACTGCCCGGCTTGGTGAGAAAGATTTGAAAATGCTATATAAGGACCCCTTGAGCTCTCATTTGTTTCACACAATTCATAAAGGAAGATTAGAGAGAAGTTAGAGAGCAGAAACGAGTTGGTAAAGAGAGAAGTCCGAGAAGAGGGATTCAGCAAGGAGGAACAAAGGAGTTCATCACTTGGAAATGCCAGCTAGGTTCAGAGTCTTCGATCTTTTAAGATCAATCCAGGTGAGGATGTGATTCGTGGCAGTCTAATAAGAACTGTTTTGTCTTGTTTGATTCAATATGATCGAGTTATGCTTGAATTGAATTTGTTTATGGAAAGTTTGTTCATCGTATTCTTAGGAGAATGAATGATAGGATTTGTTATGGAAATTTCATTCATCATGTTCTTAAGTAATGTATGATAGTAATTGTTTATGAAAATTTTGTTTGTTATGTTCTTAGGAAAAGCATGCTAGAATTGATGAATTGATGATCGAGTTATGTTAGTATGTTTATGTGAGAAATAAATGTTGGATCTTGAAAATCTAAGTCATAGAATTGTAATGCGTTTAAGGAAAGTTTAATCGAATTGAGTTAATTAAGGGAACTGGTTAAGAGGATGTAATGGACCTTCAAGTTGAAGGTTTGGCTACGGGCCGTAAGGGACCGAGGGGTCGCAGGTTTGGCTACGGCCGTAGGTTTGGCTTCGGCCGAAGGTTTGGCTACGGCCGAAGGTTTGGCTTCGGCCGCAGGTTTGGCTACGGCCGCAAGATTATGGGCCTTCGGTCGAAAGTTTAAGAAATGTAAAAGTAATGGAACTAGTTAAGTAAAGGAACGATAGAACCGGGTGTTAGTATTGATTGAGTGTTTGATTATTGGGCTGTAGTGGGAGGTATTGAGCGTCCTCACTGAGTATTTTTGTATGCTCATGCCTCCTTTTACGATGCAGGTAATGTTGATTGTGTGGACCAGAGCGCGAGGCTATAAAGACCATCGTGAAGGGTGTTTTGAACTTGGGTAATGTTGGGAAGTTTTATAAAAGATATTTTTATTGTAAACTACATGATTTAAAGTACATAGTCTCGTGTTTCATTTTTAAAGTTGCAGTATTTCTCATTATCATCCGATAAAATTTGACTTGATCTTTACTTAGAAATTTTCACGTGTTTTCAAAGATTTTCGGGTTGAGGTGTTTCACTTCTTCTTTCCTAGAAACGTCATGAGCACATGCTCTGATGAGTGTGTTCCATATTAGACACAAAGTGTCCCACATCGGTAGTTGGAAGGGATCCTAAGTAATATATAAGATAGATAGACCACTCCACTTATCACCAATTGGTTTTAGGTTGGAAGCCTATCTAGCTTAACATGGTATCAGAGTCCGATCCATGAAGTCCAACCCGATCCATAGATCTGGCCCATCGATCCTTGCCCGAACATTCCGAGATTGACTCTCAAAGAGCCATGATCTCGAGGAGGCGTATTAGATACAAAGTGTACCACATCGGTAGTTGGAAGGGATCCTAAGTAATATATAAGATAGATGGACCACTCCACTTATGACCAATTGGTTTTAGGTTGGAAGCCCATCTAGCTTAATATTCCACACGAATGAGCTATGGTTTTCTTGTTATATGAAAAAACAGAATGTGTAGTTGACGTCGAAGGAGGAAGAAGAGAGCTGGAGGATTCTGCCGTAGAGAAACAGAGTGGCGTACTAGCTGGAGGATTGTGCCGTAGAAAAACATGGAATGCGTAGTTTTCCCTTTACCGTACTAGCTCCTCTGTTTTCAGTATAAGACCGTTGTGGTGGAGGGAGATCCTTCTTGGGCTCCGTTGTGGTGATATTCAACTGGGCCTCATGTCCGTTGAAGCCCAAAGACTCAACTGCTCTAATATTCCCCCTCAAACTAGAGGTGGGTGGAACACCAACACCTAGTTTGTCACGCAACTCCATGAACGCTTTCTTTGGCAAAGACTTGGTGAAGATGTCAGCTTGTTGCAGAGATGCAGGTATATGTCGTGTCTCAATCAGTCCAAGAGAAACCTGCTCCCTTATGTAATGGTAATCTGTATCGAAGTGCTTCGACCGTTTGTGAAGAGCTGGATTGGCGCTTAGATACGCCGCAGAGAGATTGTCACAAAGTAGCAAAGTAGACTGAGGCTGAGCAATTCCCAGATCACACAATAGAAATGATATCCACGTTATCTCTTGAGTCGTTGCACCCAAGGCTCTGTACTCAGCTTCAGTTGAAGATCTTGATACTGTTGGTTGCCTCTTAGCAGACCATGAGATCAGGTTTGGACCAAGCAGTGTGCAGAAGCCGGTAGTCGATCTTCTTGTCTCTTTACAACCTGTCCAATCACTATCACAGTAGGCAGACAGTTGCAGCTCCTCACCTTTCCGAATGTGTAAGCCAAGTGATTGAGATCCTTTGAGGTACCTGAGAATGCGCTTGAGAAGACTAAAATCGACAATAGTAGGAGAGTGCATTCTCTGACATACAAAGTTCACAGCATATTGTATGCCAGGCCTTGTAATAGTCAGATACTGGAGCTTGCCTGCAACGCTTCTAAAGTATGTAGGCTCCAAGAACAGTTCTGAGTCTTCACTCTCAGGTCTCAAAGGAAGTGGAGTAGCCATAGGATTACACTCTGCCATTGAAGTCAGGCGAAGTATCTCCTTAATGTAAGCAGTCTGATGTAAGAACATTCCCCCTTCATAAGACTGTATTTCAATACCAAGGAAGTAACTAGGTTGACCGAGATCTTTCATGGTAAAGCGCATGCTTAGGTTGTCTACACACTCTTGTAACAAGGCATCATCACTTCCTGTCAGCAAGATATCATCAACATACAGTAATAACACCATTGTCTTCTTGTTCCTGTGATAGGTGAAGAGTGAGGGATCTGATTTGCTGCAAGAGAATCCATAATCAATCAAGAACTCACTGAATGTGTCAAACCAAGCTCTTGGAGCCTGTTTGAGACCGTAGAGTGCCTTTGTGAGCTTACAAACATACTCTGGTCTCTCTGGGTCTACAAAGCCAGGTGGCTGATACATGTAAACCGGTTCCTTTAACTCTCCATGGAAAAACGCACTTTTCACATCAAGCTGTTTGATTGTCCAGTCTTTAGCAATAGCAATGTTGAGAACTAACCAAATTGTTGCTGTTTTAACCACTGGGCTAAACGTTTCCAAGTAGTCCAGACCTTCTTCTTGCTCAAATTCTTTAGTGACTAGTCTTTCTTTAAGCTTTTCCACTGTACCATCGGGTCTGAACTTGATAGTAATCACCCATCGACTGCTAAGAATGTTCATCTCCCCAGTAGCTGGAACCAGTGTCCAAGTGTCAAGAATGTGAATATTAGTCATCTCATCACCAACAGCTGCATTCCAGCCTGGATGCTTCATTGCTTCAGTTATATTCTTCGGTATCTCAGGAACAAACTTAGAGCTAAGCAAGGCATATCAAGTATTTGGTTTCTGAATCCCTGACTTTGCTCTTGTACGCATTGGATGAACATTCTCAGTCACTGCTTCTGTTTGTTGATTGATCACCGGAGCTTGATGATCTTGTTGAGGAAGCGGTGGTGGGGTTGGTAATAGTGGAGAAGGCACAGGTGGGGCTTCGTCAACTTGAGTTGGTTCTTCAGTTATAGGAGGTGGAAGAGCTCTTGAGACTTGTTGATTCGGTTCTGGTACTGGGTAGAAGTGTAGTCTCATATCTTGGAACCAGACTTTTATATTGGTCTTTGAACGGGAAGTGTTCCTCATCGAAGACAACATGTCTTGATATGTAGACTTTGCCAGTGGGTGGGTAGAGACATCTATAGCTCTTATAGTAAGTGCTATAGCCCAAGAACACACACATCAACGACCTTGGTTCCAGTTTATGATCTACAACCGGTCTTAGATAGGGATAACAAGCAGCTCCAAGTACTCTGAGATGCGAATAGTCTGGTTTGTGTAGTTGCAGAAGTTCTATTGGGCTCTTCTTTTCTCTTGACAGCATAGGTAAGTGATTCCCAATGTATGCTGCAACAGAGAAAGCTTCAACCCAAAAGTGGAGAGGGAGAAGACTGTGAAACATCATCGACAATCCAAGCTCTATGACATGTCTATGATTCCTCTCTGAGATCCCATTTTGCTCAGGAGTATAAGGGCAAGATACACGGTGTTGAATTCCATGAGAGGTTAAGTGATCTTTGAATCTTTTGTTGATGTATTCTCCCCCACCATCTGACTGAAACATCTTAATCTTCTTGTTCAGCTGATTTTCTACTTGTTTTTGAAATGCCACAAAGACTGAAAAGAACTTACTTTTATTACGAAGTGGAAAGAACCAACTGAACCGAGTGTATTCATCCACAAATATGACATAGAACCTAAAGCCTTAATTAGATACAATAGGTGAAGGACCCCAAAGATCACTATGGATGCACTCTAAAGGTTCATTAACTACAGACATTGAAGAAGAAAACTGAAGACGGCTACTCTTTCCCATCTGGCAAGGCTCACAAATGGAAGTTGTTCTGCTCTTATTCACTGAAATATCCTTGCTGGCTTGATGATGCTGAAGAATCCTAGAGTTTGAGTGACCCAATCTGTGATGCCACACTGCCTCTGATGCTGCTACTTGCTAGTTAGAATGGAAGGCAGATAACTCAGCATTCTTCAGTATGTAGTTCGAGGTCCTTTGGACACCACCTTCTGAGTTTGAAGATCAATAACATACACATGTTGAACATCAAAGTAAACACCACAGGGAAAGTCTTCACAAAGTTTTGAGACAGATAAGAGGGACTTCTTAATATCAGGACATACAAGAACTTCATTTAAGGGAATTGTACCTGCTGTAGAGGTGATGTTCGAGGACCCAACATGAGTTATTGGTAGGTAAGCTCCATCTCCTACCATAGCCGCATCTTGACCTTCATACGGATGAGCTGTCTGTAGGCTTTGAGTTGATGTGGTGACACGGACTGTAGCCCCTGAGTCTGGATACCATTCTTTCCCTGATTCATCAGTTGTTGTCATTGTTGAGAAGACTTGTTGACTCTGGTAGTTGTTATCAAATCGGTTGTAACACTTCAGCGCCGTGTGACCAACTCTACCACATATCTGACACACTGGTCTATCACCAGAGTTGGCTGAGGAAGACTGATGCTGTGCAAACCCTCGACCTCTTGATGAATAGCCACCACGACCTCTATAGTAACCAGACCTTCCTCTTCCCCTCTGATTCAGATTGTAGCTTGGACCAGAGGACTTGAACTCTTGAGGAGGTTGGTTCTGCTGAGTATAATACGCAAGGTTAGGAGTGGTAGTGGTTTCTTCATACGCTTGAAGTCTGGAGTCAAAACCTTGAATCTCTGAGACAACATCATTGAAAGTGGGTTGGGGAAATTTGGTGAGAGAATGTATACCCGTGGTGATAGGATCATATTCTCTCCCAAGACCATTCAGATACCCAAAGATATTCATCGACTCATCAATAGGTTTCCTATAGATCTAAGAGCATCACACAATGTCTTGAACTCACGACTATAGACAGCCAAGGTCTTACCTTTATTAGTCAAGAGTTGAAGATTACGCCGGAGAGTATACTCACGAGCTAAGGAGCTTATGTTGAAGTTCTCAGCTAGGCACATCCAGATCTCTCTCGCCGTTGATAGATTGTGTACATAGCCAAGGACTTCTTCTGACAAAGTTCCAAAGAGCCAAGAGCGGACTAACTGATCTGAGCAAAACCAAGACTCATACGCCGGATTCGGTTCTTCTGTGTTGACACCATCTCTGACCACCGTTAGAGTAGCTGGAGGAGAGGTAACAGCTCCATTGACGAAGCCGATAAGCTTCTGACTAGAAAGAAGATACTCGATTTGGGTTTTCCACAACAAGTAGTTCCCATCGTTGAGCTCTAGAGTAACGCAGCTAAGGATATGGACGTTGCTAGGGAAGGGGTAGGGAGTCGCCATGATTGACCTGTTAAGGTTTCAATGGCTCTGATACCATGTGAAGGTTTAAGAAAGAGATGAACTTTGAATTTTATAACTTCTCAACTTAATGTTTACAAAGGCGATTACAAACCTTATATACAAACTCAAAAGCTACGGCTTTCAGAACAAACTAGATCTTTAGCCTAACCTTATCTCTCCAGCTAAGACACCTTGCTTTACACCTCACATGAAGACAAAAACACCTCAAAGCAATTCTGAGGGAGTAGTTTTCCCTTTACCGTACTAGCTCTTCTGTTCTCAGTATATGACCATTGTGGTGGAGGGAGATCCTTCTTGGGCTCTGTTGTGGTGATATTCAACTGGGCCTCATGACCGTTGAAGCCCAAAGACTCAACTTCTCTAATACGATGGTGTTGTCTGATGTTCAGCGACATCTATATTATAACCTTGTCCATGGTTAATCTTTGTCATTTGTAATAGGTTGAGACTTGAGAGTGAGATGGATTCCTTTGTAGTTAATTCACCTAAGGTCCAACAACCACCTGAAAAAAGAAAAATCGTCTCGTATTCTTTTCTTTTTCCATCATGAAAAAATGTTGTTAAGACATAACAAAATTTTCCATGCGTCTACCCTGCCAGTATCATATTCTCCTAGAACAAATGAATATCGATTCGAGGTTCGGTTCTTAAAACTATAATTAAGACCGAACGAATATATCATTGTCTGCAAAACAAAATTAAAATGAAATAAAATATATATTTTATCAACATGTTTAACCACTAAATTTTATTAAAGACGAGACAAAAGAATGGAATATAGAGATGCTTGAGAATTTTGTAATGTAAGAAGAGATATTGCTCATTCGGAGCTTGGCTGTAAGCTGAACTACACAAGACACTTTTTTGGAGCTTTACGAAGAGTCGCATATACACTATCAAATCGGGATATTGACTAGTTAGAAATATCCTAAGACATGAAGCTCAGATCATATATTTAGAGCCTAGTATCACTAAACTTTAAGCCACTACAGGAAATGTGGGTATCAATAGCATCAGATTATAGCGTTTATGACAATTCTGCTATTGTATACTAACAATTGTTTTTTCTATAGCGTTTGTCAATTTAAAAACACTATCTTTATTATCGTGGAAAAATAAATTTTGTTAGCGGCTTTAATTTGGTAAGGGTAGACTCCAACACTTGAGAAAAATTTTTTTTGCAACCAAATTAAATACTTCTCAGATTCACTGAGATGGCTCCCAGTCGTAATCTCTCTATCTCTCTCTTTGCCATCGTCTATGCTTCCTTTTCGTCGTTCATGTTCGGCTCCCTAAATCCCTCTCTGATTCGAGGAAGAACCCTAATTCGTGATTTGATTTATGATTCATATCGGCTAATACCACATCCTTTTATATGGCACTGGAACTCTTCCACTCGTATCTTTATAACGAGGCTTTCCACAAAATTTGCATGTAACCTGCTGTTCATCCGCCCTCCAATAAATCATGCAGTTGTCGCTGCATACATCTATTACCTGATACGATAAACCAAGACCAGCTACGAGTTTCTGAACCTCGTAGTATGAACCAGGAGCTACATTATCCTCGGGTAGAATACCTTTTACAAAATCAGCAATCGCATCCACACAGTCTTCAGCCAAATTATAATCTGTTTTAATGCCCATCAATCTTGTAGCCGATGATAAAGCTGAATGACCATCTCTGCAACCTTCGTACAATGGTTGCTTTCCAGCATCCAACATATCATAAAATCTCCTAGCTTGTGCATTGGGTAAATCTTCCCCTCTAAAATGATCATTTACCATCTGCTCAGTACCTACACCATAATCTACATCCGTTCTAATTGGTTCTTCTAATCTAACCGCTGGCTGAGGTTCGCTAGTACTACCATGTTCATAATCAGTTTCCCCATGATGATACCAAATTTTGTAACTTCGTGTAAACCCACTCAAATATAGATGAGTCCAAACATCCCACTCTTTAATAACCTTTCTATTTTTACAATTAGAGCAAGGACATCTTAACATACCTGTTTTTGGTTCCGGTTGTCGGTGAACTAACCCCATGAATTCGGTTATACCTCGTTGGTATTCTTCCGTAAGCAATCTCGTGTTCAGATCCAAATGAGGTCGATCGATCCAAGAACGAAAATAATTTGAAGAAGACATGTTTTTTATGAATCAAATTCGTGTGTAAAGAGAGTAAGAGGGAGGATGAAGATATGGAGTGAATGAAGAGGAAGAGGGGTGCTTGTATTTATAGTTGAAATCCTGCCGACAGACCGAGGAAATTCCGACGGAATTCCGACGGAAACGGCTAGTTCGTCGGAATTTCCTCGGAATTTTTAAAATCCCCCAACGGCTCTCTAACGGCTATAATATATCCTCGGAATTCATCGGTTTTTTTTTCCGAGGAATACATTTTTCCTCGGTATTCCATAAGAATATTCCGACGGATTAATATTTCCTCAGAATTTCGTCGGTATATTCCGAGGAAACCAAATTTTGTGTTTCCTCGGAATATCCTCGAAAATTCCTCGGGATATTCCGAGGATTTCATTTTCCGTCGGAATGTCCGTCAGAATACCGCTGTTTTCTTGTAGTGTATATTCTAAAATTCAAATCATATACTTAATCCTAAATATTAACACTAACCCCTAAACCACATATCTCATTCTAGCATGTATCATTAAAACATTAAATCTTAACTTTTAAATAAATTATAATTCCGTAAAAAAAATTTTAATTTCAAATACAAAATTTATGTTTCAAATTTTAAATTACGATATCAAAGTATTTAAAGCTAAGATAATTTTTATAATAGTTCAAGATAAATAAAAAGACATGTATTATTTTGTTTTGAACCATTGATTGATTTTGATCAAAGACCCAAAATCACTCTTCTGTCTATCCTCACCCTTTCTTTCTATTGGTTTACTTGTTTTTATGGCAAAGATCACCATCCGCACCGTCAGATGATATTGAATCTAACGCTTGAGATTAACTGTATTTTTTCTGTTTTAATTATTGTTTCTGAGATCTACGATTGATGTTAGGAGTTTTCAAGGCTCCTAAGAACAAATAATGTAGTATAAAAGATTGTCGAACCAATTATAAGAGATTCAAAGCACTGAGAATGCAAGTACTCACTTAATCTAAGTGCAACCGGTGATTTAAAAGATTTATAAACTAATGATTAATGCTAATGCAGTTGCAGAATAATAAAAGCGATAAATGAAGTAACTTTCTTGACTAAGGGAAAAGAGAACTCATGGGCATAGGGATTAGACCTTGGGTGATCAAGTTTCGAACTAAGGATGTCAAACGATCAATCAAACCATCAACCTTAAGCTTAGACACAGTTCTAAACAAGCTCTATGTCTAGATGAATGTTCATTTACTAACACATTTCAAACATCAAATGTCTTTGGTTGAATAATATGAAAGCAATCATTACTAACAAGTCTAATGGCTATCTTAGCACCTCTAACAACAAATGTCTTTGGCAAAGTATGCTAAAAGCTTAGAAGAGTTGTCTCAGGCATTTCATCAAACACATTTTGGGTGAAAAATGCCTAAAGATCAACTTTTGAGAGGCCAACTCAGAAGATGCATTATGAATACTCTACTAGCAAGGACTAAGAATGATCTACACTAAAACATCCTAGCTCTAACCTAATCACCCTTAATCTCCCTAACCCATGAATTCAAAAGGTGATTATTCACTAATCTCCATGATTCCTCTTAAACCCATATTGGATTTCAGATTAATCATGTAGAGAAATACAGAGAATCGATATGAAAACAACAATATTGCAATAACAAAAATGATCAATTGAGAAATGAACTTTCCAAGAGGTTTTTGGTGGTTTTCTTAAGATAAAAGATAATCCGCCTCCAATGGCTTACAAAAGGTACTTTAACATAGGTTTAGAAAGTGTAAAACGTGCATAACAAATGACCAAAAGGCCCTTGATTAATCATAAGTTCGACCAAATAATTGAAGCGCAGCGACCTCGGCACGTCGCTCCGGGAGGTCGCTTTGGGTATTGGGAGCGACCTCATGCAGTTGTTGTGGGACGTCGCTCCCGGCTTGTTCTTCGTGTCTCAAATCGACACAAACCCGAGCGACCTCGGGGTGTCGCTGTGCTGACCTCGGGGTGTCGCTGTGCTAACCTCGCTCTGGAGCTGGAGCGACTTCGTGTCGTCGCTCTAGGAGGTCGCTTCGGGTCTATTTTTACACTCCAAAACGATGAAATGGCGAGCGACCTCGTGAGGTCGCTCTAAGAGGTAGGGCACAGTGAGTTCATGGCGTCGCTCCGGTAGGGTCGCTCCCATGCATTGCTCATCCAATGATCACCTTTATCACCTCTTTTGAGCTCTAAATGCACTCAAATGTCTCCAAGAACTCCATGTGGTACTCCAATACCTAATCTAATAAAGACTCATGTATGCAAAATGCAACCTAAACATGGCTAAATCCTAGTCTATATGATCAAAATGCACATGGGTGAATGGATAACACAATGGAAATATGCAAGATATCAACTCCCCCAAACTTGTTCCTTTACTTGTCCACAAGTGAACTTTCTAGAACTCATAGGGAGAGAGGTTTGAAGGTCTCATAGCCAAAAGAAACACATCTAGCACTCAATTCAACATCTAAATCCAACATGAGCACACTCTCTTATTATACTCTAGTTTCTCTAGGCCTATCTCAACTCTTTTTGCCCTTACAATCATCATCAAGCATCCACACATTCAAATCAACCAACTCTCACATTCATTAAGTAATAAACATCAGGTGAATTCTTGCAAATGGTCAATTGGTCCAAATCATTTGGTTGGGTAAGGGAAGACTTTTTATTCAAGTGAGTCAAGAGGTTCAAGATACATGATCTTTAAGGTGGTTTACTCTCAAGACAAGTAGCCTTGACATCGCACATAATATATCTAAGAAAGGGATCAACTCATGCATACAATGCTCAATCTCCATTGTTCTACCATTTTCCCAAACATACAAGTTACACAATCATTTCCCAATGTCAAACCCAACTCACATCTCTCACCAAAAGATCTTAAGAACATTTTTCACATAAAACTTTTTCTCTTTGAAATCAACAAGGGATTTTTTTTTCTTTCACAATTTAAAAACATTTCTTAGCTCCTAACCACTTTGCTAGCCCCCTTTTTCTTTTATTTTTCTCTTTTTTTTTTATTTTTTATTTTTTTGGGCCAAGACTTTTCATAAACTTGAGCTAGATGTTTATCTACTTATCCCAATAAGACTATTCACTTAAACACAAAGAGTCTATTCTTTTCCTTCAAACTTTTCATGCTTCCAAATCATAATCACAACACTCACCCCCACCTATAGCTAGACAATAGAGTGCCTAATCTAGCAAGAATGAAGATCAAACATTGTCGTTCCCGATACTTTCAACATTATGCACATGTAAGACTTTCCGAAAAAGGCCTCACTCATCAAACAATGAAAGCTTAAAAGGAGGAAAGGGTTTTGGGAGTGGTCTACCACTCGAGTTTGTCGAAAAGATTGGCGTAAAGGATGTGACAACTCAAGTGTGTATAGCCATGACTCAGTACACAAGGGACCATGAGCAAGAAGCATTAAGTTCGTTCAGTTCAAATAAGGTTGTAGTTGGCTTCAAAGATTGAGTTTCAGCAACTAATGAGATTCAGGAAGAGTTTTCAAGGCTCGAAACATACAAGGCTTTTTGAGAGATGCAATAGCCATTCGAGCGCGAGGTAGTGTTCTTTACAAGGCATTTTAAATCATTGCTCCCAATGAAAGTGAATGCAACCTATATGCTCTAGACTCTCCTAAAAATGCAAGTGATGTAATCTATATGATTTTTTTTTAATGCAAAAAGGTATGTATGCAAGACTCAATGCAAAATCATCAAAGCAAACATGATCAAATACTTGGTACCTCCCCCAAGCTTAAGTTACACAGTCTCTGTGCTGTCAAGTAGAGAGAGATACCCAAAAGAAAGCTTATATGCAAAAAATGAAATGGTATATACACGGGAAAGTAATGAAGTACCTTCTACGGATAGTGAGTAGGGGTAGATGCCCCAGCATCGTCGTCGTCAGGTGGGAATGTGGGTTAGTAACCACCTGGTGCTGAGCTGTAGCCTCCAAACCATGGCTGGCTCTGAACCTCGTCAATCTCGACCTCATTATCAGAAGAGGCTAGGGATGGGGACTTGTTTCCTGAGGTGGAGGGTTCAATGGGTGGGTTCCTCCACTTGCGCTGGAGCTGTCTAGCAGTGAGGGGGAAACCAAGATCCGCAGACTGAGGTGGAGGTTGGGGGACTGATGTGTTCGCGAAGGCGAAGTCTACTGAGCTACATCCAGCTATTCCTCCCCTGTTCAAGACATCAGCTACTTTCTTCATGAACTTGGATGAAGTCTTTGCTTGCTTCTTCACAGTCTTGCTAAGCGCCTTGCACTTGTCTTTCAGCTTTTCTATCGTCCTATCTTGTGCTTTGTTCCATCTCTGAAGTCGACCAATATGCTCATGAGTGTCACGAAGCGCACCAGGAGGAAGAACTCCAGCATATGGCTTGAAGTAGTAGCGCGGAGGTCCATAGATGGGTTCAGATGCTTCCGCAGCAGGTTCGTCATGTCTCATCGGAGCACTCTTTTTCCTTGGTGCAGCAATGGGACCGAGAGACCAGTGCTCTCCCAGAAAGTCTTCCTGGGAAATGTTAAAGCTGATAGCTCCAGGTCTCTCTAAGCTCGCCAGGTTCTTGTTTGGAAGAACCACTTCAACAGGCTTGCCTTTCAAGTAGTAGTAGTAGACGTAGTTCTTCCCATACATCCCGCTGAAATAAGTGACAATCCTCAAGTAAGTGCCATCAATGAATCTAGGTCCTGCTGCGTCCTTTACCAAGGGAACATTCATAAATTGAAGCAGTGGTGTGATCAACCCGCTAATTCCAACCTTCAGGCGCGAATCAGAGGTGTACCATGTCCAGTCTCTGTAGTGCTCGAGATGACTCACGAAGAAACTGACCATCCCAAAGGTAGCATAGATGTCGGTGCTTGGAAGAGGCAACACTCCAGGGGCGGCGTAGGGTCGGATAGCCGGGCAGAGCAGTCGCATATCTTCCTCGGTGACACTACCTGCTTCCTTCCGTGGATAGAATGCATGGACGAGCATCCTATGGAGGTAGCGCACAGACGGATGCCAGATATGTGAGTTCTTGTCAGTCCCGGTAGAGTGCTTGTTTCCGGTGACCAACTTCCAAAGCTCGGTGGGGAGATTTTCGCATTTGGGAAGAGAGTAGTCTTCCAAGTCCTGGAACCCCATGACTCTCCCAATGTCCTTGAAGTTCATGTTGTAGTATCTCCCATTGACCTTGAACTTGATCTTGCCTCATCCTTGCCTCACATGCGGAGTGTTATGGTAAGTGACCTCAAGGGAAGACAAGAACTGACAGGAGACATCCTTGTAGACAGGGTAAGCCATGGTGAGGAGTTTTGGCATCTACAAATGTCCCAGCATCGCCTCAATATCAGAATCAAGACCCAACTCCTTCAGCAAATCAAGGTCGGCGAACCTTGTTGGAGTCCAAGTGACCCCATTCAGCAAGTGATCATACAGCTCTTCCACAGATGGAGTTTTCTCCCTGTCCCTATCAACAGCAACTGCCTTCCCTTTTGACATCTTGGCTTTCTTTGTACGAGCCTGCTCATCCTCACTTTCATCGTCACTCTCCTCATTAGTGGGAACTGCTACACTTTTCCCTGCCCTTTTCTCTTGCTCTTTTGATTTCTTTGCAGCCAAGGTTTGCTGTCGAGAAGTCCTCTGTGTCCCAGAGCCAGCTGGCTTGGAGGCTAAGGCTTTCCCACTTAGTGCAGACTCTTTTCTTTCAGCTTCTTGCTTCTCAGCATCCAGCTTTCCCTTTGTTTTCTTAATCATTGGTACCTGAAAAATTCAAAACTTGAAAAGGGATAAGTAGATGGAAGCAAAGAAGATTAAGACTTTGTAAATGAAAATTGCAAGAGTAAACTCAACAAATGAACTAGCAATTTAAGCTCAAGTTAACCCAATGCAACTATTTCACACATTTAGCACTAAGAAGCCAAGCTAAGAGCAAAGAATCACACTTCTCAATCTTATCAAAATATGAAAATTACAAGTTAAGTAAAATTCAATAATCAAAGTGGTTCTAGAATGAGAAAATTCTTTAATCAAACTTTTAAACGCCTTAACACACCAAGTTCACCCACCAACACACTCAATTAAGGTCAATTTCGAAAAGCCCCAAATCCATGAACCCTAATTTTGTCAAAGTTCAAATTAAACTCAATTTCACCATTAATTTAACAACCCAACTTGATAGATAAACTTTTCCTAGTCTATTTCACCACAATCAAGCAAGAAAATGACCAAATTTCGACTTTCAAATTCTAGGGTTCATGGACCTACGAAATTGAATTTAAAAACTCAATACCTTGCTTTGGATGAAAGGAAATGGTGAATGGGTGATGGGGAATAGACTACAGGGGCGAAAATTTGGATTTAGAAACAAGAACTAGGTGATTTGGTTGAGAATTGAGAGAGTTATGGGTGTTTGTGAGGGGAGGGAGAGTGAGGAAGATGAAAATCGAGGGTTGTGGGCTAGGTTTAGGGTCGTCCGGTTCGGTTTAGGTGGGAAGGGACCGGTCCAATTAAATTGAAACCGGGATTAGATCGAAAATCACTTACCTGAACCGGTCGTGGAGCGACCTGAGGTAGTCGCTGTGGGACGTCACTCTCAAATCGACACAACCCGAGTGACCTCGGGGTGTCGCTGTGGTGCGTCGCTCTCAAATCGACACAACCCGAGCGACCTCGGGGTGTCGCTTTGGTGACCTCGCTCTGGAGCTGGAGCGATTTCGTGTCGTCGCTCTAGGAGGTCGCTCCGAGAGTATTTTTCGAGCCCCAAAACGCCGTAAGGACGAGCGACTTGTTACACTCGTTGTGGTGACGTCGCTCCCAGCTGGAGCGAACTTTCACCCTCGCTCCAGGTCCTCGTTCCCACGCCTGATTCTTTTCTCAAACCGGATCGATCAAGCACCTGCACAAAACTTCAATTCTTTTTTTTTTTTTTTTTTTTTTTTTAGAAATTTGATTAAATTGAAAATACTAATGCAATATGTACAAGGATATACATGAGACTTCCTCCCAAGTGAGCTTGTTTTAAGTCTCTAGCTTGACTTTGCCTCCCTTTACATTATGCCGGGGTAGGATCAGAAAGTGAAGTTGAGACCCTATCTTCCTCTGGTGCAGTCGCCATGTAGAGCTTAACCCTTTGCCCATTGACTGTGAAGTCTCTTCCATCAGTACTTCACAAAACTATTGCCCCATATGGCCTAACCTCCTTGACCTTGAAAGGACCGGACAACCTTGACTTAAGCTTTCCTGGAAATAACTTCAGCCTAGAGTTGTAGAGAAGAACTTGATCTCCTTCTTTAAACTCTCTCTTCAGGATATTCTTGTCATGGAAAGCTTTAGTCTTCTCCTTGTAGATCCTTGAGTTTTCAAAAGCATCCATTCTTATCTCATCAAGCTCATGTAGCTGTAGAAGTCTTTTCTCCTTGGCACTCTTGATGTCAAAGTTCAGCAACTTTACTGCCCATAGTGCCTTGTACTCAAGCTCCACTGGCAGATGGCAAGCGTTCCCGTACACTAGGTTGAGAGGTGTGGTCCCCAGAGGTGTTTTGTAAGCTGTCCTATAAGCCCAAAGCGCGTCATCAAGCTTAATGGACCAATCCTTCCTTGTAATCCCCGCAATCTTCTCCAAAATGGACTTTATCTCTCTGTTAGAAATCTCAACTTGACCACTTGTTTGAGGATGGTAAGGAGTTGCTACCTTGTGCTTTACACCGTTCTTCTTGAGAAGTCCCTCAAGCAGTTTGTTGATGAAATGAGAGCCTCCATCACTGATCACAACTCTTGGAACTCCAAACTTTGGAAAGATGATGCTCCTGAACATCTTGGTTACAACTCTAGCATCATTGGTGGGGATTGCAATAGCTTCCACCCATTTGGAGACATAATCAACAGCTACAAGGATGTATTTGTTGCCAAAGGATGATGGAAATGGTCCCATGAAGTCAATACCCCACACATCAAACACTTCAACTTCAAGGATTGGATTTTGAGGCATCTCATTCCTTTTGGTGATCTTTCCTCTCTTTTGGCATGAATCACACTTTGAAACAAAGTCTTGTGTATCATTAAACATGTGTGGCCACCAGAATCCAGCTTGTAGCACCTTTGCAACAGTCTTGAAGGTAGAAAAGTTGCCTCCACAGGATGATCCATGACATTGTGTAAGGATCCCATCAATCTCCTCATTAGCAACCACTCTCCTATAAAGTTGATCCTTGCAGAGAATGTAGAGGTAGGACTCATCCCAGTAGTACCTCTTCACATCCTTGTAGAACTTCTTCTTGGCATAGCCCACAAGATTCAAAGGTTCTTTTCCTGTGGCTAGGTAGTTCACCAAATCAGCATACCAAGGTTCTTTCTCTTCTGTTGCCTGACTTCTTCAAGCTTACTACCAGTCTCACAAACTGCCATCACTGCTCCAATAGCCATGATCTGCTCCTCTGGAAGTCCTTCGTCAATAGGAATGTCACACTCCACTCTCAGCCTGGACAAGTGATCAGCTACACCATTCTCAACTCCTGGCTTGTCTTTGATCTCTAAATCAAACTCTTGAAGCAAAAGGATCCATCTCAAGAGCCTCGGTTTTGCATCCTTCTTGGCCAAAAGGTGTCTCAAAGCAGCATGATATGTGTAGACAATGACTTTAGATCCCACCAAGTACCTTCTGAACTTCTCAAAGGCAAAGACAATGGCTATCATCTCCTTCTCTGTTGTGGCATACCTCATATGAGCATCATTCAGGGTTTGGCTCGCGTAGTAGATCACATGGGTCTTGCCATCTTTCTTCTGCCCCAAAACAGCTTCCACAGCATAGTCACTAGCATCACACATGATCTCAAAGGGAAGATCCCAATCAGGTGGCTGGACAATTGGAGCACTGATGAGTTCACCTTTCAGCTTCTTGAAGGCTTCTAGACAATGTACATCAAAGCTGAAAGTGGCTTCTTTGCACAGCAGCCTGGTCAATGGTCTAGTGATCATGTAGAAGTCCTTGATGAATCTTCTGTAGAACCCAACATGACCAAGAAAAATTCTGATGTCTTTCACCGTCTTTGGTGTGGGCAAACCAACCATAACATTGATCTTAGCCTTATATCCACCTCAATCCCCTTCTCTGAAATCTTGTGTCCCAGCACAATCCCTTCCTTAACCATGAAGTGACACTTCTCCCAATTCAGCACAAGGTTGGTGTCTTCATATCTCTGTAGGACCCTGCACAAATTTGACAAACAAGCAGAAAACGAAGATCCAAAGACAGAGAAATCATCCATAAACACCTCCACAACATCCTCAATTAGATCAGAGAAGATTGACATCATGCACCTTTGAAAGGTGGTTGGAGCATTACATAGACCAAATGGCATTCTTCGATATGCGAAGGTACCATAAGGACATGTGAATGTCGTTTTCTTTTGATCATTGGGATGTATGGGGATTTGGAAGAACCCTGAATATCCATCAAGAAAGCAATAAAATGGGTAATTTGCAAGTCTCTCAAGCTTCTGATCAATAAATGGTAATGGGAAATGATCATTTCTAGATGTAGAGTTTAGTTTTCGGTAATCAACGCACATTCTATGACCTGTGATGGTTCTTGTTGGTATCAATTCATCCTTGTCATTTCTAATTACAGTGATACCACCTTTCTTTGGTACAACATGCACAGGAGATACCCATTTAGAATCTGAAATAGGGTAAATAACACCAGCATTTAAGAGTTTAAGAATCTCTTTCTTTACAACATCCTTCAGGTTAGGATTTAACCTTCTTTGATGCTCGATAGAAATCATTGATTCATCCTCAAGATGTATCCTATGCATGCACAAAGAGGGTGATATTCCTTTGATGTCATCAAGTGAGTAACCTATTGCTTTTCTAAATCTTTTAAGTGTTTTCAAAAGTTCAGATAGCTCAGTTTCAGTAAGTTCACTACTCACAATGACATGATAAGTTTCATTAGGACCAAGGAATGCATACCTTACACCATGGGGGAGAGGTTTAAACTCCACTTTAGGCGCCTTAAGCTCGCTCCAGTCATCTTGCTGGGTGTCCTCTTGTTGAGTGACTGAAGCTTCTTGATGAACCACTTGTGGCAGCTCCTCATACTGATCCTTACTAACAAACCCTTTGTGTGAATCCAGCATCATCCCATAGGCAGTACTCTCCAGGTTCTCAATCACTTCAACCTCTCTCTCTATCGTCAAAGCATGTTGGGGTCGAAAACGTTTACGACGAAGTTAACGTCCAAATCCCCGCAAAATACAAGTATGTCTTTTCGCAACAAATCATGCTCGGTCAAGAGAACGTCACAACGTATGTTCCCGAGATAAAGCTTCGTTCGAAATCTATTTAGATCAAACATAAGCCATCAGAAACATACCCAGACCGGTTATGGATAGGTCCGAGTTTGACGATCGGAACACGGACGAACCAAGATCGGTCATTACGCTACTACCGCACATGCACGCTGTCCGGTCGCTACGTAGCGACCGAGCGTCCGTCCCGCTCGGTCGCTACATAGCGACCGAGCGTTCGTCCCACTCGGTCGCTATGTAGCGACTGAGCCCAAGCCGAAGCTCGGTCGCTACATAACGACCGAGCGTCCGTCCCGCTCGATCGCTACGTAGCGACCGAGATCTTCCGAAACATTGATACGACAATTAGTCCATGCATTCTCGTCTACCCTTCGATGCTATCTCCCGAAGACCATAGCGAACCCATTTCATGTTTCCCGCCATTCTAAGTCATCGATCAAACTTTACGGTAAAAACCATGGAAAGTTTGTTCTTTATCGAAAGAAGCCGTAATAAACGCTTGGAGTCAGAAGACGGCCCAAAGGGACCTAAGACATGACTCGAGGCCCAACTTACGATTTCTTAACCAGCAGACCGTAAGCTGCATGACGGTTTACGCTTGGTTTGCAAGGAAAGACAAATGTCAAGTTTCCGTGGATAAATACGAAATTTTGAAGATAATTACGAGGATCGGAAAAAAAGAAATATCTCCATTTTTATGCTATGACGGCTTAAGGGCAGAAGAGGAAAAGTGCAAACCGACCTAGGAGCCAGTATATAAAGAGTCCTAGGCGAGAAGCATGGGAGGACTTTTCTCAGAGCAAACTTAGCACTTAGAGCAATTAGGCATATTTCCGTTTTTGTTATTCGAGCTGCGACTCAACTAGGCTATTGCCGTCTTAGGGTTTTAGAACTAGGAATCTCGCCGACAGCTCTCGTAGCCCAGGCTCTTACCTTGTCGTAATGCCCAAACACGAATTCGTAATAAGATCTACTTTGCTCTCTTCTCGATTTCTTATACTTTATCGTTGTTATTCTTGTGTTCTGATTGCTTGGCGTGTGGTATTAGCAAATATACGGGACCTCTGGGAAATTAGGGTTTTCCTAGTTTCCTTATTTAAACGGAAATCGACAGTGCGAATTTCGGTTCCCACAAAGTATGCTGCAGAGGGTCTTCTAGTGACAACTCTTCAAGGAGCTCATCAGAAAGGGCGTCCATCTCTTCAATGTAGAAGACTTGCCCTTGAACCATTGGTTTCTTCATTACCTCCTTGATGTCAAAGTGGAGAATGTGCCATTTACCCAAGTGGAGATCAATCTTGACCTCTTTCACATTAACAATAGCTCCTGCTGTAGCTAAGAAAGGCCTTCCAAGGATTAAGGGATCTTGAGCTTCCTCACCCATCTCAAGCACCATAAAGTCTGTAGGGATCTCATAGTTTCCAACCATCTAGGGGAGGTCTTCCAAGATACCCACAGGGTACTTCACTGAACGATCAGCCAATACCAGAGAAAGTCTACACTTCTTGTACTGAGTGAAACCAAGCTTCTTAGCAGCAAATAAAGACATCAAGCTGACACTAGCTCCCAAATCGCAGAGACATCTCTCAAATACCATAGGTCCAAGAGCACAGGGTAATGTGAAGCATCCTGGATCTTCAAGCTTCTTTGGAACAACAAGCCTCTGGATGATGGCACTGCACTCATGAGTAAGAATCATCATGCCCTCCATCTCTTTCTTCTTTGCAGCTACAACATCTTTCATGAACTTGCTATATTGAGGAATCAGCATGAAAGCATCAATAACGAGCATTGTGACTTGAACTTCACTCATTTGCTTCTCAAATAGAGTTTTGTACTTCTCTAGCAGCTGCCTCTTGAATCTACCAGGGAATGGAAGTTTGGGTTCATAGGGAGGAGGAACAAAAGAATTCTCACTTGCTGGAACAACAACTTCACCATCTTTCACTGTTTTCTTCTGTTCCCCAACCTTTCCTTTACCTTTGTCTTCCACAATCTTCTCTAAAATCTCATCATTGATCTTCTCATCAACAATCACCACTTCATCATCTATGTTGATGGCCACCCCCTCACCTTGTTTCTCAGCATCCTTGGTGAGAGCTCTATGAGGTAACTCCTTACCACTCCTGAGGGTGATAGCTTTCATGGTCTCTTTGGGGTTTTGCTCAGATTTTCTAGGTAAAGAACCTTGTTGGCGATTTTGGTGAGTGTTCATGGCAGCAAACTGGTTCTCCAAAGCTTTGAACTTGTTGTTGAGATCATTGTAGCTCCCATCAATCTTTGAGTGATGGTTCTTCAACTCATAACCAACATGCTTCTCACTTCTAGTCTGAGACTCCAAGATTTGTTTCAGTAGGGCATCAGTGCTGCTTTCTTGAGGAGTAGAGGTAGAAGGATTAGCTTGTTGTTGGAAAGAATGGTGTCCTTTGTTGTTGAAACCAGGAGGAGGGTTTTGCTGAGGCTGATAGCTGCCTTGCTGGTTGTTCCTAGGCTGATAACCACTCTGTTGGTTGTAGGAATAAGATTTCTGTTGGTAGTTGTTGTACTGAAAGTTTGGCTCTTTTTTGTACCAGCTACCATTGTTGTTAATGAAACACAACTCTTCTTGACCTTCCAAACCCTCAACCTCATGGACAACAGGTGGTGTCTCTTGGTTTGGGTTACCAACAAAGTTCAGCTGCTCTTGGGTGGATTTATCAGCAATGAGTATGTCTATCTTATCCTGTAGAGCCTTTAACTCCTTCATCGTCTGCTTGTCATCTGTTCTACTGCCTCTGTCTTGGTCTCCACTGTAGACTGCGTCACTCTTTACCGTGTTGTCAACCAGCTCTTCTGCATCTTCCTCAGTTCTTCCCAAGAAGAACCCATTGCTAGCTGTATCCAATCTGGCTCTGTACTTAGGAAGAGCACCCCTGTAGAATGTGCTCAGCAAGCTTTCCTTAGAGAAACCATGGTGTGGGCATTGAGCTTGGTAGCCCTTGAATCTCTCCCAGGCTTCACTGAATCCTTCCAAGTTCTTCTGTTGAAAGCTGGAAATCTCATTTCTCAGCTTAGCAGTTCTTGAAGTAGGGAAGAACTTCTCCAAAAATGCTTTCTTGCAGTCATCCCAGGTGGTGATAGAGTCGCTGGGTAGAGACTTCTCCCACTGACGTGCCTTATCCCCCAAAGAGAAAGGGAATAGCTTGAGCTTTAAGGCATCCTCGGACACACCATTGGTTTTTGACAACCCACAGTAGCTGTCGAACCTGTCCAAGTGATCAAATGGGTCCTCTAGAGCCAAGCCATGATACTTGTTGTTCTCGATCACATTGAGGAGCCTGATTTGATCTCAAAGTTGTTAGCTGCCACAGCCGGTGCTCGGATTCCCAGTCTATGACCATGAATGTTGGGGCGGTCATAAGTGCCAATGGGTCGAGCTGCTCGCTGTGGGTGTTGTGGAACGTTGTTGGCTCCATTGGCGTTCGCATCATCTTGAGGTTGGTCTCCCATATCAATATCCAATCTCTGCAAGTGAGCCTGTTGCTATCAGATTATAGCGTTTATGACAATTCTGCTATTGTATACTGTTGGGGTCAAAAACGGTTACGACGAAGTTAACATTCAAAACGTCCGAAGAAGAAAATGAAAAACCTTCTTTGACAAATACTTTTTCGAAATAGATTCCTCCTTACGAAAAGCTTTGCGGAGGAAACATGAGACATCAGACAAGAGTTCGAAAAGGGTCGCTACGCAGCGACCGAACGCGTGTTCCGCACGATCGCTACGTAGCGACCGAGCTCGAGCCAAAGCTCGGTCGCTACGTAGCGACCGAGCGGCTACGTAGCGACCAAGCTCAAGCCAAGGTCGGCCGCTACGTAGCGACCGAGCTTTCGTTCCGCTCGGTCACTATGTAGCGACCGAGAGTCCGTTCCGCTCGATCGCTACGTAGCGACTGAGCTCTTCCGAAACGTCGATACAACATCAGTCCATGCATTCTCGTCTACCCTTCGATGCTATCTCCCGAAGACCGTAGCGAACCCATTTCACGTTTCCCGCCATTCTAAGTCATCGATCAAACTTTACCGTAAAAACCGCGGAAAGTTCGTTCTTTATCGAAAGAAGCCGTAATAAACGCTTCGAGTCAGAAGACGGCCCAAAGGGACCTAAGACATGACTCGAGGCCCAACTTACGATTTCTTAACCGACAGCCCGTAAGCCGCATGATGGTTTACGCTTGGTTCGCAAGGAAAGATAAATGTCAAGTTTCCGCGGATAAATACGAAATTTTGAAGATAATTACGAAGATCGGACAAAATGGAATATCTCCATTTTTATGCTATGGCGGCTTAAGGGCAGAAGAGGAAAAGCGTAAACCGACCTTGGAGCCAGTATATAAGGGGTCCTAGGCGAGAGGCATAAGGAGGACTTTTCTCAGAGCAAACTTAGCACTTAGAGAAATTTTAGGCAATTTTCCGTTTTTGTTATTCGAGCTGCGACTCAACTAGGTTTAGCCGTCTTAGGGTTGCTAGAACTAGGAATCTCGCCGACAGCTCTCAGAGCCTAGGCACTTACCTTGTTGTAAACGCTCAAACGCAGATTCGGAATAAGACTTTTATTTGCTCTCTTCTTACGATTTTTATACTTTATCGTTGTCATTATCGTGTTCTGATTTGCTTGGCGTGTGGTATTAGCAGATATCCGGGACCTCTGGGAAATTAGGGTTTTTCCTAGTTTCCTTATTTAAACGGAAATCGATAGTGCGAATTTCGGTTCCCACAGTTTGGCGCTAGAAGGAGGGGGAAACGGATCAATCTAACTCTCGACCACATCGCGCTCAACCAGACATGTCAACTGATGACACGGATAACGTGCAGACTCCCCTCAACAGAGGCAGCGACACTGATCTCCACACTCCCGCAGCAAACATATCCGCGGCCAACGAACCAGCCAACGCCGCGGCGCTCGAGGAGTTCAAAAAGATGTTCGCCACCTACGAAAAAAGGTCGGAAGAACAGGATAAGCTCGTGAGCACCTTGACCAAACAAGTTGAAACTTTAACGACAAGGACTCGAGCAATCCGCCCCCGTGGAACCACTAAAGTCCACGAGAAAAGACTCGACTTTGCGACCCCACTCGACAGGCCTGGAGCCGCCCAGGAACGACCTTCGGGTCAAAACCCTAGCGAGAAGTCTCCCGTCGAAAGGGGAAACTCCGAAAGCCGTCCGCCTCCCGCGAAGGCTTCAGAGAAAAACGGAGTCGAGCAAGACGACCTGGATCCTAGCGATATCTCCAATAATACTGATGAGGACGCCGACAGACATTCAAGAAGGACCAGAAGCCGATTCACTCGGGAAAGCTCTCCGTTCGACAAACCAATGACAGAAGAGGAGGAAATCCTCTATTGGAACGAACAGGAAGAACTGGCTGAAAAACAAACCGAGCTCACTCGCAGTAAACGCCGACAAGCGTGGAAACCTGCTGACGAGGCGTCGGATATACGCGATCTTCGCGACTATATCACCAAGACTGCGGTAGAAGTAAGAGCCGTAAAATCTCAAATCCATCATGCTACGAGTGCGGCCCCCGAGATCGACAGACTGCTGGAAGGGGCTCGGAAGACCCCTTTCACCGCTCGCATCTCAGATACGAGGGTATCCGATCCAGAAAAAATCAAAGTACCAAAATATGATGGTACAACCGATCCGAGAGCGCACCTTCAGGCTTTCCACATCACGATGGGAAGAGCGAGGCTGAAGGATGGCAAAGAGAGATGCCGGCTACTGCCGCCTGTTCGTCGAGAATCTAGAAAGAGCAGCCCTCGAATGGTTCGCGCGCCTTAAACAAAAACTCTATCGGGAGTTTCCGACAGTTCGCATCGGAATTTCTCAAGCAATACTCTATGTTCATAGATAGAGAAACTTCCGATGTCGATCTCTGGAGTCTGTCCCAGAGGGAAGAGGAACCCCTTCGCGAGTTCATCAGCCGGTTCAAGTTGGTGATGTCCAGGGTCAGCGGGATAAGCGACAAGGTGGCCATCGACGCGCTCAGGAAGGCGCTCTGGTACAAGTCGAAATTCAGAAAATGGATATCCCTCGAAAAACCGCGGACGATCCAAGACGCCCTCAACAAGGCGACGGACTACATCATGATCGAGGAAGAAACGAAAATCTTATCGCAGAAGCATAAGTCGGCGAGATCGTCCTCGAAAGATACAGACCCGAAAATAAGGAAGAAGAACCCTCGTAACGACAAGTATGTCCATCACGAGGGGGAAGAACTCCAAGGAGCACATAATTACGCGATCGGCTCAGACTAGGGCCGAACCACGGGTAATACGTGGACTCGCAACCAAGGATATGACGAAAACACCTTCTGCGAGTTCCACCAATCCCGAGGACACTCCATGACTAACTGCAAGGTCTTGGGAGCGAGGCTGGCCGCGAAGCTACTAGCCGGAGAACTCTCGGAAGTAACCAGCGTGAAAGATCTCATCCTCGAGACCGATCGCCCCACGAAGCCGGACAGAAATCTCCCCGCGGAGAGATCTCCCCAAAGAAACCAATCCGGGGATAAACGCGGCAGGAGGCCAGACGACAAGGGGAACGATAACAATCGTCGTAGAGTCAACATGATCATCGGAGGATCGTAATTCTGCAACAATACGGTCTCCGCCATCAAGGCTTACCAGCGGAAGGCAGAGTCGAGCGTAAACTGGCCTACATGGTCTCCTACCAAAGATGATCAGAACTGCTCAATCACCTTCACAAAGGAGGAAGCCAGCGGGATCGATCAGCCTCACTGCGATCCGCTCGTCATAGACCTCGTCATACGAGATCTGGAAGTCGGAAGAGTACTCATTGACACAGGGAGCACGGTAAATGTAATCTTCCGCGACACTCTCAATCGGATGAGCATTGAACTCGGAGAAGTAACTTCAACTCCGAAACCGCTCACATGCTTTTCTGGCGAAGTATCGATGACCCTCGGATCAATTCAGCTACATGTCATGGCAAAGGAGGTCAAAAAATCGTAGAGTTCGCGGTAGTCGATCATCCTGCCGTCTACAACGTGATCATGGGAACCCCGTGGCTCAACGCTATGCAAGCCGTTCCATCGACGTACCACCTGGGCGTCAAATTCCCGACCCCAAACGGAGTCGCAGCTATCTGGGGATGTCAGAAATAATCACGACTGTGCTTCCTCGCAGAACACAAGTTAAGACAGATGACAGCCTCTGCAACGGCAAATCGCAAACGCACGAAGATCGATAACCTTCGACCAACAACGTTTCGAGAAAAGACGATTTCACATCGTCTGCCGACGCAGACGCTTCGGGCCGGAGCCGACACTACAATTCAACCGGAACATCCGGAAGAGAACACTGACCCTGCCACGATCATCTCGATCAAGGCGGTCACCATGGTGACAACCGCCGAGTAAAAACGCTGGCGGCATAAAACAGAACTACGAGATGGCTTGATCCTCGAAAGGGGTACGTAGGCAGCTCGTCGAAGGACGAGTTCAGCTATCCCCCTCTCCAAAAAGGGGGGGAGTGGGTGCGTATACTCGTATATTCCAACATAGAAAAAGATGCGTTATTGTAATCGAATTCTATCAAGATTTTGAAAATTTTTACGAAATATGCGTCGCTCTTTTTAAGACAAAATCGCAAAACAATCTCACTTCAGCAATATACGTATAGTCTTTGAAATAACTGCGAGACGTCACCAAGTTAAAAATCGAGATGATACGAACAAATTGTCCGAACGCGACCACTACAGATCTTACACTCCGTTCGTCGATTGGCCCCGACGAACACATCAGCCGTCTTAAACAAACGCAACCTGATCACTCTTTTGATCTTCAAACGTCCAACACAAGGACGAAAGCGCGCTACAAAAAAAATCCGAAATTTTGGTCTAGCACTTCTAGTTGGCTTAAAAATTGTCTCTGGAAAGATGTTCGATTCGTACCATACAAGTCGTATAAGCCGAGAACCTATCGCGGACTTTAAATCGGTACGAATCAGGTAGAAATCGCAACAGGAAAACCGATAGCCGGCTAGTCACCGCACAAACCTTAAAACCGAGAGTAAACCTAGGTCTTGCCCTAAACCCATCGCATTGGTCTCAAACATCTCAAAGACATGATATCTAAACGATACGAAATTCCTAAAACATGTCTCTTCGTTCATAACTCAACGTTCCCAAAAAATCGTAAATGATTTTTACGAAAACTCACGTCTTGAATGAACTAACAGATTGAACGCCTCAACGAAGATAAATATGAGACGACAACTCATGTTCACTTCAAACCCACTCTAAACGAAGTAACACAAATAGACATCCATTATATAAACCGCATAGCAGTAGGGGTTCAAGGCCACACTCGGCCAGACATATATGAACAAAGGCCACACTCGGCCGCTAAATACTAGATAAAGGGAAAAACTCCTTCCCGTCAAAACGCTCACAGGTCAAAGTTAAAACTCCCGGACAAGGAAGCTCCAAATGCATCCGTGAGAAAGTTCACTTCCTCGTCGTCACCGGCAAAATCAGTCGTAGTTTCTGCGGTGTCAGGGGAAACCGGGATGGGATCCCAGAATCCCTGGATCTTCCCATCGATCGAAGGAATGGTCGCCTCAGCGTGAGCATGATCCTTCATGCCACCCTTCATTAACTCCATATCCCTCTTGAAAACGTAGTCATCTTCCTGCGTCTTCCAAAGGCTCCCGACGGAGCCGCGACACTCACGGAAGTCGCCTAGAGAGTTGAAAGCACCCTTAAGATTCCCGTACTCAACCTGGAATTGAGAAGCGCGAGTCTTCATCACCTCGACAATTTCCCTCTTGCCCTTCTGTTCCGCCCTGCGAACAGCCCTGGCATGATCACGAACGAGTTGGGCGTCTCGCGCCAACACCTCGTCTCGCATGCGAGCAAGATCCTTTTCCGCCTTCTCCGCTTTAAAGCGATAGATCATGGCCTCTCTATGGCTCACCTCAATGGCCGATCCAAGCAAGTTCAAACCCTGTAAAACCGATTGACACGTTATAAGCAAAAAATAATAATAACGATCGTCAGCATTCTTAAAAATTTATACCCCGTTAATGATGCGAGATCCTTCCGCAACAACTTTCGGCCTCCCTGACTCGCTCGTGGCCTGAGGAGCGTCAAAGCCCGACGGAAGACCAGCGAAGAAATCATCGAAGTCCAGAATAGGGACCTCGCTCGTACCACTTCCATCGCCAAAAGCAAGGTTCGGATCCCATCCTGGAAGCATGCAATCGTCCACCAAAAACTCCAGGTCGCCGAGATCAATATCTTTTTCCTTTCGAAGAATTCGGCCCCGACACAATAGTGGGAGCGGCGTTGGGACCTTGGTCTTCAGGCTCGTAATCAATCCTTGTTTCTCCACCCAAAGCAGGACCAGGATGCACAAACCTCAACGCCTTTCGAACTCTCTTCGGCGTAAAAGAAGTCCAGAAAAAAGGACCATTCCTGAGCAGATCCCTCATCGCAATAATGACCTCAGGAAACAGAGCAAGAGGGTTGATAAAGGGACGATCGTTCGGCAACCTCCGAAACAGTGGGATACAACTCTCCTCAATGGACGCTGCGTCTACACGAACGAAGAAGAAAAACTTCCTCAAACAAGTTGAAGTTAGAAGTGAACCCCTTTACCACTGACATGAAATTCTGAGGAACCAGCCTGTACGTGTCCGTTTCCCTGATGATCTGTAATCGAAGAAGCGCTTCGAAGTGATCAACGGTGAGTGAAAGACCATGCTCGTAGCTCAGGACCAGGATCCCTATGAGGTGCTGGATGCCAAGAGGATTCAGTTGGCTTATCGCCACCCCGAAGCGATCCAACACAGGGACGATGATCTCGGGGATCGGAAACCATAAACGGCAACGCACTACAAATGCCTCGTAACAAGTAAAGAAGCCCTCCGGGAGACTACTAGCGCACTCTCCTTGACAAGGAACCCTGAATTCCACCGCGTCCGAAATATGGTAGAACGACCGCATGACCTCGAGAAATCCGCTAGTGCTCCTACTCGGCGCACCTGCCTCCACCGGGCGATGGTTCATGACCGGGAACGATTTTTCTATGGGAGGCGTGATCGAACCGTAACACGCCACCCACCATGCCTCGTTCTCGGCGGGGTCTACCGAATGAGGAACGAATTCCATCTTCGGCACTCGAAGCTTTTCAGAAACATTCGCGGGCAAAGACCCTTTCTTCGAACTCCTCTTCTTACTCGACATCTCGTGTTTTTCTTTTTCTTTAAAATCAAGGAGGAAATGACAGAGAGAAAGAAAAAGAACTTTTCAAGAAAAACCTCTCTATGAGAATGAGTAAGTGTGAAGGTTATGAAGAAGTTACCTCCCTTCTTATAAGCATGAGAAATTACTATTTACTTGCGGATTTTTGGACACGAACTTCGCCCAAATACACCAATCTCGTCCAAACTCGCCATACCACGCATTGGGACCTCGCTAGAAATTCACGTTCCCAATGTGGCTAACTGTTGGGGTCAAAAACGGTTACGACGAAGTTAACGTCCAAATCCCCGAAGAAGAAAAACGTAGAAAAATTCTTCGACAAATATTTTTTTGAAATAGATTCTTCTTTACGAAAAACCTTTGCGGAAGAAACACGAATCATCGGACAAGAGCTTGAGAAGGATCGTTACGCAGCGACCAAACTAGTGCTCCGCTCGGTCGCTACGTAGCGACCGAGTTCGAGCCAAAACTCAGTTGCTACGTAGCGACCGAGCTCTTACGAAACGTCGATACGACATCAGTCCATGCATTCTCGTCTACCCTTCGATGCTATCTCCCGAATACCATAGCGAACCCATCTCACATTCCCCGCCATTTCTAAGTTATCAATCAAAGTTTACCGTTAAAACCGCGGAAAGTTCATTCTTTATCGAAAGAAGCCGTAATAAACGCTTCGAGTCGGAAGACGGCCCAAAGGGACCTAAGACATGACTCGAGGCCCGACTTATGATTTCTTAACCGGCAGCCCGTAAACCGCATGTCGGTTTACGCTTGGTTCGCAAGGGAAGATAAATATCAATTTTGCGCGGATAAATACGAAATTTGGAAGATAATTACGAAGATCAGACAAAATGGAATATCTCCATTTTTATGCTATGGCGGCTTAAGGGCAGAAGAGGAAAAGCGTAAACCGACCTTGGAGCCAGTATATAAGGGGTCCTAGGCGAAAGGCATAAGGAGGACTTTTCTCAGAGCAAACTTACCACTTAGAGCAATTTTAGGCAATTTTCCGTTTTTGTTATTCGAGCTGCGACTCAACTAGGTTTAGCCGTCTTAGGGTTGCAAGAACTGGGAATCTCGCCGACAGCTCTCAGAGCCCAGGCACTTACCTTGTCGTAAACGCTCAAACGCAGATTCGGAATAAGACTTCTATTTGCTCTCTTCTTACGATTTTTATACTTTATCGTTGTCATTATCGTGTTCTGATTTGCTTGGCATGTGGTATTAGCAGATATCCGGGACCTCTGGGAAATTAGGGTTTTTTCTAGTTTCCTTATTTGAACGGAAATCGACAGTGCGAATTTCGGTTCCCACAACATATCGATCGATTAGTAAAAGCAACGGCGGGTAACGAAATTCTTCCTTTCATGGACGCCTTCTCAGGTTACAATCAAATTATGATGAACCCTGACGATCGCGAGAAGATTGCGTTCATTACCGATCGCGGAACCTATTGCTACAAGGTAATGCCCTTCGGCCTCAAAAACGCTGGCGCAACTTACCAACGACTCGTGAACCGTATGTTCTTCAAACAACTCGGTAAAACGATGGAGGTTTATATCGACGACATGCTCGTCAAATCCCTCCAAGCAAAGGATCACGTTTCACATCTCGAGGAAGGTTTCGCGCAGCTAAATTCCCATAACATGAAGCTCAACCCGACAAAATGCAGGTTTGTCGTAGCATCAGGGGAATTCCTCGGCTACCTAGTCACATTCCGCGGCATCGAAGCTAATCCAAAACTGATCAACGCACTGATAGAGATGGCTTCACCGAAGAATAAGCGGGAAGTCCAAAGGCTGACCGGTAGAGTCGCAACACTTAACCGGTTTATTTCACGATCAACGGACAAGTGCCTGCCCTTCTACGATGGTCGGAAGAATGCGAAAACGCTTTCCAACCGCTGAAGCGGTATTTAGCTTCCCCTCCAGTCCTCGCAAAACCCGTGGAGGGGGAACCTTTGTTCTTGTACATCGCTGTATCGGCAACAGCTGTGAGAGGCGTGCTGATCAGGGAAGAACGCGGCGAACATAAACCAATTTTCTATATAAGCAAAACCTTGCTGGATCCCGAATCTAGATACCCGCTAATGGAAAAATTAGCATGCGCGGTCGTAACATCGGCCCGAAAACTAAGACCATATTTCCAATCCCACACGATCGTCGTCCTCACGACTTTTCTCCTACGGACGATTCTGTATAGCCCGAGTTAATCGGGCCGGTTGGCCAAATGGGCGGTCGAATTGAGCGAGTATGATATCGAGTACCGACCGAGAACAAGCGCAAAATCACAAGTGCTTGCAGACTTCTTGGTCGAACTACTGACAGAGACAATAACCAACGAGGAACCAAATTCCACTTGGCTCCTCCACGTCGACGGATCCTCGTCCAAGCAAGGATCAGGCATCGGAATTCACCTCACATCTCCGACGAGCGAGATCTTAGAGCTGTCATTCAGGCTGGAATTCCACGCCTCAAACAACGATGCTGAATACGAAGCACTCATCGCAGGGCTTCGTTTGGCTCATGGCTTGAAGATACGAAATATCCACGCTTACTGTGACTCCCAGTTAGTGGCAAGTCAGTTCAGCGGAGAGTATGAAGCCAGGGACGAACGGATGGACGCGTATCTCAAACTGGTCCAAAAACTAGCTCAAAAGTTTGACTGTTTTGCCCTTACGCGAATTCCCCGGTCCGAAAACGTCCAGGCAGATGCTCTCGCAGCCTTAGCATCAAGTTCTGACCCAGGACTTAAGAGGGTAATTCCGGTCGAGATCATCGAACATCCGAGCATCGGACCACCAATCGTCGTCAACCTCATAGAAGGTCAAGATGACGAAGAAGAAGAAGTTACGATACAACCGCAATCGGAGCAATCAGATTACGGCTGCAATACCCCATGGCTGCAGACTATTCAAGACTACATTATCAACGGACACCTGCCCACCGAGAAATGGGCAGCCGCAAAGTCCGAACACAGGCCGCGCGCTACGTAACAGTGAACGGCGAAATTTACATATGGAGATTCTCCGGACCACTCATGACGTGCCTGGAAGGGGAAAAAGCAAGAAAAGTGATGGAAGAAGTACATTATGGGTCCTGCGGCAATCATTCCGGCGGAAGATCGCTGGCAGTGAAGATCATTCCGGCGGAAGATCGCTAGGTAGCGACCGAGCTCTTCCGAAACGTCGATACAACATTAGTCCATGCATTCTCGTCTACCCTTTGATGCTATCTCCCGAAGACCGTAGCGAACCCATTTCACGTTTCCCGCCATTCTAAGTCATCGATCAAACTTTACCGTAAAAACCGCGGAAAGTTCGTTCTTTATTAAAAGAAGCCGTAATAAACGCTTCGAGTCGAAAGACGGCCCAAAGGGACCTAAGACATGACTCGAGGCCCAACTTATGATTTCTTAACCAACAGCCCGTAAGCCGCATGACGGTTTACGCTTGGTTCGCAAGGAAAGATAAATGTCAAGTTTCCGCGGATAAATACAAAATTTTGAAGAAAATTACAAAGATCGGAAAAAATGGAATATCTCCATTTTTACGCTATGACGGTTTAAGGGCAGAAGAGAAAAAGCGCAAACCAACCTAGGAGCCAGTATATAAGGAGTCCTATGCGAGAAGCATGGGGGGACTTTTCTCAGAGCAAACTTAGCACTTAGAGCAATTAGGCAACTTTCCGTTTTTGTTATTCTAGCTGCGACTCAATTAGGTTTAGCCGTCTTAGGGTTGTTAGAACTAGGAATCTCGCCGACAGCTCTCGAGCCCAGGCTTATACCTTGTTGTAAACGCTCATACGCAAATTCGGAATAAGACTTCTCTTTGCTCTCTTTTACGATTTCATATAATTTATCATTGTTATCTCGTGTTCTGATTGCTTAGCGTGTGGTATTAGCAGATATCCGGGACCTCTGGGAAACTAGGGTTCTCCTACTTTACTAATTTAAATGGAAATCGACTGTGCGAATTTCGGTTCCCACATATACTAGCAATTGTTTTTTCTATAGCGTTTGTCAATTTAAAAACACTATCTTTATTATCGTGGGAAAATCAATTTTGTTAGCGGCTTTAATTTGGTAAGTGTAGACTCCAACACTTAAGAAAAAAAAAATTGCAACCAAATTAAATACTTCTCAGATTCACTGAGATGGCTCCCAGTCGTAATCTCTCTATCTCTCTCTTTGCCATCGTCTGTTTCCTTTTCGTCGTTCATGTTCGGCTCCCTAAATCCCTCTCTGATTCGAGCAAGAACCCTAATTCGTGATTTGATTTATGATTCATATCGAGATGGTAATAAACAGAAACCTACTTCATCACATCTCTCGTCCTCTAAAGTCGTCCCCTTTTCTTCTTCCTCTCAGGCCCTTCTCTGTCAAATGGAGAAGAACAAAGCCAAAAACGGTTCGAAGTCTTCTCCTTTCGAGTTCAACTAGAGAAGAGCTGATTGTTTTGGTGAAACTGGTAAGAACAAGAATAACCTCGAAAGAAAAACACGCAAATTCAATCCCAACACTACTGCTTACGCACATGTTAACATTACAGAATCCGCAAAGCAAAAAATCATATTTTGTTGTGTAAAATTTGAAAAATTAATCCTTTGTGAAGGTCCTTGGAACGGGAATGGATACACAAGATACTTTGTCTTCTGTATTACTCTTCTTTGATAAATAAAGATTCATCTTAAATGCTGGAGAGGTAAAAAGTTCCTACCTTTTTATTGTATGATCAAGGTTAGGAGTGGTAGTGGTTTCTGCATACGCTTGAAGTCTGGAGTCAAAACCTTGAATCTCTGAGACAACATCATTGAAAGTGGGTTGGGGAAATTTTGTGAGAGAATGTATACCTGTGGTTATAGGATCATATTCTCTCCCAAGACCATTCAGATACCCAA
This sequence comes from Brassica napus, assembly GCF_020379485.1. Taxonomy (NCBI): domain Eukaryota; kingdom Viridiplantae; phylum Streptophyta; class Magnoliopsida; order Brassicales; family Brassicaceae; genus Brassica; species Brassica napus. The sequence goes on from NC_063444.1 coordinate 31,419,301, forward strand.
AGATCTTCATCGACTCATCAATAGGTTTTCCTATAGATCTAAAAGCATCACACAATGTCTTGAACTCACGACTATAGACAGCCAAGGTTTTACCTTTATTAGTCAAGAGTTGAAGATTACACCGGAGAGTATACGCACGAGCTAAGGAGCTTATGTTGAAGTTCTCAGCCAGGCACATCCAGATCTCTCTCGCTGTTGATAGATTGTGTACATAGCCAAGGACTTCTTTTGACAAAGTTCCAAAGAGCCAAGAGCGGACTAACTGATCTGAGCAAAATCAAGACTCATACGCCGGATTCGGTTCTTCTGTGTTGACACCATCTCTGACCACCGTTAGAGTAGCTGGAGGAGAGGTAACAGCTCCATTGACGAAGCCGATAAGCTTCTGACTAGAAAGAAGAGACTCGATTTGGGTTTTCCACAACAAGTAGTTCCCATCGTTGAGCTTTAGAGTAACACATCTAAGGATATGGACGTTGCTAGGGAAGGGGTAGGGAGTCGCCATGATTGACCTGTTAAGGTTTCAATGGCTCTAATACCATGTGAAGGTTTAAGAAAGAGATGAACTTTGAATTTTATAACTTCTCAACTTAATGTTTACAAAGGCGATTACAAACCTTATATACAAACTCAAAAGCTAGGGCTTTCAGAACAAACTAGATCTTTAGCCTAACCTTATCTCTCCAGCTAAGACACCTTGCTTTACACCTCACATGAAGACAAAAACACCTCAAAGCGATTCTGAGGGAGTAGTTTTCCCTTTACCGTACTAGCTCCTCTGTTCTCAGTATATGACCATTGTGGTGGAGGGAGATCCTTCTTGGGCTCTGTTGTGGTGATATTCCACTGGGCCTCATGACCGTTGAAGCTCAAAGACTAAACTTCTCTAATACGATGGTGTTGTGTGATGTTCAGCGACATCTATATTATAACCTTGTCCATGGTTAATCTTTGTCATTTGTAATAGGTTGAGACTTGAGAGTGAGATGGATTCCTTTGTAGTTAATTCACCTAAGGTCCAACAACCACCTGAAAAAAGAAAAATCGTCTCGTATTCTTTTCTTTTTCCATCTTGAAAAAATGTTGTTAAGACAACAAAATTTGCCATGCGTCTACCCTGCCAGTATCATATTCTCCTAAAACAAATGAATATCGAGGTTCAGTTCTTAAAACTATAATTAAGACCGAACGAATATATCATTGTCTGCAAAACAGAATTAAAATGAAATAAAATATATATTTTATCAACATGTTTAACCACTAAATTTTATTAAAGACGAGATAAAAGAATGGAATACAGAGATGCTTGAGAATTTTGTAATGTAAGAAGAGATATTGCTCATTCGGAGCTTAGCTGTAAGCTGAACTACACAAGACACTTTTTTGGAGCTTTACTAAGAGTCGCATATACACTATCAAATCGGGATATTGACTAGTTAGAAATATCCTAAGACATGAAGCTCAGATCATATATTTAGAGCTTAGTATCACTAAACTTTAAGTCACTAGAGGAAATGTGGATATCAATAACATCAGATTATAGCGTTTATGACAATTCTGCTATTGTATACTAACAATTGTTTTTTCTATAGCTTTTGTCAATTTAAAAACACTATCTTTATTATCGTGGCAAAATAAATTTTGTTAGCGGCTTTAATTTGGTAAGGGTAGACTCCAACACTTGAGAAAAAAAATTTGCAACCAAATTAAATACTTCTCAGATTCACTGAGATGGCTCCCAGTCGTAATCTCTCTATCTCTCTCTTTGCCATCGTCTCTGTTTCCTTTTCGTCGTTCATGTTCGGCTCCCTAAATCCCTCTCTGATTCGAGCAAGAACCCTAATTCGTGATTTGATTTATGATTCATATCGAGATGGTAATAAACAGAAACCTACTTCATCACATCTCTCGTCCTCTAAAGTCGTCCCCTTTTCTTCTTCCTCTCAGGCCCTTCTCTGTCAAATGGAGAAGAACAAAGCCAAGAACGGTTCGAAGTCTTCTCCTTTCGAGTTCAACTGGTAAGAACAAGAAGAGCCTCGAAAGAAAAACACGCAAATTCAATCCCAACACTACTGCTTACGCACAGGTTAACATTACAGAATCCGCAGAGCAAAAAAATCATATTTTGTTGTGTAAAATTTGAAAAATTAATTCTTTGTGAAGGTCCTTGGAACGGGAATGGCTACACAAGATACTTTGTCTTCTGTATTACTCTTCTTTGATAAATAAAGATTCATCTCAAATGCTGGAGAGGTAAAAAGTTCCTACATTTTTATTGTATGATCTTGGTACTAAAATCAGTTATTGTATAGTACTGTATGATTCTTGATCCACTTATTGTCTCTAAGTTGATCACTTACTGGTCAATTTGTTGTATTATGCAGGGCTTGCAACGTTTCTGTTTCTCTATGCTTGTGTTGTTTTGAGTTTGAAGTTTGGTGTTTATCTTAATTATTACAGATAGATCATGTGTTTTGTCTCGTGTCTGCTCAGAGACTGCAGGTGGACAAGAGTAGAGGTTTTATTCTGTTTCTTTTGGTTGTGTGTGTGTGGTAGCTGTATTGGCCTAAGTTATTACAACACAAGATCAAACAAAGACTGACTAATACGGCCTTGATTGTAGGTGTGCTTCGATTGTAGTGCAAAGGATCCAACATGGGCTTCGGTTACTTACAGCGTATTTCTCTGCATCGATTGCTCAAGCCATGGCTGAAGAAGCTCCTTTGCCTTCATCTGTTGCTACTTCTCAGCCAGTAGAATCATATGAGCCTCCTGCAAAAGAGAGTCTTTGGTTATTAAGCAAAAGAGGCAACCGTTGCTCAGTTTTCTTCACCAAAAGCTTCTCAGGGAGCTGTGGCTAGTTAATTCTATATGGAAACAGCGACGCTGAGCCTGTAGCTGAAGCTTGTGCCCAGCTGACTCAAGAGTTCTTTAAGGGTGATACTCTCTGCTGCTTGATCACTTCACTTCAGTATTTGAACTTGGAGGTAACACATCTCATCTCTCATGATTGAAACCTCAAATGAGAGAAAGAGACATATGAGATCAAGTCTTCTCTGTTTGTTGTTATTAGGCAAGGAAAGATGCTACATTCAACAGCTGAGAGAGGGTGTGCAAATCATGGAGATTCAAATTCAGATATATCAGCTGGTGGTTTAGAGGAAACTGTTGTATGACTATGAGAGAAGTTGAAGCTTTTCAGAAGGTTCACAGTGAAGTTGATGAGCTTTATAGCCAGCAAAGAGAGTGTGTTCTAGCGTTGAGTTTTATATTTACTGTGTTTTGTGAGTATAGTGAGACAAAGAGGATACAAGTTTATTCTTCCAAAAAAAGAGGATACAAGTCTGAGATTAATTATTGATCTTTAGATCAAATGTTAATCTAGGGTTTTAAATGAAAATTGGAGTTTGTAATTTATTGCATGTTTAAGGGTAAAATGAAAGTTTCGGTGAATTTTAAGTATATCAAAAGTTTGTATTTTTAATTTATATTTTGATAAAACAAATAAAGATAAAAATGATAATTAGAGTTTTGATAAAAATATATTTTAATATATAAAATTTTAGGGGTTTATATCCTAAACTCTAAACCCTAAACTTGACTCTAAACCTTATATCATACTTCAAACCCTAAACTTTGAATACAAAATTTAAATTTCAAACTTAATTCTTAATCAAAACTCAAAATTTAATCATTTTAAAAATCTAATTTTAAATTTAAATTCTAAAACTCAAACATTAAATCAGTCTACACCCTATATCTACACCTTATACCCCAAACTTAAATTCTACATACAAAATCATAATTCTAATCTTTACAAACTTATAATAGAAACTTTAATTTAAACTACAAGTATATTCTAAAATTCAAATCATATACTTAATCCTAAATATTAACCCTAACCCCTAAACCACATATCTCATTTTAGCATGTATCATTAAAACATTAAATCTTAACTTTTAAATAAATTATAATTCCGTAAAAAAAAATTTTAATTTCAAATACAAAATTTATGTTTAAAATTTTAAATTACGATATCAAAGTATTTAAAGCTAAGATAATTTTTAAAATAGTTCAAGATAAATAAAAAGACATGTATTGTTTTGTTTTGAACCATTGATTGATTTTGATCAAAAATCCAAAATCACTCTTCTGTCTATCCTCACCCTTTCTTCCTATTAGTTTACTTGTTTTTATGACAAGGATCACCATCCGCACCGTCAGATGATATTGAATCTAACGCTTGAGATTAACTGTATTTTTTCTGTTTTAATTATTGTTTCTGAGATCTACGATTGATGTTAGGAGTTTTCAAGGTTCCTAAGAACAAATGATGTAGTATAAAATATTATCAAACCAATTCTAAGGGATTTCAAAGCAGTGGGAATGCAAGTACTCACTTAATCTAAGCGCAACCGGTGTGGGAAACGAAATTCGCACTGTCGATTTCCGTTTAAATTAGGAAAGTTAGGAAAACCCTAATTTCCCAGAGGTCCCAGATATCTGTTAAACCACACGCCAAGCAATCAGAACACGCAATTAAAGGCGAAAAGAAATAAGAAATCGTAAAAGAGAGCAAAAAGGAGTTTTATTCCGAATCCGCGTATGAGCGTTACAACAAGGTAGAAGCCTTGGCTATGAGAGCTGTCGGCGAGATTCCTAGTTCTAACAACCTAAGACTGCAAAACCTAGTTGAGTCGCAGCTCGAAATAACAAAAACAAAAAGTTGTCTAATTGCTCTAAGTGCTAAGTTTGCTCTCCAAAAGTCCTCCCCATGCTTCTCGCCTAGGACTCCTTATATACTGGCTCCTAGGTCGGTTTGCGCTTTCCCTCTTCTGCCCTTAAGCCGTCATAGCATAAAAATGGAGATATTCCATTTTTTCTGATCTTCGTAATTATCTTCAAAATTTAGTATTTATCAGCGGAAACTTGACATTTATCTTTCCTTGCGAACCAAGCGTAAACCGTCATGCGGCTTACGGGTTGTTGGTTAAAAAATCGTAAATTGGGCCTCGAGTCATGTCTTAGGTCCCTTTGGGCCGTCTTCTGACTCGAAACGTTTATTACGGCTTCTTTCGATAAAGAACGAACTTTCCGCGGTTTTTACCATAAAGTTTGGTCGATGACTTAGAATGGCGGGAAACATGAAATGGGTTCGCTACGGTCTTCAAGAGATAGCATCGAAGGGTAGACGAGAATGCATGGACTAATCGTCGTATCGACGTTTCGGAAGAGCTCGGTCGCTACGTAATGATCGAGCGGAACACGCGTTCGGTCGCTGCGAAGCGACCTTTTTCGAGCTCTTGTCTGATGTCTCGTGTTTCCTCCGCAAAGCTTTTCGTAAGGAAGAATCTATTTCGAAAAAGTATTTGTCGAAGAAAGTTTCTCGTTTTCTTCTTCGGACGTTTTGAATGTTAACTTCGTCGTAACCGTTTTTGACCCCAACAGTTAGCCCCCCAGCTCGTTAGAGTCGAGACTCTAGCGCGCGGTTTGACGATTTTGGCAAAGTTAGGCGTATTGAACGAAGTTTACTTCAAACTCCGCGGAAGAGACTTCTTGAGAAAGTATATATTAAAAAATATAAAATTCCGAGCCTATACTTCTATAAGTAGTGAGCGCTTGTCATTCATTTGCTTCACACCTTCCCATCTTCAAACCTCCAAAACCTCTCTAGCTCCAAATCTTTTGCCTTTAAAATGTCTTTTTCCCATGGTGACAAGAGAAGTTCCGATGTTGAGATGGGCGAGGCCACCTCTCCGGCTCCGATTCCGACTTCTCCGGTCGAAGCGCCGGCTTGCGTTGCCGGCCATCTCTCCTTTCGAGAGAGACTAGTTCGTTGCCAAGCCGAGAAAGAACAGGTTTGAGCCGGCGCCGAGTTCCCATCCTCTTCTGCACTGGCCATTGCTCCGGGTCATGGGACCGAGGTCGTAACTCCGCGAGATGCGGGAACTCTCGCAGGCTCGGTCGTTCCGGATGCTTCGGCTTTACCTGCTGGATCGTCCACGACTCCGATTCTTGTCGAGGATAAGGAGAGGGCTGCTGACTCTATGCCTCCTCCTCCGGCCAGGAAAGAGATCGTTCTAGCGAAGCGCGCTCCTAGTGTTGTTCCGGTTGCTCAGCCTAAGGGCCGGAAGAGGAAGTTTACCAAGGGCGGTGACGGGGAATCTTCGCAGCAAGGAGACTCGAACATAGCCTAAGGGCTCACTTACTTTCTTGATTGTTACATATTTCTCTAAAAGACAAAGAATCCCTAACTTTCTTCTCGTTTTGCAGTTCATGTCGTTAATCGACGAGATGATCAGCGAGTGCGGTTCTGAGACAAGTCGTCCTGCCGGGGAGTTGTTGGAGCTGGAGGGTAGATGGTCTGAAACCGAGGCCATGCTAACGGCTGTAAAGGATTCTCACTCCGTGAATGTGTCGAAACTCGAGGTCGCGATAGGGGAGCTCGAGAGGGACCTCGGGAAGACGGCAAGTTCATTGCTTAAGGAGAAGAAAACCAGGAAGGCAAAATCTTTGGAGGTGCGTCGTCTTCAGCGTCAGATCGAGGGCAATGCAGGATTAGCGAGCCGCAGGATTCGAGGGGCCAAGGACGCTCTTCGTTCTGAGTTTCAGGCTTGCTTAGCGAAGATCTCCGCCTTTCTGGGCTCCCTCGAGTGCATCCGGAACAGGGATTTAGCCTTGGCGACGATTGAGGGCGGGATGGCCGTGGTTCAGTCGTTCCAGAGTGAGACTCCTCCGACCTTAGAGGCCGAAGAGGCCCGACTGTCCGGCTGCAAGGGAGATTTGGCAGTCGTGGATGGAGATTTCGATCTCATCCTAGCTGACCTGAAATCCGCGTGCTTTCTTCCGACGTGTTCAGACGGCCCAGAGGGGAAAGATCCGGTGCTCGGAGAAGGCAGAGGTGATGCGGCTTCAGGCTTGGACGAAACGATGGGTGAAGAGGGAGCGTGAGCTCTGAGGATGACTTTGGTTAGATCTCTTGCGGGAGATTTTTTTTTTTTTTAATGTTTGATGTTTCGGCCTTAAATGGCCTCATTTCGTGTTTCGGGACTGGCCGTGTGTGGCTTTGAATCCCTGCCGCTCTGCGGCTTTCTTTTTATGACAAGATGATCGAGTTGCATTTTTCGTAAGCTTATGTATGGCGTGGAAGAAGGGTGATGAGTTGTCGTCTCATATCCTTCTTCGATGTGAAATGTTTTGTTCGAGATCTGTTTCGAGAGTTTTTTCGCGAGATATCGACTTCGCGGGATATCTGAAGATGTCGAATATAAACATAGAGGCATGGTTTTGGGATCTCGTATCTTTTGGATATCATGCCTTGAGATGTTAGAGACCAGTGCACTGGGTTTAGGGCAAGACCTAGGTTTACTTTCGGTTTTAAGATTTTATGCGGTGACTAGCCGGCTGTCGATTTATCTGTCGCGATTTTAACCTGATTCGTACCGATTTAAAGTCCGCGATAGGTTCTCAGCTTATATGACTTGTTAGATATGAATCGAACATCTCTCCGGAGACAATTTTTAAGCCAACCGGAAGTGCTGGACCAAAATTTTGGGTTTCTTTTATAGCGCTATTATCCTTGTGTCGGATGTACGAAAGTCATCATCATTTTTTTACGGAGTGTCCGTTTTCGTTGTTCGGAAGAAGTAACCCCCGAGGCATCTCTCGCGACGTCTCGTGATGCCAAAGGCTGCTTCTCCCTAACGGCTGATTTATTTTCGAATATCGAAAATGTTTTGCGGATAAAAAATAATTTGCCTGGTTAAGATATGTCGGAAACATCGAAGGCGTGGTCGGATGTTTTCAAGTTTGAGAGTATACGAGTATATGTATCCACTCCCCCCCTTTTTAATGAGGGGGGACAACTGAATTTGCCTTTCGACAAACTGCCTACGTACTCCTTATGGAGATCAAGCTGTCTCGTAGTTCGGTCATTGTGAGTTGGTTTGTTTAGTGATAGTATTTTTTGAGATGCATCGCGTTCCAGGTCCTTGGAATTTTTATGCCTTGCATGTTGACTATTTCGTAGGAGCCCGGTCGGACGACTTTTTCGATTTTATAGGGTCCTTCCCAGTTTGCTCCAAGTTTTCCCGCGTTTCGTTCAGCGGTGTTTTGGAAGACTTTGCGAAAGACCAGATCTCCTTGATTAAATCTGCGATTCCGTACGTTGGATATGTAGTACTTTGTGGCTACGTATTGGTAATTTTGGATTCGGATGAGCGCTCGATCTCGGCGCTCGTTAATGAGATCGAGATCATCGAGGAGCATTGTGTTGTTGAGCTCCTCTCGTTCGGGAAGTAATCTTCTTCGAACACCGGGGAACTTTACTTCTGCGGGAATCATGCATTCCATTCCGTACACCAGAGCGAAAGGGGTTTTTTCATGTTGCTCGCCTCGGGGTGGTATGGTGGGACCAGAGGACTCCCTCGAGTTCGTCGGCCCACCTGCCTTTTTTGCCCTCTAAGCGTTTCTTCAGTCCGTCGAGAATGGTTTTATTAATCGTTTCAGCTTGTCCGTTACACTGCGGATACCTGGGCGTCGACTTGTTAAGTCGTATCTTCCATTTTTCGCAGAACGCCTCGAACCGGGTGGAGATAAACTGATATCCGTTATCGGTTACGATTTCGTAAGGAACTCCATGCCTACAGATGATGTTTCTCCATACGAAACTTTCGACTTGGACATCTTTTATACTCTCTTACGAATCTTCCTCTACCCATTTTGAAAAGAATTTAGTGAGGACTAAAAGGAAACGCTTTTGCTTTGAATTATGAAGGGGACCGAAGATATCCATGGCCCAGCGAATAAAAGGATAGGGCGATGTGATGGAGGAGAGAACTTCAGCTGGTTGTCGGATGGTTGGAGCATGCCTCTGGCATTTTTCGCATTTTCGTGCGAACTTCTCGCAATCTCTGATCATCGTTGGCCACTAGTATCCATGGCGTTTGATTTTCACTGCCAGCGATCTTCCGCCGGAATGGTTGCCGCAGGACCCAAAATGTACTTCTTCCATCACTTTTCTTGTTTTTTTCCCTTCCAGGCACGTCATGAGTGGTCCAGAGAATCTCCATTTGTAAATTTCGCCGTCCACTGTTACGTAGCGCGCGGCCTGTGTTCGGACTTTGCGGGCTGCCCATTTCTCGGTGGGCAGGTGTCCGTTGATAATGTAGTCTCGAATTGTCTGCAGCCATGGGGTATCACAGCCGTAATCAGATTGCTCTGATTGCGGTTGTATCGTAACTTCTTCTTTGTCATCTTGAACTTCTATGAGGTTGACGACGATTGGTGGTCCGATGCTTGGATGTTCGATGAACTCGACCGGAATTACCCTTTTAAGTCCTAGGTCAGAACTTGATGCTAAGGCTGCGAGAGCATCTGCCTGGACGTTTTCGGAACGGGGAATTCGCGTAAGGGCAAAACAGTCAAACTTTTGAGCTAGTTTTTGGACCAGTTTGAGGTACGCGTCCATCCGTTCGTCCCTGACTTCATACTCTCCGCTGAACTGACTTGCCACTAACTGGGAGTCGCAGTAAGCGTGGATGTTTCGTATCTTTAAGCCGTGAGCCAAACGCAGCCCTGCAATGAGTGCTTCGTATTTGGCATCGTTGTTTGAGGCGTGGAATTCCAGCCTGAATGATTGCTCTAAGATCTCGCTCGTCAGAGATGTGAGGCGAATTCCGATGCCTTATCCCTGCTTGGACGAGGATCCGTCGACGTGGAGGAGCCAAGTGGAATTTGGTTCCTCGTTGGTTATGGTCTCTGTCGGTAGTTCGACCAAGAAGTCTGCAAGCACTTGTGATTTTTCGGTTGTTCTCGGTCGGTACTCGATATCGTACTCGCTCAATTCGACCGCCCATTTGGCCAACCAGCCCGATTGAGTCGGGCTATGCAAAATCGTCCGTAGGGGAAAAGTCGTGAGGACGACGATTGTGTGGGATTGGAAATATGGTCTTAGTTTTCGGGCCGATGTTACGACCGCGCATGCTAATTTTTCCATTAGCGGGTATCTAGATTCGGCATCCAGCAAGGTTTTGCTTATATAGAAAATAGGTTTTTGTTCGCCGCGTTCTTCCCTGATCAGCACGCCGCTCACAGCTGTTGCCGATACAGCGATGTACAAGAACAAAGGTTCCCCCTCCACGGGTTTTACGAGGACTGGAGGGGAAGCTAAATACCGCTTCAGCTGTTGGAAAGCGTTTTCGCATTTTTTCGACCATTCGAATTTTTTATTTCCCCGTAAGACATCGTAGAAGGGCAGGCACTTGTCCGTTGATTGTAAAATAAAACGGTTAAGTGCCGCGACTCTACCGGTCAGCCTTTGGACTTGCCGTTTATTCTAAGGTGAAGCCATCTCGATCAGTGCGTTGATCTGTTTTGGATTAGCTTCGATGCCACGGAATGTGACTAGGTAGCCGAGGAATTCCCCTGATGCTATGGCAAACCAGCATTTTGTCGGGTTGAGCTTCATGTTATGGAAATTTAGCTGCGCAAAATATTCCTCGAGATGTGAAACGTGATCCTTTGCTTGGAGGGATTTGACCAGCATGTCGTCGATATAAACCTCCATCGTTTTACCGAGTTGTTTGAAGAACATACGGTTCACGAGTCGTTGGTAAGTTGCGCCAGCGTTTTTGAGGCCGAAGGGCATTACCTTGTAGCAATAGGTTCCGCGATCGGTAATGAACGCAGTCTTCTCACGATCATCAGGGTTCATCATAATTTGATTGTAACCTGAGAAGGCGTCCATGAAAGACAGAAGTTCGTTACCCGCCGTTGCTTCTACTAATCGATCGATATGTGGCAGAGGGAAACTATCTTTTGGACATGCCTTGTTTAGGTCGGTAAAATCCACGCAAACTCGCCATTTTTCGTTTTTCTTTTTGACTAATACAGGGTTAGCGAGCCAGTCTGGATACCTCACTTCCGTTATTGACCCGACTTTAAGCAATTTTTCGACCTCGTCGTTTACCGCGGAAGCACGTTCAGGTCCTAGCTTCCTCCTTTTTTGTTTGACGGGATTGAAGGTCGGATCGATATTTAATTCGTGACACATTATGTAAATATCGATCCCTGGCATATCTTATGCGGCCCATGCCAAAGTATTGAGGTTCTTTTTAGACAAGTTATGAGTTCTGTCCTCAAAGGCTCGCGGAGATTGGCTCCGATCTCGACGCATCGTTCCGGAGATGCTTCGTCGAGACAGACTGTGACCACATGTTCGCAAGTTGGTTCGCGTTTTTCCTCTAGGGCCGTGATGTTACGAGACTGCCAGAAGAGTTCCGCCGAATCTTGACTTCGCGAATCCTTGTTGGAGATCTTTTTCTCCGCTTTTCTAGGAGTGGTCTCGAGGTCTGGTCTTTTTCGTTTTTGTTCCGCGGCATAACACACCTGTGATACTCTTGGGTTTCCCCATATTACCTCGACTCCGTTAGGGGTTGGAAACTTGAGGCAAAGATGGTACGTTGATGGGATGGCAAGCATGGTGTTCAACCATGGTGTTCCCATGATAACGTTGTAAGATGCGGGACGGTCAACGACTAGAAACTCTGTGACTCTTGTCACGGTTCTGGCTTTGACTACGAGATTAATCGACCCGTAGGCCATGGTCGTTTCTCCCGAAAGTCCCAGTAGTGGGCTAGGGTATTTCACAATTTCGGATTGATCGATCCCTATTTTCTCGAGAGTATCTTTGAAGATGATATCGGCCGAACTTCCGGTGTCGATTAGCACCCTAGCGACGTCGACATCTCGGATCGTCAGTTCGATAACAAGGAGATCGTTTCGAGGTTTGGCTCGATCGCCGTTGCTCCCCCCTTGAACGAGATGACGTTCGCGCACGTCGAGTCTTGCATATTGTTCCTGATCGTTGAGTCGCTTTTGCGGGTTAGATTGATCCGTAGATCCCCCTCCTTCTAACGCCAAACTGTGGGAACCAAAATTTGCACTGTCGATTTCCGTTTAAATTAGGAAAGTTAGGAAAACCCTAATTTCCCAGAGGTCCCGGATATCTGTTAAACACACGCCAAGCAATCAGAACATGCAATTAAAGACGAAAAGAAATAAGAAATCGTAAAAGAGAGCAAAAAGGAGTTTTATTCCGAATCCGCGTATGAGCGTTACAACAAGGTAGAAGCCTTGGCTATGAGAGCTGTCAGCGAGATTCCTAGTTCTAACAACCTAAGACTGCAAAACCTAGTTGAGTCGCAGCTCGAAATAACAAAAACGGAAAGTTGTCTAATTGCTCTATGTGCTAAGTTTGCTCTCCAAAAGTCCTCCCCATGCTTCTCGCCTAGGACTCCTATATACTGGCTCCTAGGTCGGTTTGCGCTTTCCCTCTTCAGCTCTTAAGCCGTCATAGCATAAAAATGGAGATATTCCATTTTTTCTGATCTTCGTAATTATCTTTAAAATTTCGTATTTATCCGCGGAAACTTGACATTTATCTTTCCTTGCGAACCAAGCGTAAACCGTCATGCGGCTTACGGGCTGTTGGTTAAGAAATCGTAAGTTGGGCCTCGAGTCATGTCTTAGGTCCCTTTGGGCCGTCTTCTGACTCGAAACGTTTATTACGGTTTCTTTCGATAAAGAACGAACTTTCCGCGGTTTTTACCGTAAATTTTGGTCGATGACTTAGAATGGCGGTAAACATGAAATGGGTTCGCTACGGTCTTCGGGAGATAGCATCGAAGGGTAGACGAGAATGCATGGACTAATCGTCGTATCGACGTTTCGGAAGAGCTCAGTCGCTATGTAGCGATCGAGCGGAACGGACTCTCGGTCGCTACATAGTGACCGAGCGGAACGAACGCTCGGTCGCTACGTAGCGGCCGACCTTGGCTTGAGCTTGGTCGCTACGTAGCCGCTCGGTCGCTACGTAGCGACCGAGCTTTGGCTCGAGCTCGGTCGCTACGTAGCGATCGAGCGGAGCACGCGTTTGGTCGCTGCGAAGCGACCTTTTTCGAACTCTTGTCTGATGTCTCATGTTTCCTCCGCAAAGCTTTTCGTAAGGAAGAATTTATTTCAAAAAAATATTTGCCGAAGAAAGTTTCTCGTTTTCTTCTTCGGACGTTTTGAATGTTATCTTCGTCGTAACCGTTTTTGACCCCAACAACCGGTGATTTAAAAGATTTCTAAACTAATGATTAATGCTAATGCAGTTGTAGAATAATAAAAGCGATAAATGAAGTAACTTTCTTGACTAAGGGAAAAGAGAACTCATGGGCATAGGGATTAGACCTTGGGTGATCAAGTTTCGAACTAAGGATGGCAAACGATCAATAAAACTATCAACCTTAAGCTTAGACACTGTTCTAAACAAGCTCTATGTCTAGATGAATGTTCATTTACTAACACATTTCAAACATCAATTGTCTTTGGTTTAATAATATAAAAGCAATCATTACTAACAAGTCTAATGGCTATCTTAGCACCTCTAACAACAAATGTCTGTGGCAAAGTATGCTAAAAGCTTAGAAGAGTTGTCTCAGGCATTTCATCAAACACCTTTTGGGTGGAAAATGCCTAAAGATCAACTTTTGAGAGACCAACTCAGAAGATGCATTATGAATACTCTACTAGCAAGGACTAAGAATGATCTACACTAAAACATCCTAGCTCTAACCTAATTACCCTTAATCTCCCTAACCCATGAATTCAAAAGGTGATTATTCACTAATCTCCATGATTCCTCTTAAACCCATATTGGATTTCAGATTAATCATGTAGAGAAATATAGAGAGTCGATATGAAAACAACAGGATTGCAATAACAAAAATGATCAATTGAATCAAAGAGATGAACTTTCCAAGAGGTTTTTGGTGGTTTTCTTAAGATAAAAGATAATTCGCCTCCAATGGCTTACAAAAGGTACTTAAACATAGGTTTAGAAAGTGTAAATGCATAACAAATGACCAAAAGTCCCTTGATTAATCATAAGTTCGACCAAATAATTGAAGCGCAACGACCTCGGCACGTTGCTCTGGGAGGTCGCTTTGGGTGTTGGGAACGACCTCAGGTAGTCGCTGTGGGACGTCGCTCCAGGCTTGTTCTTCGTGTCTCAAATCGACACAAACCCGAGCGACCTCGGGGTGTCGCTGTGCTGACCTCGCTCTGGAGCTGGAGCGACTTCGTGTCGTCTCTCTAGGAGGTCGCTCCGGGTCTATTTTTGCACTCTAAAACGATGAAATGGCGAGTGACCTCGTGAGGTCGCTCTGGTAAGGTCGCTCTGAGAGGTAGGGCACAGCAAGTTCATGGCGTCGCTCTGGTAGGGTCGCTCTCATGCACTGCTCGTCCAATGATCACCTTTATCACCTCTTTTGAGCTCCAAATACACCCAAATGTCTCCAAGAACTCCATGTGGTACTCCAATACCTAATAAAGACTCATGTATGCAAAATACAACCTAAACATGGCTAAATCCAAGTCTATATGATCAAAATGCACATGGGTGAATGGATAACACAATGGAAATATGCAAGATATCAACGATTCAGATAAGCAAGAGAGAGAGAAGAGATGGAGTTCGTAGATGGTAGAGAAATGAGAAGACGCGACAAAGGAGAAGACGCGACGTCAACATACTATCACCACCATCGCCATCTCTCCCATCCCCAATCGCTCGTGACCACCACCATGGCTTCTAAGATCCGTCTACACCGGAGTCGCCACCACCACCGTCACGATCGTCTCTTCTCTCTTTCTCTCGGGACGAGCGCTCGGTCGCTACGTAGCGACTGAGCACGCTACGTAGGGACCGAGCACGCTACGTAGGGACCGAGCACGCTACGTAGGGACCGAGCACGCTACGTAGCGACCGAGCACGCTACGTAGCGACCGAGCACGCTACGTAGCGACCGAGCACGCTACGTAGCGACCAAGCACGCTACGTAGCGACCGAGCACGCTACGTACCGACCGAGCACGCTACGTAGCGACCGAGCACGCTACGTAGCGACCGAGCACGCTACGTAGCGACCGAGCACGCTACGTAGCGACCGAGAACGCTACGTAGCGACCGAGCACGCTACGTAGCGACCGAGCACGCTACGTAGCGACCGAGCACGCTACGTAGCGACCGAGCACGCTACGTAGCGACCGAGCACGCTACGTAGCGACCGAGCACGCTACGTAGCGACCGAGCACGCAACGTAGCGACCGAGCACGCTACGTAGCGACCGAGCACGCTACGTAGCGACCGATCACGCTACGTAGCGACCAAGCACGCTACGTAGCGACCGAGCACGCTTTGTAGCGACCGAGCACGCTACATAGCGACCGAGCACGCTACGTAGCGACCGAGCACGCTTCGAAGCGACCGAGCACGCTACGTAGCGACCGAGCACGCTACGTAGCGACCGTGCACGCTACGTAGCGACCGAGCTTTGGTGAGAGATCGCTCGCTACGTAGCGACCAGCTTTTGCGCTGGTTGTTACGCGGCAACCTTGTTCTCGTCTTTCTCCGATTTTTCGTGAATGTGTTTTCTCCGCAAGATTCTTCGTAAAAATATATCTTTTTCTAAGATTTCTTTTTCGTAAAAACGTTCATGCCGATTTTTACGGACTTTCAGACATTGATTCCGTCGTGACCGATTTTGACCCCAACAGTTAGCCCCCCAGCTCGTTAGAACCATGAGCTTCTAGCGTGAGGTTTTAGCGAGTGGCTTGGCAGGTTAGGTGAGTTAGGCGGAATTAATGGTCGAAAAGGTCCGTGGTAAGTGGTCTTCTCGCTCTTCGAAAAGTAGAACGCAATAAGATTGGGGCTGCGCCTTATGACGGCTGCCTACGTACCCTTGTTGAAGGGATCAAGCCTTTCGTAGTTCGTCTTGGAGTTAAGGTTTGTATGACTAGTTTTCCAGCGAGACCTTGACGGTCTGGTTTTTATGTAGAGGTTATCAGGCATGTTGCTGCCGATGGCATTTTATATGGGTGTAGAGGGATGACTACGAGTTGTCGTCTCGTAATCTAACTCTGTGTGAATTGCCATATCCATAATCTGTTTCGAGAGTTTTCCGCAGTGTGTAAACTTGCGGGATTTTCTGAAGACATTCGAATATTGGAAAAGAGACAAATTTTGGGATCTCGTATCAGGGTGTTTGATACTATGCCTAGAGATGTTAGAGACCAGTGCGCTGGGTTTAGGGCAAGACCTAGGTTTACTTTCGGTTTAAGGATTTTGCGGTGACTGGCCGGCTATCGTTTTTCCTGTTGCGATTTCTTCCTGATTCGTATCGATTTAAAGTCCGCGATAGGTTCTCGGCTTATACGACTTGTTTGATACGAATCGCGCATCTCTCCGGGGACCGGAAGTGCTGGACCGAAATTTCGGATTTCTTTTATAGCGCTATTATCCTTGTGTCGGATGTAAGAGAGTCATCTTCGTGAGATGGCTATGTCTGTTTAGGACGTTGAGAGTTTGTTGTGATCAGCAACAAACTTAATGGTAAAAAATACCGTTTCGAGTCTTCGCGAAGAATATTTGAGAAGATGTTAGTGCGTATGACTGTTTGGTCTTCCATGAAGGTGTTTTTATCGAGGAAGGAAATTTTGTCGAAGAACTAATCTTCAGGCGTCTGCGACGTCTCGCGATGCTGAAGATTTTTTCGAAGAACTAATTTTCCAGAGGACCCGGATCTCTGCGAGAGCCAACAACAAGTAACCAAATAAATGCGGAAAATATGAAAAAACATGATAAAACGAATTTACAAAGAAAGTAGGTCTTATTTCGAATTCGCGTAAGAGCGTTGCGATAATTGCAAGAGAATACAAAGGCTTTGGCCGCAGGGGCCGTCAGCGAGTTATCTAGTTCTATCAACATAAAACCCTAATCCTAGTTGAGTCGCAGCTCGATAACAAAAGACGAAAAAGATATCTAAAAGGCTTTGATTGATTTCGGACTGAACCTTATGAAAGGCTGCCTACGTACCCCTTTCGAGGATCAAGCCGAACGTAGTTCAATTGGTAGAGCTGGACAAGAGATCGAACTGCCTAGGCGAGTTCGTCTAGTGATTGAGTGCCAGTCATAGAAACCGAACTTGTCGAGAAATAAGCCTAAGTTTCTAAGTGCAGAGAGTTCTGAGTCTAAAAGAGTTCTCTCCCATGCTTCTCGCCTAGGACTTCTTATATACTAGCTCCAAGGTCGGTTTACGCTTTTACTCTTCTGCCCTTAAGCCGTCATAGCATAAAATGGAGATATTCCATTTTTCCCGATCTTCACAATTATCTTCAAAACTTCCATATTTATCCGCGGAAACTTGACATTTATCCTTCCTTGTGGACCAAGCGTAAACCGTGTTGTGGTTTACGGGCTTTTGGTTAAGAAATCGTAGGATGGGCCTCGAGTCGTGTTTTTTAGGTCCCTTTGGGCCGTCTTCCGACTCGACACGTTTACTACGATTTCTTCTGACAATGAACGAATTTTCCACGGTTTCTAATCCGCAAAGTTTGATCGATGAGTTAGAATAGCGGAAAACATGGACTGAGCCTGCTACTGTCTTCGGGAGATAGCATTTGAAGGTTTGGCGAGAATGCATGGATTGGTGTCGTATCGATGTTCGGAAGAGCTCGATCGCTGCGTAGCGACCGAACTTTGGCTCGAGCCCGTCCCGCTCGGTCGCTACGTATCGACCGAGCACGCTACGTAGGGACCGAGCACGCTACGTAGCGACCGAGCACGCTACGTAGCGACCGAGCACGCTACGTAGCGACCGAGCACGCTACGTAGCGACCGAGCACGCTACGTAGCGACCGAGCACGCTACGTAGCGACCGAGAACGCTACGTAGCGACCGAGCACGCTACGTAGCGACCGAGCACGCTACGTAGCGACCGAGCACGCTACGTAGCGACCGAGCACGCTACGTAGCGACCGAGCACGCTACGTAGCGACCGAGCACGCTACGTAGCGACCGAGCACGCTACGTAGCGACCGAGCACGCTACGTAGCGACCGAGCACGCTACGTAGCGACCGAGCACGCTACGTAGCGACCGAGCACGCTACGTAGCGACCGAGCACGCTACGTAGCGACCGAGCACGCTACGTAGCGACCGAGCACGCTACGTAGCGACCGAGCACGCTACGTAGCGACCGAGCACGCTACGTAGCGACCGAGCACGCTACGTAGCGACCGAGCACGCTACGTTGCGACCGAGCACGCTACGTAGCGACCGAGCACGCTTCGTAGCGACCGAGCACGCTTCGTAGCGACCGAGCACGCTACGTAGCGACCGA
Source organism: Brassica napus (assembly GCF_020379485.1). Taxonomy (NCBI): domain Eukaryota; kingdom Viridiplantae; phylum Streptophyta; class Magnoliopsida; order Brassicales; family Brassicaceae; genus Brassica; species Brassica napus. The sequence goes on from NC_063444.1 coordinate 31,437,526, forward strand.
GCACGCTACGTAGCGACCGAGCACGCTACGTAGCGACCGAGCACGCTACGTAGCGACCGAGCACGCTACGTAGCGACCGAGCACGCTACGTAGCGACCGAGCACGCTTCGTAGCGACCGAGCACGCTACGTAGCGACCGTGCACGCTACGTAGCGACCGAGCTTTGGTGAGAGATCGGTCGCTACGTAGCGACCAGCTTTTGCGCTGGTTGTTACGCGGCAACCTTGTTCTCGTCTTTCTCCGATTTTTCGTGAATGTGTTTTCTCCGCAAGATTCTTCGTAAAAATATATCTTTTTCTAAGATTTCTTTTTCGTAAAAACGTTCATGCCGATTTTTACGGACTTTCAGACATTGATTCCGTCGTGACCGATTTTGACCCCAACAGTTAGCCCCCCAGCTCGTTAGAACCATGAGCTTCTAGCGTGAGGTTTTAGCGAGTGGCTTGGCAGGTTAGGTGAGTTAGGCGGAATTAATGGTCGAAAAGGTCCGTGGTAAGTGGTCTTCTCGCTCTTCAAAAAGTAGAACGCAATAAGATTGGGGCTGCGCCTTATGACGGCTGCCTACGTACCCTTGTTGAAGGGATCAAGCCTTTCGTAGTTCGTCTTGGAGTTAAGGTTTGTATGACTAGTTTTCCAGCGAGACCTTTACGGTCTGGTTTTTATGTAGAGGTTATCAGGCATGTTGCTGCCGATGGCATTTTATATGGGTGTAGAGGGAAGACTACGAGTTGTCGTCTCGTAATCTAACTCTGTGTGAATTGCCATATCCATAATCTGTTTCGAGAGTTTTC